>NC_135237.1:403938560-404251060 GCF_051348905.1 Ranitomeya variabilis
ACTGCCGAAATAATCAGCGCCTCCTCACCACTGTTTTGAAGTGAGCCGGTGCCTGCGCTCTTTTCTCCTGCCTTGGGCAGGCGCAGTGAGCGCTGCCCGTCCTCTGTGCTCATATGCAGTCTAGCTGACTGCGCCTGTGCGGCCACCCTGCCTGTGAATCCCAGCCCCGCAGTGTCTTATGATTTATTCATACTACAGGGCTGGGATTCACAAGCAGGGCGGCCGCACAGGCGCAGTCAGCTGGACTGCATATGAGGACAGACGGGCAGCGCTCACTGCGCCTGCCCAAGGCAGGAGAAAAGAGCGCAGGCGCCACCTGATTTCAAAACAGCAGTGAGGAGGCGGCGCCAAGAAGACATGACTGACGGCTGTGTGGCGTCTGCAGCAGGGGGGAAAGGCCTGCCTCCTTGACTGAAGAAAAGGTATTTAGGACAAATAACAAAACTGATTATTTCGGCAGTTACAGCACCCAGAACTAAAAGAGCCACCTTGTCAGAATGCAGCATTACTGCTGCACAAGGTGGGTCTTTTAGTTAAAAACACCTGGGGGGGTGACAGGTTCCCTTTAAATTCACATATCAATGTACTCTAGTTTACATATACATTTAACCCCTTTCTGCCATTGGACGTACTATTCCGTCCATGTGGGGTGGGCCCTAATTCCCAAGGACGTAATAGTACGTCCAGCACGATCGGCCGCGCTCACGGGGGGAGCGCGGCCGATCGCGGCCGGGTGTCAGCTGCCTATCGCAGCTGACATCCGGCACTATGTGCCAGGAGCAGTCACGGACCGCCCCCGGCACATTAACCCCTGGCACACCGCGATCAAACATGATCGCGGTGTGCCAGCGGTATAGGGAAGCATCGCGCAGGGAGGGGGCTCCCTGCGTGCTTCCCTGAGACCCCGGAGCAACGCGATGTGATCGCGTTGCTGCGAGGGTCTCTTACCTCCTATCCCTGCAGGCCCCGGATCCAAAATGGCCACGGGGCTGCATCCAGGTCCTGCAGGGAGTACTTCCGGGTGACTTTGAAGCAGTCATTTCTGCCAAAGGATTCCAAGTATTGAGTGCATAACTGAACATTATTATTTGATGGTTTTTTTGTTTGTTATTAAAAAACACTTTTATTTGATTGGACGGGTGAAATATGCTAATTTATTGAGACAGGTTTTTTGGGTTATCAGGAGTTGTATGCCAAAATCATCAGTATTAAAACAATAAAAGACCTGACAAATTTCAGTTGGTGGATAATGAATCTATAATATACTAGCTGTACTACCCGGCTTCGCCCGGGTTAATGACTGCTGTTAGCAAAATAGAATGTGTTAACAAAAATTTATTCTGCACACAAAAACCACAAAACAAATAGATAGAAATGTAATTATTAAAAGGCAAAAACTAAGCAAATAGAAGCATTTCACAACATATATTAGCTTTGTTATACTGAGAATGTCTTTGTTGCCTATATTAACCAATCAGAGCTCAGGTTAATTAACTGTAGCAAAATAGAAGCTGAGCTGTGATTGGTTGCTATTGGCAGCCTGATAAATCCCCAGCCAACAGGAAGCCCTCCCCCCTGGCAGTATATATTAGCTCACACATACACATAATAGACAGGTCATGTGACTGACAGCTGCCGTATTTCCTATATGGTACATTTGTTGCTCTTGTAGTTTGCTTATTAATCAGATTTTTATTTTTGAAGGACAATACCAGACTTGTGTGTGTTTTAGGGCGAGTTTTATGTGTCAAGTTGTGTGTGTTGAGTTGCGTGTGGCGACATGCATGTAGCGACTTTTGTGAGATGAGTTTTGTGTGGCGACATGCGTGTAGCAACATTTTGTGTGTTGAGTTGCATGTGACAGGTTAGTGTAGCAAGTTGTGTGCAGCAAGATTTGTGCATGGCGAGTTTTGCGCGTGGCGAGTTTTATGTGTGGTGCATTTTGAGTATGTGCAAGTTTTGTGTGAGGCAACTTTTGCATGTGGTGCAACTTTTGTACATGTGGCAATTTTTCTGTGTGTGCAAGTTTTGCATGAGGTGAGTTTTCCATGAGGTGAGTTTTGCACGTGTGGCGAGTTTTGCGTGAGCCTAGTTTTGCATATGGCGAGTTTTGCATGTAGCGAGTTTTGAGTGGTGACTTTTGTGTTTCGACTTTTATGTGGCGAGGTTGGTGTGTGTGTGTGGTGAAATGTGTGCTGAGGGTGGTATATGTGTTCAAGCACGTGGTAGTGTGTGGCGCATTTTGTGTTTGTGTTCATATCCCCGTGTGTGGTGAGTATCCCATGTCGGGGCCCCACCTTAGCAACTGTACGGTATATACTCTTTGTCGCCATCGCTCTCATTCTTTAAGTCCTCATTGTTCACATCTGGCAGCTGTCAATTTTCCTCCAACACTTTTCCCTTCACTTTTTCCCCATTATGTAGATAGGAGCAAAATTGTTTGGTGAATTGGAACGCGCGGGGTTAAAATTTCACCTCACAACATAGCCTATGACGCTCTCGGGGTCCAGACGTGTGACTGTGCAAAATTTTGTGGCTGTAGCTGCGACGGTACAGATGCCAATCCCGGACATACACACATACATACATACACACATTCAGCTTTATATATTAGATATACCTGTATGTAATCTCCTGTATATAGTATATACCTGTGTGTCATCTCACCTATATATAGTATATATCTGTGTGTCATCTCCTGTATATAGTATATACCTGTATGTCATCTCCTCCTATACATAGCATATACCTGTGTCATCTCCTCCTGTATATACTATATACCTGTAGGTAATCTGCTCCTGTATATAGTATATACCTGTGTGTCATCTCCTCCTGTATATAGTATATACCTGTATGTCATCTCCTCCTGTATGTAGTATGTACCTGTATGTCATCTCCTCCTCTATATAGTATATACCTGTGTGTCATCTCTCCTGTATATAGTATATATCTGTGTGTCATCTCCTCCTGTATATAGTATATACCTGTGTGTCATCTCCCCTGTAAATAGTATATACCTGTGTGTCATCTCCTGTATATAGTATATAGCTGTATGCCATCTCCTCCTGTATTAGCCCTCGTTCACACGTTATTTGGTCAGTATTTTTACCTCAGTATTTGTAAGCTAAAATGGCAGCCTGATAAATCCCCAGCCAACAGTAAGCCCACCCCCTGGCAGTATATATTAGCTCACACATACACATAATAGACTGGTCATGTGACTGACAGCTGCCGGATTCCTATATGGTACATTTGTTGCTCTTGTAGTTTGTCTGCTTATTAATCAGATTTTTATTTTTGAAGGATACCAGACTTGTGTGTGTTTTAGGGCGAGTTTCGTGTGTCAAGTTGTGTGTGTTGAGTTGCGTGTGGCGACATGCATGTAGGGACTTTTGTGAGATGAGTTTTGTGTGGCGACATGCGTGTAGCAACTTTTTGTGTGTCGAGTTGCATGTGACAGGTTAGTGTAGCAAGTTGTGTGCAGCAAGTTTTGCGCATGGCGAGTTTTGCGCGTGGCGAGTTTTATGTGTGGTGCCTTTTGAGTATGTGCAAGTTTTGTGTGAGGCAACTTTTGCATGTGTTGCAACTTTTGTGCATGTGGCAATTTTTCTGCGTGTGGCAATTTTTCTGCGTGTGCAAGTTTTGCGTGTGGCGAGTTTTGCACGTGTGGCGAGTTTTGCATGTGGAGAGTTTTGCGCGTGGCGAGTTTTGAGCGGCGACTTTTGTGTTTCTACTTTTATGTGGCGAGGTTGGTGTATGTGTGGTGAAATGTGCACTGAGGGTGGTATATGTGTTCGAGCACGTGGTAGTGTGTGGCGCATTTTGTGTGTGTGTTCATATCCCCGTGGTGGTGTGATTATCCCATGTTGGGGCCCCACCTTAGCAACTGTACAGTATATACTCTTTGGTGCCATCGCTGTCATTCTTTAAGTCCCCCTTGTTCACATCTGGCAGCTGTTAATTTGCCTCCAACACTTTTCCTTTCATTTTTTCCCCATTATGTAGATAGGGGCAAAATTGTTTGGTGACTTGGAAAGCGCGGGGTTAAAATTTCACCTCACAATATAGCTTTGATGCTCTCAGGGTCCAGACGTGTGACTGTGCAAAATTTTGTGCCTGTAGCTGCGACGCCTCCAACACTTTTCCTTTCACTTTTTCCCCATTATGTAGATAGGGGCAAAATTGTTTGGTGAATTGGAAAGCGCGGGGTTAAAATTTCACCTCACAACATAGCCTATGACGCTCTCGGGGTCCAGACGTGTGACTGTGCAAAATTTTGTGGCTGTAGCTGCTACGGTTCAGATGCCAATCCCGGACATACATACATACATACATACATACACACACACACACATTCAGCTTTATATATTAGATGAAAGTTTAATTGTAATCATTACATTATGGTAAATAATGAAATTTAACACTATATGCTAATTTTTTGAGAAGGACCTGTATATTATTCCCATAAATACATTTCTTTATCTAAATAAAAGAAAATCAAACAATAACAGTACACATATTTAGTATCGCCGCGTCCGTAACGACCCCACCTAGAAAACTATATCACTAGTTAACCCCTTCAGCGAACACCGTAAAAAAAAAAAAAAACGAGGCAAAAAACAACGCTTTAGGCCGGGGACACACTTAACGTATAAAAAAAGGTCCGTTTTTCACGGACGAGAATCGCACAAATGTTTCAAAAACAGTGATCCGTGTGCAGTGCGAGGATGCGATTTCCTCGCATCAAATGATCCGTGTGACATCCGTATGTAATCCGTATGGCATCCGTATGCCGAGATTTTCTCGCAAGCTTGCAAAACCGACATCTAATGGATTTATGTGCTCAAATGTTCGGGAAAACATATGTACAGTATATATATATATATATATATCATTGAGACACATATATATATATTCTGTATTTATATTTCATTCAGCGCGATATCTGTGAAAAGCCGGTAATTCAATTGCCGGCTTTGCATTTCTCCTTCACAAACCCGACAGGATATGAGACATCGTTTACATACAGTAAACCATCTCATATCCCCCTTTTTTTTTGCATATTCCACACTACTAATGTTAGTAGTGTGTATGTGCAAAATTTGGCCGCTGTAGCTGCTAAAATAAAGGGTTAAATGGCGGAAAAAATTGGCGTGGGCTCCCGCGCAATTTTCTCCGCCAGAATGGTAAAGCCAGTGACTGAGGGCAGATATTAATAGCCAGGAGAGGGTCCATGGTTATTGGCCCCCCCGTGGCTAAAAACATCTGCCCCCAGCCACCCCAGAAAAGGCACATCTGGAAGATGCGCCTATTCTGGCACTTGGCCACTCCCTGTAGCGGTGGGCTATGGGGTAATGAAGGGTTAATGCCACCTTGCTATTGGAAGGTGACATTAAGCCAGATTAATAATGGAGAGGCGTCAATTATAACACCTATGCATTATTAATCCAATTGTTTGAAAGTGTTAAAAAACACACACACACATGATTTAAAAGTATTTTAATTAAATAAACACAGCGGTTGTTTTAATATTTTATTGCTCTCTCAATCCATTTTCAGACCCTCGCTTGGCAAAACAAACACACAATATACATACCTTCTGATGTCCTATCACGTCCCATGAGGTATAAAAATATGATTTTTTATTTTTATTTCTTCTCTTACCCTTGGGAAAATAAAAAATTGGGGGCGAAAAGATAATTTTTGTGAAAAAATATGATTTTTTATTTTTGCGGTTCTGCATTATAAACTTCTGTGAAGCACTTGGTGAGTCAAAGTGCTCACCACACCTCTGGATAAGCTCCTTAGGGGGTCTACTTTCCAAAATGGTCTCACTTGTGGGGGTGTTTTAATGTTTAGGCACATCAGGGGCTCTCCAAACGCAACATGGCGTCCCATCTCAATTCCAGTCAATTTTGCATTGAAAAGTCAAATGGCGCTCCTTCGCTTCTGAGCTCTGTCATGCGCCCAAACAGTGGTTTACCCCCACATATGGGGTATCGGCGTACTCAGGGCAAATTGTACAACATCTTTTGGGGTCCATTTTCTCCTGTTACCCTTGGTAAAATAAAACAAATTGGAGCTGAATTAAATTTTGTGTGAAAAAAAGTTAAATGTTCATTTTTATTTAAACATTCCAAACATTCCTGTGAAACACCTGAAGGGTTAATAAATTTCTTGAATGTGGTTTTGAGCACCTTGAGGGGTGCAGTTTTTAGAATGATGTCACATTTGGGTATTTTCTATCATATAGACCCCTCAAAATGACTTCAAATGAGATGTGGTCAGTAAAAAAAAATGGTGTTGTAAAAATGAGAAATTGCTGGTCAACTTTTAACCCTTATAACTCCCTAAAAAAAAAAAATTTGGTTCCAAAATTGTGCTGATGTAAAGTAGACATGTGGGAAATGTTACTTATTAAGTATTTTGTGTGACATATCACTGTGATTTAATTGCATAAAAATTCAAAGTTGGAAAATTGCAAAATTTTCAAAATTTTCGCCAAATTTCCGTTTTTTTCACAAATAAACGCAGGTAATATCAAAGAAATTTTACCACTATCATGAAGTACAATATGTCACGAGAAAACATTGTCAGAATCACCGGGATCCGTTGAAGCGTTCCAGAGTTATAACCTCATAAAGGGACAGTGGTCAGAATTGTAAAAATTGGCCTGGTCATTAACGTGCAAACCACCCTTGGGGGTGAAGGGGTTAAATAGGCAGACCATGCCCATAGTTTTGCAGTTGGCAAAATCAAGAAAGTGATAAGTTTTTCCCTTAACCTCACTATGAAATTTTGTCTCTTGGTATCGACGTAATCACTTCTATAACACTGAAGTTAAAACAGTCTAAGCAACCATCATGTTTCGCCCTTTCGTGTTTGGAAATTATCATTTGTCCCCACAAATCGCTTTGACAACTGTGAATGGATTAAAAATATAAACTTGTTTACTTGGGAACTAAAATGGAAAAAAATCTTCTAAAATCACAATCGACAGGAGTGTATGGCAGTAGGTATTACTGAGGAGAAACTCCCGAGTGTTAAGGTACTGGCTGACCTTGTTGAAACTCCACGCTGGCTGGACAAGCTAGATGGGGACATTGAGGATGTCACGGTGGCAGAGACACTGTCATTGGCTCAGAACCAACAGTGCCAAGAACTGCTTCAGTGAAAAAGAGACACGTTTTTAGAGTTGCCAGGACGTATGCAGGTTGTTGAGCATGAAATCATGAAAACTATACAGTATGTGTGGGTGAATCAAAAGCCGTATAGAATCACCGACACCCCCCACGAGGAGACTTAGAAGGAGGTGAGGAAAATGGTGACAAAAGAAAAGACAAAAAAAGCCAGCTCACCGATAAATGAAAGAAGCCCGGAACTCCGTCCTGATGAGACGTACTGAGACTCCACAAAGAAAAAAAAAATAATAATTGGTTCCAGCTTCTTGTAAAATGTAAAACTTTAATCCAACATGGTAAAATCAGAGTAACTCCTGGGACAACACCATGGCACTGTATGAGGCAAGCGACGCGTTTCGACCGACACAGCGGTCTTTGTCACAGCTGTGACAAAGAAAATACTTGGCCTACATAGGTGGAAAAAGCTAAATAAAGCCGCAAGCGAATAAGGGAGAGGCAATCCAAAATTGGCCGCAATCGGTCTCCAAGAAACAGGTTCGGACATTTCTGGGAAATTCACCATGATAGCCGCACCCCTCATTGACCTTCTTAAGGACACGAAGACGTTGATGGCCAAATGGTCTCTTGAAGCAAAGATGAAGTTACAAGAGTTGAAACTCAGGGCTACGGGACTTTAACTTTCATGAGGAACACAGGCCTCCACAAAGAAAAAAAAAAAATAATTGGTTCCAGCTTCTTGTAAAATGCAAAACTTTAATCCAACATGGTAAAATCAGAGTAACTCCTGGGACAACACCATGGCACTGTATGAGGCAAGCGACGCGTTTCGACCGACACAGCGGTAATGAAGATGCCCTGCCTAGACTTTCCTGTGTGATGACTGAAGGTGCCAAAACCCCTGTCTTTAGGGGGAATATGTGACAATGTCACTGGCAAAGTACAGAAAGGAAGGTATGTTTCACTGAAGGTGTTAGCTTCAGTGATATCAACCTAGGAAAATGCTCATGCACACTAAGTGCTGAAAGGGGTTAATCAGCCATGTTTAGTGCTAGGTTGATTGAACATCTGTAGAGCGGGAGGAGTCAGGAGGATACATTTCCAGTCTTCTAGAATCTAGAGCATTCAGATTGGGGTGAGCCAGGAAGGCCGGGTTTTTTCTAACGTTACACTGGTTAATGCAGTATTTTTTAATAAACCAGTGGAAGATGTAAACAGACAGTGTTCCTGTGTCTACCTCTACCTATGTGCAAACAAAAAACATCCTTGAAGATAATTTCCTACTATCTGCTGTATATAATTCATATCAAGTTATTCTTCAGTAAAAAGATGTTTAATTTTAAATATTTGTCTGCTTTCATGAACTTTTTAAAGGGAACCTATCAGCAGGATTGTGCTCAGTAACCTACAGTTGGCCCCGTTATACTGATTAAAATGATACCTGGGGTGATGAAATACGTCTTGTGGCTGTTGTTTAATCTTTATTTTCAGTTTTAAGTTAGAGGTTCTCGTGCTTCGGGGCCGTCTGTGGGGGGTCTTTATGTGGTGCTCTGATTAGCTATTCATACTGATGGATTAACCCCTTTCTGACATCGGACATACTATCCCGTCGAGGTGGGGTGGGCCCGTATGACCACCATCACGGGGGGAGCGCGGCCGATCGCGGCCGGGTGTCAGCTGACTATCGCAGCTGACATCCGGCACTATGTGCCAGGAGCGGTTACGGACCGCCCCCGGCACATTAACCCCTGGCACACTGCGATCAAGCATGATTGCAGTGTACCGGCGGTACAGGGAAGCATCGCGCAGGGAGGGGGCTCCCTGCATGCTTCCCTGAGACCCCCGGAGCAACGCAATGTGATCGCGTTGCTCCGAGGGTCTCTTACCTCTTCCTCCCTGCAGCAGGCCCGGATCCAAGATGGTCGCGGCATCCGGGTCCTGCAGGGAGGTGGCTTCACAGCGCCTGCTCAGAGCAGGCGCCAGGAAGCCTCCAGGAGCTGTGCATGTCAGATCGCCGATCTGACACAGTGCACAACAAAGTGTCAGATCGGCGATCATACACTATAACATGATGCGCCCCCCCCCCCCCCCCCCCCCGGGGCAATGTTATAGTGTAAAAAAAAAAATATTCACATGTGTAAAAAAAATAAAAAAAATTCCAATATATATATATATATATATATATATATATATATATATATATATATATATATATATATATATATATATATATATATATTGTTCCAATAAATACATTTCTTTATCTAAATAAAAAAAACAATAAAAGTACACATATTTAGTATCGCCGCGTCCGTAACGACCCGACCTATAAAACTGTCCCACTAGTTAACCCCTTCAGTGAACACCGCAAAAAAGAAAAAAAAAAAAACGAGGCAAAAAACAACGCTTTATTATCATACCGCCAAGCAAAAAGTGGAATAACATGCAATCAAAAAGACGGATATAAATAACCATGGTACCGCTGAAAATGTCATCTTGTCCCGCAAAAAACGAGCCGTGATACAGTATCATCAAAGAAAAAATAAAAAAGTTATAGTCCTCAGAATAAAGCGATGCAAAAATAATTATTTTTTCTATAAAATGGTTTTTATCGTATAAAAGCGCCAAAACATAAAAAAATATATAAATGAGGTATCGCTGTAATCGTACTGACCCGAAGAATAAAACTGCTTCATCCATTTTACCAAACGCGGAACAGTATAAACGCCTTCCCCAAAAGAAATTCATGAATAGCTGGTTTTTGGTCATTCTGCCTCACAAAAATTGTAATAAAAAGCGATCAAAAAATGTCACATGCCCGAAAATGTTACCAATAAAAACGTCAACTCGTCCCGCAAAAAACAAGACCTCACATGACTCTGTGGACCAAAATATGGAAAAATTATAGCTCTCAAAATGTAACGCAAAAAATATTTTTTGCAATAAAAAGCGTCTTTCAGTGTGTGACGGCTGGCAATCATAAAAACCCGCTAAAAAACCCGCTATAAAAGTAAATCAAACCGCCCTTCATCACCCCCTTAGTTAGCGAAAAATAAAAAAATTAAAAAAATGTATTTATTTCTATTTTCCCATTAGGGTTAGGGCTAGGGTTAGGGCTAGGGTTAGGGCTGGGGCTAGGATTAAGGCTACAGTTAGGTTTGGGGCTAAAGTTAGGGTTGGGGCTAAAGTTAGGGTTTGGAATACATTTACGGTTGGGAATAGGGTTGGGATTAGGGTTAGGGGTGTGTCAGGGTTAGGGGTGTGGTTAGGGTTACCGTTGGGATTAGGGTTAGGGATGTGTTTGGATTAGGGTTTCAGTTATAATTGGGGGTTTCCACTGTTTAGGGACATCGGGGGCTCTCCAAACGCGACATGGCGTCCGATCTCAATTCCAGCCAATTCTGCGTTGAAAAAGTAAAACACTGTTCCTTCCATTCTGAGCTCTCCCGTGCGTCCAAACAGGGGTTTACCCCAACGTATGGGGTATCAGCATACTCAGGACACATTGGACAACAACTTTTGGGGTCCAATTTCTTCTGTTACCCTTGGGAAAATACAAAACTGGGGGCTAAAAAATAATTTTTGTGGAAAAAAAGGATTTTTTATTTTCACGGCTCTGCGTTATAAACTGTAGTGAAACACTTGGGGGTTCAAAGTTCTCACAACACATCTAGACAAGTTCCTTGGGGGGTCTAGTTTCCAATATGGGGTCACTTGTGGGGGGTTTCTACTGTTTAGGTACATTAGGGGTTCTGCAAATGCAATGTGACGCCTGCAGACCAATCCATCTAAGTCTGCATTCCAAATGACGCTCCTTCCCTTCCAAGCTCTGTCATGCGCTCAAACGGTGGTTCCCCCCACATATGGGGTATCAGCGTACTCAGGACAAATTGGACAACAACTTTTGGTGTCCAATTTCTTCTGTTACCCTTGGTAAAATACAAAACTGGGAGCTAAAAATTAATTTTTGCGGAAAAAAAAGGATTTTTTAATTTCACGGCTCTGCGTTATAAACCGTAGTGAAACACTTGGGGGTTCAAAGCTCTCACAACACATCTAGATGAGTTCCTTAGGGGGTCTACTTTCCAAAATGGTGTCACTTGTGGGGGGTTTCAATATTTAGGCACATCAGTGGCTCTCCAAACGCAACATGGCGTCCCATCTCAATTCCTGTCAATTTTGCATTGAAAAGTCAAACGGCACTCCTTCTCTTCTGAGCTCTCCCATGCGCCCAAACAGTGGTTTACCCCCCACATATGGGGTATCAGCATACTCAGGACAAATTGTACAACAACTTTTGGGGTCCAATTTATTCTCTTACCCTTGGGAAAATAAAAAATTGGGGGCGTAAAGATCATTTTTGTGAAAAAATATGATTTTTTATTTTTACGGCTCTGCATTATAAACTTCTGTGAATCACTTAATGGGTCAAAGTGCTCATCACACACCTAGATAAGTTCCTTAGGGGGTCTACTTCCCAAAATGGTGTCACTTGTGGGGGGGGGGTTTAATGTTTAGGCACATCAGGGGCTCTCAAAACGCAATATGGCGTCCCATCTCAATTCCAGTCAATTTTGCATTGAAAAGTCAAATGGCGCTCCTTCGCTTCCGAGCTCTGCCATGCCCCCAAACAGTGGTTTACCCCCACATATAGGGTATGGGCATACTCAGGACAAATTGTACAACAACTTTTGGGGTCCATTTTCTCCTGTTACCCTTGGTAAAATTAAACAAATTGGAGCTGAAGTAAATTTTTTGTGAAAAAAAGTTAAGTGTTCATTTTTATTTAAACATTCCAAAAATTCCTGTGAAACACCTGAAGGGTTAATAAACTTCTTGAATGTGGTTTTGAGCACCTTGAGGGGTGCAGTTTTTAGAATGGTGTCACACTTTTGGTATTTTCTATCATATAGACCCCTCAAAATGACTTCAAATGAGATGTGGTCCCTAAAAAAATGGTGTTGTAAAAATGAGAAATTGCTGGTCAACTTTTAACCCTTATAACTCCCTAACAAAAAAAAATTTTGGTTCCAAAATTGTGCTGATGTAAAGTAGACATGTGGGAAATGTTACTTATTAAGTATTTTGTGTGACATATCTCTGTGATTTAGTTGCATAAAAATTCAAAGTTGGAAAATTGCGAAATTTTCAAAATTTTTGCCAAATTTCCTTTTTTTCACAAATAAACGCAGGTAATATCAAAGAAATTTTACCACTATCATGAAGTACAATATGTCATGAGAAAACAATGTCAGAATCATCAGGATCCGTTGAAGCGTTCCAGAGTTATAACCTCATAAAGGCACAGTGGTCAGAATTGTGAAAATTGGCCTGGTCATTAACGTGCAAACCACCCTTGGGGGTAAAGGGGTTAAGACAGGTCACTGATTCCTCAGTGTCCTGCCCCTTATTTTACATACTGATTATTGTATGTATTGAAAAATCACTTTCAGCAGGCAGGCGCTAGCGGCATGATTGTATGTATAATGTGCATTAAATTGTTTTATTTAGTCATATACAATAATTATGAAAAAAATCTTTCTCAAAATGGCTTCGGCCGCGCCTGCTCTGTAGCATCTATCGGCAATTCGATAGATGCTACTGTGCAGGCACCGACAGTGCCATTTTGCGAGAGGAAAAAAAAATTGTCTCCACCTAGATGGCACTGGCGGTACCTGCGCAGTAGCATCTATCGGTGATCCAATAGATACTACTGCACAGGCGCCGGCGCAGTTTTGAAAAAGATTTTTTTTTTTTCATAATCACCAAGCGCCTGCCTGCTGAAGGTGATTTTTTTTTCATTACATATAATAATCAGTATTTCAAATAGGGGGCAGGTCCTGAGTGATCAGTGACCTGTCATAAGCCATCAGTATGAATACCTAAGCAGAGGATAATATAAAGACCCCCTCAAAGGCCACCACAGAGCACGAGAATCTCATTACCTCAAAACTGAAAATAAAGATTAAACAACAACCACAAGACGGATTTAATCAACAAAGGTATCATTGTAATCAGTATTATGGCGCCAACCTGACACTTTCTGTAGGTTACTTAGCACAATCCTGCTGACAGGTTCCCTTTAACATCTGGTCCTGGCAAACTAGCATCATTGGTTACATGTAGCCTGCACGGGTGTACCATCCCTATGACATAATTCCACACACTCAGCCAGGACCCCCCACCCAGGACCCCCACTTTCATGTAATGTGTTGGGGCACAGGAGAAGAGTACCTCGCCCATGGCTACTGTCCCGTGTCATGTTACACCTTGACAAACCTTAGACCAACTAAGGTCAGAATTGCCAAGTGTTGACAATTTCATGAAACTAGTCATGGATGATCTTTTAAAATTGATAAAGTTCAACAAGGGCTATCCTCAGAATCTGTTACCAACAGAGAGGGAAACTCTTGACAACTTATCAAAAATGGTAAACTGATCTTTAAGGCATCTGATAAAGGAGGTAATTTGGTGATTTTTGACCATTTATTATACACGAAAATGTGTTTGGACATCCTGCAGGTCGGTTCCACATATGCTGTTATACTGCAGGACCCTAGTGTGAATTTTAGAAGGGAGCTTAAATGCATTCTTATTGAAGCATTCCATCTCAAACATATCTCTAATCCATCTTTTATTACCTTCCAAAAATACACAAAGGGTTGGAAGATCTTAAGGGTCACTCAAGTGTCTCAGGTTTTGACTCCCTAAACTAAAATAGCATTTATTTGGATAAGATTTTTAGGAATTTTGTGACTGCCCGCCATCCTAAATCAGAGATATGACAGACCTGTTGCTAAAGTTGGAGGACCTGGTTATTGATGTTGATGTGCAACTTGCCTCCATTAATGTGGAGGCATTGTACAGTAACATTTTGCAAGAAGTTTACATCCCATGGCACTGTAGCTACTCTCCCTAGAAAAACTGCAATATAGGATAGTCTAGATGGTGGATAAGCAGCCACAATCGAGTGTCAAAGAAATTCAAACTGTCCTTCAGGCTCAGGGTTCATCAATGTCAGCGCAAACTATCCAACGACATTTGAATGGAATGAAACGATATGGCAGGAGACCCAGGCGGACCCCACTGCAGACAAAGAGACATAATGCTAGACTGCAGTTTAACAAAATATATGTGAGCAAGCCAAAATCGTTCTGGGAAAGTGTCTTGTTGACAGTTGAGACCAATATATACCTTTTTGCTAAAGCACTTCATTTTACTGTTACCGAAAATGGAATGAGGCCTACAAAAAAAAGAACATAGTACCTACAGTCAAATATGGTGGAGGTTCAAATCTGAAGATTACCAGAGGATTTTGAATTGCAATGTAATGCCCAGTGTCAGAAAGCTGGGTTTGCGTCCTCGTTCATGGGACTTCCAGCAGGACAATGACTCCAAATATACTTCAAGAAGCACCCAGAAATGGATGGAAACAAAGCGCTTGAGAGTTCTGAAGTGGCAAGCAATGAGTCCATAAATCCCATTGAACACCTGTGCAGATATCTTAAAATTGCTGTTGGGAGAAGGTACTCTTCAAATACGAGATACCTGGAGCAGTTTGAAACAGAAGAGTGGTCTAATATTGAGAGGTGTAAGACGCTTGTTGATGGTTATAGGAAGTGATGGATTGCAGTTATTTATTCCAAAGGGTGTGTAGCCAAATATTAACCCCTTACTGCCATTGGACAGGATAGTACATCCAATGGCAGTTCCCCCCCTTTGATGTGGGCTGCGGCGGTGAGCCCGCATCAAAGCCTGGACACGTCAGCTGTTTTGAACAGCTGACATGTGCCCGCAATAGGCGCGGGTGGAATCACGATCCACCCACGCCTAATACCTAGTTAAATGCCGCTGTCAATCTCTGACAGCGGCATTTAACGCGCTTCTGGCCATCGGGCCAGAAATACGCGCACCACTGACCCCGTCACGTGATCAGGGGTAATCGGTTTGTCGGCATAACAACCAGATGTCTCCTTGAGACCTCTATGGTTGTTGATGCTGGATTGCTATGAGCGCCTCCCTGTGGTTGGCCCTCATAGCAATGCAGTAATTCTGCTACATAGAGGCAATCTGAGCATCGCTTCTATGTAGCAGAGCCGATCAAGTTGTGGCAGCTTCTAACCTCCCATGGAGGCTGTTGAAGCATGCCAAAACGTAAAGAAAAATAGTTTTAAAAATATAAAAAAAATGAAAGTTTAAATCACCCCCCTTTCGCCCCGTTTAAAATAAAACAATAAAAAAAACCATACACATATTTGGTATCGCAAAAAAAAAAGGATTAACCTGATCCCTAAATGGCATAGCGATAAAAAAATCAAAACACCAGAATTACGTTTTTTTGGTCACTGCGACATTGCATTAAAATGCAATAATGGGCGATCAAAGAACAAATCTGAACAAAAGTGGTATCATTAAAATCGTCAGCTCTGCACGCAAAAAATAAGCCCTCACCCAACCCGAGATCACGAAAAATGGAGACGCTACGTTTAACGGAAAATGGCGCCATTTTTTTTTTGGTTTAGCAAATTTTTTAATTTTTTTCACCAACATAACCTAGACATGTTTGGTGTCTATGAACTCGTAATGACCTAGATAATCATAATGACAGGTCAGTTTTAGCATTTAGTGAACCGGACCTAGCAAAAAAGCCAAACAAAAAAATAAGTGTGGGATTTCACCGCACTTGGAATTTTTTTCCTGTTTTCGAGTCCATAAAATGCTAAAACAAATGATGTTGTTGAAAAGTACAACTCGTCCCACAAAAAATGAGCCCTCAAATGGTCATATTGATGAAAAAATTATATACTGGTCTGATGTCCATTCCTTGTGTTCTTTAGCCCAAACAAGTCTCTTCTGCTTGTTGCCTGTCCTTAGCAGTGGTTTCCTAGCAGCTATTTTACCATGAAGGCCTGCTGCACAAAGTCTCCTCTTAACAGTTGTTGTAGAGATGTGTCTGCTGCTAGAAGTCTGTGTGGCATTGACCTGGTCTCTAATCTGAGCTGCTGTTAACCTGCAATTTCTGAAGCTGGTGACTCGGATAAACTTATCCTCAGAAGCAGAGGTGACTCTTGGTCTTCCTTTCCTGGGGCGGTCCTCATGTGAGCCAGTTTCTTTGTAGCGCTTGATGGTTTTTGCCACTGCACTTGGGGACACTTTCAAAGTTTTCCCAATTTTTCAGACTGACTGACCTTCATTTCTTAAAGTAATGATGGCCACTCGTTTTTATTTACTTAGCTGCTTTTTCTTGCCATAATACAAATTCTAACAGTCTATTCAGTAGGACTATCAGCTTTGTATCCACCAGACTTCTGCACAACACAACTGATGGCCCAACCCCATTTATAAGGCAAGAAATCCCACTTATTAAACCTGACAGGGCACACCTGTGAAGTGAAAACCATTCTCGGTGACTACCTCTTGAAGCTCATCAAGAGAATGCCAAGAGTGTGCAAAGCAGTCATCAAAGCAAAAGGTGGCTACTTTGAAGAACCTAGAATATAAGACATAATTTCAGTTGTTTAACACTTTTTTGTTAAGTATATAATTCCACATGTGTTAATTCATAGTTTTGATGCCTTCAGTGTGAATGTACAATTTTCATAGTCATGAAAATACAGAAAAATCTTTAAATGAGAAGGTGTGTCCAAACTTTTGGTCTGTACTGTATATATTGTGATGCAGTGACCCCTGTTACAGCTAGGGGGTGATCTATGTGCTCTCCAGAATGTCCATGGAAGTGTAGTGAGGCCATGAGGGCGTACTGCAGACACAGGTGTGGCAGTAATTAGAATAGTGAAGCAGTGACTGATTAAAAGCCCTGGAGTAGAGGGGGAGGTGTTTCAGTGTTGGTTTGGAAGCCGTCAGAGCAGTTGTCTTCAGAGCTTTCTCTGTGTGGAGCAACACAGAGGCAGAAGGAACCAAAGAGACTGCCACCCTGCGTCTTGGGCTGTCTTGTGATTACCCAGCTGCAATCCGGAGGATAAAGAGTGCAGTGCACTGAATGAGTACAGAGACTTGATACCGGCGTGTAGTCACCCAGGGAAACTGGACAGATGGAAGTTCGGCCTGTTTATTGACTGCATCATATAGCCATGTATTACTAATGGACTGTATGAAGAAGCCGTATAATGTATAGACCGTGTAAAGTAACACAATAAAGGAACATTTTGGTTGAATTTGTTTGGGTCACTGCCGTTTCACTGTGTATGGTCCTACCGCTGCATCACTATATATATAAAATATTTACTGTATATACAGTATTTCTTTCTGTATACTGGTATTTCCTTCCTTTACCACAAGATGGCAGTGTAAGTCTTCTACTTTGGCCATTTCAGCGCAGAACTGACCAATAGATGTGGTTCATTGCTTTAGCTATTTTTATTCTTTTGTAAGAAATAGTCCAACAACTACAGTGAACCATGGGAAGACACAACATTTTGTCAGATGCACAGTCACTCAAACAGCCATAAACCTACTGATACCTCCCATTTGCAAAGTGATATTATCAGTAGGATTATATACATCATATTTAAAGTACAATGCTAACGAACATGGCTGCATTTCTTGTCCGATTCATAGAAATGAAACCCACAAATACGATGCAAAAATGCCAACTTCAGCGAGTAAATATAATATAGTTATCAAACTATGGCTACTGTTTTTCTCATTCCCTCTTTTATGACTAACTTTACATTTTGGGCTTAAATTTAGAGTAAAGCCTTTCCTGACTGTTGTATTGCTAAAGGCATCATTTAGTAACAGCCCGATTGCAGAAGTGTCTGCTTACACATTCAGGAACACATGGCCCGATCCATCATTACATTTCTGCCATTTTTTTGTGAATGCCTCAGAATTAGTGACTCTTTGATTTGTATAAGTGACTTAAAAAACTACAAAAGATGAATTGGGGTCACAGTGCCCAGTATAGAGCTTTTAGAGACAGGGAATTATTTTAGTTCTGTATCACAGTATGGTATACGGCACTCCATGTGACAGTCTGATTCTGCTGATAGCACTGCATGCAGAATCTTGACAGGTTTTATCCTTTTTTTAAAGGGAACCTGTCATGTGAGAAAATGCTATTTGTCACGCACGATTCCACCATTCACTTTGACCTAAGGATCCTATGGGATCAAGGTCATGCTGGGCTGTCAAGTATTGTGAGTGACAGCTCAGTCATCCAATCTTAGCCAGGGGTGTGCTGGACTTTTCAGTATTGTGAATGACAGCTATCCAGTCTTGCTAAACCTGTGGAGTTTCCTCCTGGTGTGTCACTTGTTCAGGTTGATTATATGGCTATTTAGCTAGCTGGCAATGATCAGACCATTCCCAGTTGTAGTTTTGCTTTGTGTTGTGTTTACTCTGTGTTCTCATTTTCTGATCTTTGTTGAAGGACCTTGGATTTGCATTTTGACTACTCGTTTGTATTACACCTTTTACCTTTGGCACATTCTGACCTTAGTTATCAGATCTCAGACTTTGACTATATATTTGTCTTTGAAGTACCCTCCTGGCTTTTGACCTCGGACTCCTTGAGCTTGTCCGTGAGAAGTGAATCAACGTCAAACTATTAACCTGCAGATATGGGGTTAATCTGCAGGTTAATATAGTTCTGAATCTGCTCGGCACTGGCACTTAGATCCCCACTGCCTGAAGGAAATTAACTTCATTCCTCCCTGTAATGTTTGGGTCTCAGTGACAGGGGATGGCTCCTCTGCAGGTTCAGTCACCACTCTGTGTAAAGAAAGTAGTGGCTGTAACCTCGTCCCCAGCACTGACTGCCAGTATCTCAGCATCATGGCTAGCTGCCAGTCAGTGCTGGCGGTGCTCTTACAGCAGCCGCTCTCTCTACACTGAGTAGTGACTGAATCCGTACCAGCGCTGCCCCCGTGACTACAACTCGAACATTACTGGGAGGACTAAAGTTTATTTCATCCCAGCAGTGGGTCTAAGTGTCAGTGCTGAGCAGGTTCAGAACACTATTAACCTGCAGATTAACACCATATCTGCAAGTTAAAAGCATTTTTTCATGTGACAGGCTCCCTTTAAATCTAGTTTTCTTTTTTTTTCCAGTTTAATATTTATTTTATTTTCAAAAAGTGACACATAACAACAAAAACATAAATTATTTCCATTACAAATTATAATTACATTAAAAAAAAAAAAAAAAAAAAAAAAAAAAAAAATTTAACAGCTATGTTAAGACAAATAATATTTACTCACAGTCCAGGTTTGCCAAATCTTTGCTACCTTTTTTCTCCTAGTGCGAGACTGAGACAACATTAATTCATATTTACAGTTCACATTCAGCTTTTCGGTCAGCTCTTTTAGGGTTGGAGGAAAGGTCTCCTTCCATTTTCTAGCCAACAGTATCCGAGCCGCTATCAATATATGTGATATCAACCCTCTAATTTGTTTAGGAAATATTTCCAAACCGATGTGTAAAATCGCCAATGAGGGAGTAATTTGTGCCATTACCCCCGTAATCTCCATAATCAGCTTCAACACACCGCCCCAGAAGGATAAAAGCTTCGGGCACAAGTACCAGATATGTCTATGGTTGCCTACTAATCCACATCCTCGCCAACATAAATGGGAGGATTGCGGATTAAATTTTGCAATTCTCTCTGGGGATAGATACCATCTCATTTGAGTTTTCTTTAATTGTTCCACGTGATTTATACACGATGACACCCTCTTAACCTCCTTTATGCTATTTCCCCATAGTTTTAATTCTAATACCTCCCCTAACTCTAGTTCCCATTTTTTCATATAGGGCAGTTTAATCTCTTCCACTGGATTAATTAAAGCTCTATAAAACACTGATATTCCTTTTATAATTGGACCGGATGTTACTATAAGTTTTCCCATCTTTCCCTCTCCCGTAGTACCAGAGTGTCTCGCTATTACAATTTTATTTAGAAAATTCCTAATTTGTAAATACTGATAAAAATATTTTCGTATTCCAATATATTTATTAGCCAATTGATCAAAAGGGATAACTCCAGTGATTTCCATTATGTCTGCTAAAGTTTGTATACCTGCCCCTCGCCATTGTTGGAGGTTTAAATAAGGAATATGGGGCTCAATGGCATATATTGATAATGTTTCACATGGTATCCCTAGCAGCGAGGGCAATAACAGTCTCCATAACCGGATTGCCGCCTGCATTGTTGGCAATAAGGGGGAGGTGGGTCCGGTTTGAATTAACTCTGTCTCTAGCGCCAGACGCGTGGAACCCCGTCTAGAATAAAATTTTTCTATCTGCATCCATCTATGGTTTCCAGTCATCTGCCACCATTCTTTTAAACCCACTAATATTGAGGCTCTATGATATGCCATTAGATCCGGAACTCCCATCCCCCCTGCTTCCATAGGTAGATATAGTGACGCCCTTGCTACGCGTGGTTTCTTATATGCCCATATGTATTTACTAACTAATAGTTGTAAATCATGAATATATTTTTTTGGTATATTTAGGGGGAGGGTCCTAAAATAATACAAAATCTTTGGTAAGGCTATCATTTTGAAAGCATTAATACGGGCTATCCAAGAAGTGGTGATTTTATGCATATCTTCTAGTAAAATTTTAATTTGTGTATGTAGATTTGTAAAATTTACTTTTATTATCTGATCTGTAGTTGTCAACATTATCCCTAAGTACGGAATTCCTTCTTTTAACCACTGAAATGAAAATAATTTCTTCATATCTTGTATGGACTCTATTGATATTGCCACCGGGAGAATTGATGATTTATTCAGGTTTAATTTATAGAACGATATCTCACTGAATTCCTTCAGCTCCTCTAAGACTGTCGATAAGGACTGTTTGATGTTCACACAAGAAATAATAATATCATCCGCATAAAGACTTATTTTATGAGCTTCCTTTCCTACCATTACCCCTGAAATTAAAGGCGAAATCCTAATCCTTTCCGCCAGTGGTTCCATACATAGGACAAAAATTATTGGGGACAGGGGGCAGCCCTGTCGCGTCCCGTTTGTTATGTAAAAAGGTTCCGACAGAGCGCCCGCCGTCCACACTCTCGCCGAAGGGGCCGCATATATAGCTAAAATAGCTGCGAGAATTGATCCTCCCAACCCAAATTTTTCCAGAACTGCCCGGACATAACCCCAGTGCACCCTGTCAAAGGCCTTCTCTGCGTCCAATGACAGGAATGCACTGGGGAGGCCAGACAGCTCCGCAATCCGAACTAGATCTATCATTCGGCGTATTCCATCTTTCGCCTCTCTACCCCTCACAAACCCTACCTGGTCTGATGAGACCAGATCTGGAATGATCTGATTTAAACGTGAGGCTAACATTTTAGTAAAATTTTTTATATCGTTATTCAAGAGAGCTATAGGTCTAAAATTTTCTGGGGTTGTGGGTGTTTTGCCGGGTTTCTGTAAAGTAATAATGGTAGCCTCCAAATTAACTTTCTCGATTGACCCCTCATCCCTCCACCTCGAAAATATTCTCAACATAAAAGGAACCAACTCCTCCTGAAAAATTTGGTAATAATAGTTAGGAAATCCATCCGGCCCAGGAGCGCTAGCCCTTTTAGATTGTTTTATAATCGAAATAATTTCTTCTTTTGTGAAGGGGGCATTCAGATAGCTCAATTGCTCATCTGAAATCTTAGGGAGATTCACGGATCCGAGATAATTTTTTATTCCCTGCATCGAGGGTTGTGGGATCCCCGGGTCACTCCCCAGATTATACAGCTCTTTATAATATTTAACAAATTCTTCAGCTATTCCCATAGGATTTCTCACATAAGACCCATCTGACTTCAAAATATATTCAGTCCTATTTTTTATCTCTCTTTTTTTTATTCTTCGAGCAAGGAGGACCCCCCCTTTATCCCCATCAGAGTACCACTTCATTTTTAATTTACGCATGTTATGTGCATACGCAGACAGCATTGAATCTCGTAATTTAAATCTGATTGAAAATAGTTCAGCAGTGATTGAAGGAGTGACCGCCTTCTTGTTAATAGATTCTAAGGTTTGCAATCTGCCCAGAAGTTCTCTTTTCTCCTTCTCCTTTCCTTGTTTCAGAATAGAAGCTTGTTGTAATAACACCCCCCTTATAACCGCTTTATGTGCCATCCACAATGTTTCATCATTGATCTCCCCATTGTCATTTTGGTCAAAATATTCCCTTACTGCAGAACCTACTATCGAAGATACCCTTTCATTCAGGAGCATTTCCTCATTCATGCGCCACCTAAATATGGGCGCTTGTTGGTGAGACAATGAGAACTTAACCCCTTCATGACCTTGCCGTTTTTTGCAATTCTGACCAGTGTCCCTTTATGAGGTAATAACTCAGGAACGCTTCAACGGATCCTAGCGATTCTGAGATTGTTTTTTCGTGACATATTGGGCTTCATGTTAGTGGTAAATTTAGGTCGATAATTTCTGAGTTTATTTGTGAAAAAAACGGAAATTTGGCAAAAATTTTGAAAATTTCGCAATTTTCACATTTTTAATTTTTATTCTGTTAAACCAGAGAGTTATGTGACACAAAATAGTTAATAAATAACATTTCCCACATGTCTACTTTACACCAGCACAATTTTGGAAACAAATTTTTTTTTTGCTAGGAAGTTATAAGGGTTAAAATTTGACCAGTGATTTCTCATTTTTACAACAAAATTTACAAAACCATTTTTTTTAGGGACCACCTCACATTTGAAGTCAGTTTGAGGGTTCTATATGGCTGAAAATACCCAAAAGTGACACCATTCTAAAAACTGCACCCCTCAAGGTGCTCAAAACCACATTCAAGAAGTTTAATAACCCTTCAGGTGTTTCACAGCAGCAGAAGCAACATGGAAGTAAAAAATGAACATTTAACTTTTTAGTCACAAAAATGATCTTTTAGCAACAATTTTTTATTTTCCCAAGGGTAAAAGGAGAAACTGGACCACGGACGTTGTTGTCCAATTTGTCCTGAGTATGCCGATACCTCATATGTGGGGGTAAACCACTGTTTGGGTGCACGGCAGGGCTCGGAAGGGAAGGAGCGCCATTTGACTTTTTGAATGAAAAATTGGCTCCAATCTTTAGCGGACACCATGTCGCGTTTGGAGAGCCCCCGTGTGCCTAAACATTGGAGCTCCCCCACAAGTGACCACATTTTGGAAACTAGACCCCCCAAGGAACTTATCTAGAAGCATAGTGAGCACTTTAAACCCCCAGGTGCTTCACAAATTGATCCGTAAAAATGAAAAAGTACTTTTTTTTCACACAAAATTTCTTTTAGCCTCAATTCTTTCATTTTCACATGGGCAACAGGATAAAATGGATCCTAAATTTTGTTGGGCAATTTCTCCTGAGTACACCAATACCTCACATGTGGGGTTAAACCACTGTTTGGGCACATGGTAAGGCTCGGAAGGGAAGGAGCGCCATTTGACTTTTTGAATGAAAAATTATCTCCATCGTTAGCGGACACCATGTCGCGTTTGGAAAGCCCCTGTGTGCCTAAACATTGGAGCTCCTCCACAAGTGACCCCATTTTGGAAACTAGACCCCCCAAGGAACTCATCTAGAGGCATAGTGAGCACTTTAAACCCCCAGGTGCTTCACAAATTGATCCGGAAAAATGAAAAAGTACTTTTTTTTCACACAAAATTTCTTTTAGCCTCAATTCTTTCATTTTCACATGGGCAACAGGATAAAATGGATCCTAAAATTTGTTGGGCAATTTCTCCTGAGTATGCCGATACCTCATATGTGGGGGTAAACCACTGTTTGGGTGCACGGCAAGGCTCGGAAGGGGAGGCGTGCCATTTGACTTTTTGAATGGAAAATTAGCTCCAATCGTTAGCGGACACCATGTCTTTTTTGGAGAGCCCCTGTGTGCCTAAACATTGGAGCTCCTCTACAAGTGACCCCATTTTGGAAACTAGACCCCCCAAGGAACTTATCTAGATGCATAGTGAGCACTTATAACCCCCAGGTGCTTCACGGAAGTTTATAACGCAGAGCCGTGAAAATAAAAAAATAATTTTTCTTTCCTCAAAAATGATTTTTAGCCCAGAATTTTTTATTTTCCCAAGGGTAATAGGAGAAATTGGACCCCAAATGTTGTTGTCCAGTTTGTCCTGAGTACGATGATACCCCATATGTGGGGGTAAACCACTGTTTGGGTGCACGGCAGGGCTCGGAAGGGAAGGCACGCCATTTGGCTTTTTGAATGGAAAATTAGCTCCAATCATTAGCGGACACCATGTCGCGTTTGGAGAGCCCCTGTGTGCCTAAACATTGGAGCTCCCACACAAGTGACCCCATTTTGGAAACTAGACCTCCCAAGGAACTAATCTAGATGTGTGGTGAGCACTTTGAACCCCCAAGTGCTTCACAGAAGTTTATAACGCAGAGCCATGAAAATAAAAAATAATTTTTCTTTTCTCAAAAATGATTTTTTAGCCCACAATTTTTTATTTTCCCAAGGGTAACAGGAGAAATTGGACCCCGAAAGTTGTTGTCCAGTTTCTCCTGAGTACGCTGATACCCCATATGTGGGGGTAAACCACTGTTTTGGCACACGTCGGGGTTCGGAAGGGAAGTAGTGACGTTTTGAAATGCAGACTTTGATGGAATGCTCTGCGGGCGTCAGGTTGCGTTTGCAGAGCCCCTGATGTGCCTAAACAGTAGGAACTCCCCACAATTGACTCCATTTTGGAAACTAGACCCCCAAGGGAACTTATCTAGATGTGTAGTGAGCACTTTGAACCCCCAAGTGCTTCACAGAAGTTTATAACGCAGAGCCGTGAAAATAAAAAATGTTTCCTTTCCTCAAAAATATTTTTTTAGCCCAGAATTTTTTTATTTTTGCAAGAGTAACAGGAGAAATTGGACCCCAAAAGTTGTTGTCCAGTTTCTCCTGAGTACGCTGATACCCCATATGTGGGGGTAAACCACTGTTTTGGCACACGTCGGGGTTCGGAAGGGAAGTAGTGACGTTTTGAAATGCAGACTTTGATGGAATGCTCTGCGGGCATCAGGTTGCGTTTGCAGAGTCCCTGATGTGCCTAAACAGTAGGAACTCCCCACAAGTGACTCCATTTTGGAAACTAGACCCCCAAGGGAACTTATCTAGATGTGTGGTGAGCACTTTGAACCCCCAAGTGCTTCACAGAAGTTTATAATGCAGAGCCGTGAAAATAATAAATGTGTTTCCTTTCCTCAAAAATATTTTTTTGGCCCAGAATTTTTTATTTTTGCAAGAGTAACAGGAGAAATTGGACCCCAAAAGTTGTTGTCCAGTTTCTCCTGAGTACGCTGATACCCCATATGTGGGGGTAAACCACTGTTTGGGCACATGCCGGGGCTCGGAAGGGAAGTAGTGACGTTTTGGAATGCAGACTTTGATGGAATGGTCTGCGGGCATCATGTTACGTTTGCAGAGCCCCTGATATGCCTAAACAGTAGAAACCCCCCACAAGTGACCCCATTTTGGAAACTAGACCCCCCAAGGAACTTATCTAGATGTGTGGTGAGCACGTTCAACCCCCAAGTGCTTCACAGAAGTTTACAACGCAGAGCCGTGAAAATAAAAAATCATTTTTCTTTCCTCAAAAAAGATGTTTTAGCAAGCAATTTTTTATTTTCACAAGGGTAACAGGAGAATTTGGACCCCCATATTTGTTGCCCAGTTTGTTGTGAGTATGCTGATACCCCATATGTGGGGGTAAACCACTGTTTGGGCACACGTCAGGGCTCGGAAGGGAAGTAGTGACATTTGAAATGCAGACTTTGATGGAATGGTCTGCGGGCGTCACATTGCATTTGCAGAGCCCCTGATGTGCCTAAACAGTAGAAACACCCCACAAGTGACCCCATTTTGGAAACTAGACCCCTGAAGGAACTTATCTAGATGTGTGGTGAGCACTTTCAACCCCCAAGTGCTTCACAGAAGTTTATAACGCAGAGCCGGGAAAATAAAAAATAATTGTTCTTTCCTCAAAAATTATGTTTTAGCAAGTAATTTTTTATTTTTGCAAGGGTAACAGGAGAAATTGGACCCCAACAGTTGTTGCCCAGTTTGTCCTGAGTACGCTGGTACCCCAAATGTGGGGGTAAACCACTGTTTGGGCGCACGTCGGGGCTTGGGAGGGCGGGAGCACCATTTGACTTTTTGAACGCAAGATTGGCTGGAATCAATGGTGGCGCCATGTTGCGTTTGGAGACCCCTGATGTGCCTAAACAGTGGAAACCCCTCAATTCTAACTTCAACACTAACCCCAACACACCCCTAATCCTAATCCCAACTGTAGCCATAACCCTAATCACAACCCTAACCCCAACACACCCCTAACCACAACCCTAACCGCAACACACCCGTAACCCTAATTCCAACCCTAATCCTAACCCTAATCCCAACCGTAACCCTAATCCCAACCCTAACCACAACTGTAACCCCAACACACCCCTAACCCTATCCGTAACCCTAACCACAAGCCTAATCATAACCCTATTTCAAACCCTAGCCCTAATTCCAACCCTAACTCTAATTCCAACCCTAACCCTAAGGCTATGTGCCCACGTTGCGGATTCGTGTGAGATTTTTCAGCACGATTTTTGAAAAATCTGCAGGTAAAAGGCACTGCGTTTTACCTGCGGATTTACAGCAGATTTCCAGTGTTTTTTTGGGCGGATTTCACCTGCGGATTCCTATTGAGGAACAGGTGTAAAACGCTGCGGAATCCGCACAAAGAATTGACATGCTGCGGAAATTACAATGCAGCGTTTCTGCACGGAATTTTCCGCACCATGGGCACAGCGGATTTGGTTTTCCTTAGGTGTACATGGTACTGTAAACCTGATGGAAAACTGCTTCGAATTCGCAGCGGCCAATCCGCTGCGGATCCGCGGCCAATCCACTGCGGATCCGCGGCCAATCTGCTGCCAATCCGCTGCGGATCCGCGGCCAATCCGCTGCAGATCCGCGGCCGATCCGCTGCGGATCCGCTGCGGATCCGCGGCCGATCCGCTGCGGATCCGCGGCCGATCCGCTGCGGATCCGCGGCCGATCCGCTGCGGATCCGCTGCCGATCCGCTGCGGATCCGCTGCCGATCCGCTGCGGATCCGCGGCCGATCCGCTGCCGATCCGCTGCCGATCCGCGGCCGATCCGCGGCCGATCCGCGGCCGATCCACTCTGTGTGCACATGCCATAACCCTACCCCTAACCCTAACCCTACCCGTAACCCTAACCCTACCCCTAACCCTACCCCTAGTTCTAACCCTAGTTCTAACCCTAACCCTAGTGGAAAAAGAAAAAAAAATATTTTCTTTATTTTATTATTGTCCCTACCTATGGGGGTGATAAAGGGGGGGGGTTTATTTATTATTTTTTTATTTTGATCGCTGTGATAGAACCTACCACAGCGATCAAAATGTACTTGTAATGAATCTGCCGGCCGGCAGATTCGGCGGGCGCACTGAGCATGCGCCCGCCATTTTGGAAGATGGCGGCGACCAGCGAGGAGACGGACCGACACCGGGAGCCTCGGTAAGTATAAGGGGGGGAGATCGGGGCACGGGGGGGGGGGGCGTCGGAGCACCGGGGGGTGACATAGGAGCAGGGGGGGAGCGGGCAGTAGGACGGGGGAGCGGAGCACAGGACGGAGGGGACCGGACCCCATAACGGAGCACTGGGGGGGCGATCGGTGGGGTGGGGTCACTTCAGGTTTTCCAGCCATGGCCGATGGTATTGCAGCATCGGCCATGGCTGGATTGTAATATTTCACCAGTTTTTTAGGTGAAATATTACAAATCGCTCTGATTGGCAGTTTCACTTTCAACAGCCAATCAGAGCGATCGTAGCCACGGGGGGGGGGGGGGGGGGTGAAGCCACCCCCCCTGGGCTGAAGTACCACTCCCCCTCTCCCTGCAGATCGGGTAAAATAGGAGTTAACCCCTTCACCCGATCTGCAGGGACGCGATCATTCCATGACGCCACATAGGCGTCATGGGTCGGGAAGGGGTTAAAATATATAGGAGCATGATCCGACAATGTTATCAGACCAATCCTTGCTTCCATACTCCTTAATAAAATGTTATCATCCACCAGGAAATAATCTATTCTGCTGTATGTGTGGTGTCGATGGGAGAAAAAAGTATAATCTCTTTCTGATGCTTGGACATATCTCCAATAATCATGATAGTGAAATTCGAGTGCTAATGATCTCAACTCCCCTCGACTCCGCTCACCCCCTCGAGAACTGTCCATCTCTCTACTCATAGGAAGATTAAAATCCCCACAAACTATTTTACCTCCTTTTCCAACTGCCTGTATTTTTTTAAATACCTTTCTAATAAATTTTCCTTGGCCCCTATTCGGAGCATATATTGTCGCTAATGTATGAATTATCCCATTTAAAGTACAGGACAAAATCAAAAATCTCCCTTCTGAGTCTACATATGTCTGTAACACTTCACATGCCACTGTATGTTTAATTATAATACAGACCCCACATTTTTTGGTCGTATTATTAGAAAAAAAAATATGTGGAAACTGATCATGGTGAAATCTCCTATTATCTATTTCAAGCAGATGTGTCTCCTGTAAACAAATTATTTCTGCTTGTGATTTTAACACCTCTGAACAAACCATGCTCCTTTTACTAGGGGAATTCATGCCTTTAACATTTAATGACATTATTTTTATACTCATTACAACATATATATCTCTTCTGCTATAAAGTCCTCCTCCTCCTCCTTACCCTTTGAAATAATCCTATTAAATACACTAATATCTGTAATATCCAATGCTATAAAACAAGCAGATATCTCTGTCTCTTACAGACCCAAACTGCAAAAAAAAAAAAAAAAAAAAATCAAACAAAAAAAAGAACCGACATACAATCAGAGCCCTATGGTTGATCACAAGTACCATAGGGGAGGCCCTGTACCTCGGGCAGCGGGCAGAGAAAAAAAAACATCTGCCTTGTTGGGGTCTGGAAAACAAAATTTGTCTCCAGTTAATGTCTCGAGGACCGGCCACGAGGCCTACATTCTCGCCACTTTAGACTTAGACTTTAAACTTTATTCCAGTCATTTACTACTTTCTTCCCTTTTTCCACTCTAGCAGGGGCACATGCGATTTTCCACACCGCTAGTTTCTCCTCAGCTGATTTAGGTGAGACGCAGGCCACTATATTACCTTCATATATTATATGGAGTTTCACAGGATTAAACCCCCATTTATATCTAATGTTAGCGTCTCTCAAGGCTGCGCATACATGTGCATACTCTCTGCGCTTTGCCAATGTTGCTGCAGATAAGTCTAAATACACCTGTAACCCTTGAAATTCCGTAGGAAGTGTAAGGCGCTTTCTTGTTTGTTGTATGAATGCTTCCTTGGTGGGAAAACGCAACAATCTGACCAAAGTGTCTCTAGGATATGAAGAATCCAGGTGTCTTGGTCTTGGAATCCTGTGAACCCTTTCAATAACCAGTTCTGTAGGTGAAAAGTCAGGTAATACCACAGCCAAAAATCTTAACATAAAAGGGGCCAGCTGTTTATCTATTATGTCCTCCGGGATACCTCGAACTCTGATGTTCTGCCTTCTGGACCTGTCTTCTAAATCATTTAATTTGTCATGCACCTTAGACAACTCACTTTTTAGAGTCTCATTTTCGTCCACAAGGGCATTAATAGTTGTCGTATATTCCCCCATTTTAGACTCTATATGAGCTGTTCTGTCTCCCAGAGAATCCACATCTTTCCTCATTTCATTTAGCATTTCATACAGATCTTCTTTTAGTGATGCCCGTACTGTAGCTATAAACTCATTCATATCCCCTTTTGTAAATGGGGCTGAGCTGCTGCTGCTGCAACTACTACTCTCATTGTGCTGGGATGGTGCAATGCTTCTCCCATTTCTCCCCTGCGGGGAGTGTGGTTCTCTGGGTGGAGTAGCTGAGATTACCTTTCCCCTCGCATGCACCGTCTGGCCTCCTGGATAGAAGTCGGCAGTCTAGGAGGTGATGTTTGTTTACTCTTCCCTCGGGTCATCATGTAATTGTAGATGATAAGCAGTAATCAGATTCCTCTGACAGGATCAACTAGCGTTCAGTACAGCTCAGTACAGCTCCGTGAAAGGAGAAGCAGCTTATAGTACCTCTCAAAGCAGCTTCAGAAACGGGAAGCAGCTGTAATAAAAAGTCCTTGGCGGCTGAGAAACTCTATGAAGCCGGCATGAGCTGCTGACAGCCTCGTGGCTTGGAACCCTCACAGACTAGGCGTCGGTCACATTCAGCATCCGGTCACACCCCGGAGAGTTTTCTTATAAATAATAGGAGGGCTTTCCCATAACTCAGTGACTATAAAGTTTGATACTGTTGCCAAGATGTCACAACTAGTGATGAGGGAGTATTCATGTTACTTAATTTTCTCCGAGCATGCTTGGGTTGTCTCCACGTATTTTGGCGTGCTTGAGATTTTGTTTTTGTCGACGCAGCTGCATGATTTGTGGCTGCTAGACATCTTGAATACAACCTTGGGCTTTTTTTAGCATGATGCTGGTGGCTGTTTCCATCTGTTAGCCCTGCTACACACTGTCTGTTCCTGTTTTATATGTATCATCTATATCTATTTAAATAAAGTACTATACATTTGGATCTCATGACTGCTTGGTTGTTTTTTGGTGTTCATTTCTAGATTGGTGCAGTTATCCTTATGTCCATGCATGAGTGGTACATTTATATATCTTTTACTATTGGTATTATCCATATTTATCTTTTGTACTACTAATTATGCATATTAGAATTTCTTTATATCTTGAATACATGTAGATGGAGCACCCCCACGTTAAAGGCAATGGGGTACTCGGTACCGGGTCTATCTCTCTCGGTTCTGGGGATGTCACGGTGGCCCGACCCGGTCCGTGGCCCTTCTGAGGGGCGTTCAATTAAAGGTGAAGTTTGTCTGGTGTTCGTGACACCACCTGTGGTGTTCGGTCAGGGTGACCGACGCTGCTAGGGGTCCGCTGGGGTGATGGAATGGCAGCTAGATGGTGTAACTTCCCAGAGGTGAAGTATGTCCCCAGGGCTTCCCTGATGTGTAGGTAGTGATGGCGGACGTTGTAAGGCGCAATGAATAATGAGGACACAAAGGTTGCAGTCTCTTTACTTTTACTGAATACTTCAGCGTCCACAGTCCAGAGTACCGTTCACAGGGCAGGCAGCGTCCGACCGGTCCAAAGGCATATCCAGAGTTCCCTTAACCAGGTGGAAATCAGTAGCCTTCCTACTAGCGCCTGGGTGTTGTAGTACCTCCCTGCTGAGCACCACGGGATAGTCCTCACAACTTTCGTGGATGTTTCTGATCTTCTCTCTCTCTGTCCCCCAGATGATATGGATAGGACAACCCGTATGACGGGGTAGGCCTGGAGCTTATTTATAGGGACCCTAGAGACGCCCCTCTCCCACAATTTGCCTCCGTGTCTTCTTAGGTATTTAGGTCGGGCAGCCAACTTGGAATCGACTGTCCTGCCGGTCTCTGAAGTAATACGTAGAGTCAATTACTCCCTCGGTGTTCCGGCCACCGGCTACGCGCCTCAGAAGGAGGCTGCCGATCTTGGGGCAGAACTCCTCCCGGTATTATCTCCTTGTGCTGTAACTTCGTTTCTCACTCTCCACAATATACTTTGCTTCGTGTCCTTTCTTAGGATGCTGCCGCAATGGGTGCAGGCGCAGCTCTGTAACGTTCTATCTCGTGCTTGGCCTGTCAGGATCCCACCCCTGACAGGGATCCTCTGTCTGCGGCTCAGATGTTCCTCCTTCTCCCGCTGTCTGCCTAACAAGTTCTCTCTGGGTCAAACCCAGGCAGCTTCTCCCTGACTAGATGTTATCTGGATGAAGCCCAGTCTGCTTCTCCCTGACTTCCTATCCAACCCACCAGTTTTACCCGTGTGTGAGGAGTGCCCTAATAGATAGAAGCAAGGCTCCCCCTGGTGGACTGGAGTGTGAAGTGTAGTGTGTGACTGTGATACCTGGCAAGGTGAACTCCTTTAGTACCATCAGACATAATATCACTCCCCCTGGTGGAAGAGCGACATTACTGCAACGACCAGGACTCTGGGGCGCGGCATAGGGATTCCATAACAAACAGGCAATCCCCACATGTATTCAAGCTGTCTAGCAGCCGCAAATCATGCAGCTGCGTCGTCAAAAACTAAATCTCCGAGCACGCCAAAATGCTCGGAGACAACCAATGCATGCTCGGAGAAACTCGAGTAATGACCATACTCGCTCATCACTAGTCCCAACTACACAGTGAGCCATGAATATAGCCCCCATACAGGGCTTCAGTCATCAGAACTGTCGATAATAAAACTGTGTGAATTGCTTATAGCAACCAATCAGAGCACAGCTCTCAGTTTACCACAGCAGTGTCAGGTTATGAATGAGGCCCTCCCATTCGAGTCTCGTGCTGCCCTGCGAAGGGCAGAAGTGTTGTGTGAGAGTGGCCAACATGGAGTATTATGAAGTGGAGGCCCATGTACAAACAGCATACCTCCAAACTTTTGAAGTAGGCGAAGAGGGACAAAGGTAGTGGCGCGCGCAGTGTGCCACGGCAAATTTTAGGCCACCCTCCTGACCACACCCATTTCACAATTAGTCACACCCATATCCATGCCCCAATCACACCCATTTACCACTGCTGATCACACTGTTTCATAAACAATAATTATAAACAGAAAAAAGTATGCCCACACAGCTCCATACTGTAAAATGGCCACACCTGATGCTCAATACTGTATAATGACCACACAGTGCTCCATACTGTATAATGGCCCCACATGATGATGCATACAGTATAATGGCCACACACGATGCTGCATACTGTATAATGGCCTCACATGATGCACCATACAGTATAATGGGCCCACATGATGCTCCATACTGTTTAATGGCCACACATGATGCTCCATACTGAATAATGGCCACACAGTGCTCCATACTGTATAATGGCCACAAATGATGCTGCATACTGTGTAATGGCCTCACATGATGCTCCATACTGTATAATGACCATTCAGTGACAGTGCTCCATACTATATAATGGCCACACATGATGCTCCATACTGTATAATGGCAACACAGTGCTGCATACTGTATAATGGCCCCACATGATGCTCAATACTGTATAATGGCCACACAGTGCTGCATACTGTATAATGGCCCCACATGATGCTCAATACTATATAATAGCCACACATTGCTGCATACTGTATAATGGCCCCACATGATGCTCCATACTGAATAATGACCGTACAGTGACAGTGCTCCATACTATATAATGGCTCCACATGATGCTGCGTACAGTATAATGGTCACACATGATGCTCCATACTGTATAATGGCCCCACATGATGCTTAATACTGTATAATGGGCAAACAGTTCTGCATACTGTATAATGGCCCCACATGATGCTCAATACTGTATAATGGCCACACAGTGCTCCATACTGTATAATGGCCACAAATGATGCTGCATACTGTGTAATGGCCTCACATGATGCTCTATACTATATAATGACCATACAGTGACAGTGCTCCATACTTTATAATGGCTCCACATGATGCTGCGTTCAGTATAATGGTCACACATGATGCTCCATACTGTATAATGGCCCCACATGATGCTTAATACTGTATAATGGCCACACAGTGCTGCATACTGTATAATGGCCCCACATGATGCTCAATACTGTATAATGGCCACGCATGACGAGCCAGTGTACAGTTGGGGCTGTAAATGTGTCCCAGCAACTCTTCTTACAATGCAGGCAAAGATTTCAACACCTGTTGCTGTCCACACTGCTGCCTCACAGATCCTGCATATTGCAATGTATCCCAGCTCTGCAAACTCTGCATGCACTCAGACAACACCTATACATAGGATACATATACACTACTGTTCAAAAGTTTAGGTTCACTTAGACAATTTTGTGTTTTCCATTAAAACTCATACTTTTATTAATCAAATGAGTTGCCAAATTAATTTAAAATCTAGTTCAGACATTGACAAGGTTAGAAAAAAAGATTTTTATTTGAAATAATAATTTTCTCCTTCAAACTTTGCTTTCGTCAAAGAATGCTCCCTTTGCAGCAATTACAGCATTGCAGACCTTTGGCATTCTAGCAGTTAATTTGCTGAGGTAATCTGGAGAAATTTCACCCCATGCTTCCAGAAGCCCCTTCCACAAGTTGGTTTGGCTTGATGGGCACTTTTTGTGTACCATACGGTCAAGCTGCTCCCCCAACAGCTCAATGGGGTTGAGATCTGGTGACTGCGCTGGCCACTCCATTACAGATAGGTTACCAGCTGCCTGCTTCTTCCCTAAATAGTTCTTGCATAATTTAGAGGTGTGTTTTGGGTCATTGTCCTTCTGTGTGATCCAAACACTTCAAATTTGGATTTGTGTGTCCATAACACTTTTTTCCAATCTTCCTCTGTCCAATGTCTGTGTTCTTTTGCCCATATTAATCTTTTCCTTTTATTAGCCAGTCTCAGATATGGGTTTTTCTTTGTCACTGCGCCCTGAAGGCCAGCATCCCCAAGTTGCCTCTTCACTTTAGACATTGACACGTCTCTTTCTACTCTGGTTAGAGCCTGTTTGTGCTCATCTCTGAAGGGAGTAGTACACACCGTTGTAGGAAATATGTTGTTTCTTGGCAATTTGTTGCATGGAATAGACTTCATTTCTAAGAGCAAGAATAGACTGTCCAGTTTCACATGAAAGTTCTTTTTTTTCTGACCATTTTGAGAGTTTAATGGAACCAACAGATGTAATGCTCCAGATTCTCAAATAGCTCAAAGGAAGGTCAGGTTTATAGGTTCTCTAATCAGCCAAACTGTTTTCAGCTGTGCTACATACTTACACAAGGGTTTTCAAGGGTATTCTAACCATCCATTAGCCTTCTTACACAGTTAGCAAGCACAAAGTACCATATGAACACTGGAGTGCTGGTTGTTGGAAATGGGCCTCTATACACCTATGAAGATATTGCATTACAAACTAGACATTTGCAGCTAGAATAGTCATTTACCACACTAACAATGTATAGAGTGTATTTCTGAATCATTTAATGTTAGTTTCATTGGAAAAAAAACTGCTTTTCTTTCAAAAATAAGGAAATTTCTAAGTGACCATAAATGTTTGAACAGTAGTGTGTATATATACTGTGCCTATGAATAACAGGCTGCGCTGGATTGCTCTAACTGCTGCCACTACTGCCTTGTACTGTAAGCACAGCAGAGCAGTGCCATCTGCATGTATGTGTGCAACACACACACACACATACCTCAGAATGTCCTCTTTCCCTCTCTGAACCACCGCCCTGGAAGAAGATACGGAGGGGGCATGGCCTAATACAAGGGGGCGTGTCGGATGCTTCTCCTGCTGGCTGTTTGGGAGAAGTAGAGTCCTGTGCGGGACTGTGGGGCACAGACTCAAAATCGGGACAGTCCCGCAGTATGAGGGATGGTTGGGAGCTATGCAAGCAGGTCCATTCGCTGATTGACTAACCAGTCTCCAGACCTTTCCATTCCAGTACAAAGCAGAAGCAGCATAAAAAATACAGACAACTATGTGTTCAGACCTCCATTGTTGTTGCAGTCATCCAGGAGAGGCTTTAGAGAAGCCTCAATAAATAAACAGAACATTTATCTTAGTGGGCGTAGAACAACATGTCAATATGTTCTGAAATCACTTCATGATATTATTTAACCTTTAATTAGTCGGGTGGGGTCAATTGTACCCCAAACGAGGTTCTTTTCATTACATTTCATAGATAACCATCTATTTTGATAGCTTCCTAGGTTGGGCTCCCCTCCCTCGTCAGTGCATTGACTACACATACCACAATGAGGAGGGGTGCACAACTAATTTGTCCTATATCAGACACAGGAGCCAGGGTTGCCAACTTGACTAATTTTTCTCGACAGTTTATCAATTATGATTTTAAATGATACATGTCTACAGCCCATAATAAAAATATATATATATATAATGATATGACGTCAGCTGCATTCACTGTAAATTGTAAAATGATGATAATTACAGTCAAAATAATCTGTATCAGACGTCATATTTTTTATGAACAGGCAAAAGAGTGCCCAATTTTAGGTACTGTTCTAGAATTCCAGACAGTTGTCAACCCAGACAGGATCACCATCACGAATTTACAAATATCTATAAGAGTTGCTACAAAAACAATTAGTGAACACTGAAGTGCATCAGTGCCATATAATGGACCTAATGTATTTCTTTTTTTAGAGTATAAGTTGTATGGACCAGTTGGCACGTGCCAGCTGGAATACTGTGTGCTCCAACTGCAGGAACAAAAAAGTTAATGTTTTTAGCAAAAAATAATATTTGGATTTTATTAACCATAATGAAACACGTGCTCTAAATAATTTTTATTCTATTCAATTTTTAGAAATGTGCTATTATGTGTTTTTTTTAAATATCAGACGTTTAAAAAGTAATGTATATTTACCATGGGTAGGAATTAATATAGAACTAATCCTATATGCAATTCTTATATTAAATGTTTTATTGACTTGTATGTGTTTTGGATTTTATGAGTAGACTTCCCTTGGAATGCATTCATGTAAAGATTACAGACTTTTCTTAGAGACCGAATATAAATATATTGTGTTTTTAATGATCCAGATAAGCAAAAAGTAACAATTTTGCTTTGAAGGCATGTAACATATGACTAGAAATAAAAAAAAAAAGAAAAAAGGAAAAAACTAGCAGTACCAGTGGAGATAATTTGAAACGTTTGGCAAAGAGTCAACCTTAGCAGGGTTTAATAGTGTCCCTTTGTGAACCAATTTTTGCCTTTGTTGTTCTTGAATTGCAATCATTTTTTGTTTCATCTTCAGAAGAGCCACAATTTTATGTATTCTACCAGTTCTGAGGATTTTAGTGACACTGCAGCTTTGATGTCGAAGCATTTTGATTTCCTTTTAAACTGATAAAAATATCACATGCTTTCTTCTTTGAGAGAAGGTTAGTGAAAGATAAAGGCATAAATTATACTCAATATGCTATAATTGTGTTTGAAAGGAAAATAACAAAAGACCTTTTACAAGGTCATGTCAAAAAAAGAGCTAATTTAATTGGTTATACTGCAACGCTCACCATGTTTCTACACAAGCACATTAATCGGAGACTGAGCAGTTATTCTCGTTACTGGTAATATGAGCAGGTCTGCTAATCAAATTAATTAAATTCATGATTTTATTTTATAGTACATCTAATTTCACTTTTCCACCGATCTACATATACTATGACATTTACGTGCTTCCAATTGAAAAGGAAAGGAACATCTATTGAAAAATAGAGTCCACACTATTTGTAGGAAGTGTTTAGGTCCCACAGCTGTCCTGAGGGGATGGGTGTCAGGATGCTTTGATCTTGAAAATCTTTGTGGCCACTGAGAAATAAACATAGCAACCTTATGTGAGTGGCTGGTGATTTTCTAGTTTGCTGTATACTGCTTCACGCTTGATATACTGAAAGCATTAGTTCTCAGTATAGCAGTAGTATAGCAGCAGTAGTGAAAATGCACAAATTCACAACCTATTTTATTTGAGTATTCATTGAACTAGTGTTGTTAAAGGGGATTTGTCAGCAGCATTTCACTCCCTAAACTATTCATATGTTCATTTAGTTCTTTCAAAGACAAGTCCAGAAATACCTTTTTCATGCATGAGGAATAAGCATTTGAATTAATATGCAACTGAGGCTGAAGAACTATTTGTAGATCTGAAACTTCTGTCACTCCATTTCTATTCTTGGCGGAAAAGAGAGCTGGAGTGACAGATACTTCAGATGTAAAAATTGTACTTCAACCTTATTTGCATATCAATTCAAACTCTGATTTCACAGTAATAGATATTCCTAGAATTTTCTTTCAAAGGGCTACTTGCAGCATATAAATAGTTTTGGGAGAGAAATTCTTCTGACAGATTCCCTATAAGCTGGCCATATCCACTTACAGTGGGTACAAAAAGAAAAAGACCCCTTTGTTTCATTTCAGCCATTTGGTAAATTCAAAAAAGTTCATTTTTTTCACATTAATGTACACTCTGCACCCCATCTTGACTGAAAGAAAATCAGTCATAAGTATTCAGACCCTTTGCTCAGACATTCAAATTTTCGTCACATGCTGTCCTTTTCCTCGTTATCCTCCTTGAGATGGTTCTACTCATTCATTGGAGTCCAGCTGTGTTTAATTAAACTGATAGGACTTGATTTGGAAAGACACACCTGTCTTTATAAGACCTCACAGCGCATGTCAGACCAAATGAGAATCATGAGGTCCAAGGAACTGGCCAAGGAGCTCAGAGACATAATTGTGACAAGGCACATATCTGGCCAAGGTTACAACAGACTTTCTGCAGTACTCAAGGTTCCTAAGAGCACAGTGGCCTCCATAATCCTTAAATGGAAGAAGATTGGGACCGCCAGAAGTCTTCCTAGACTTGGCCGTCCAGCCAAACTGAGCAATCATGGGAGAAGAGCCTTGGTGAGAGAGGTAAAGAAGACCCCCAAGATCACTGTGGCTGAGCTCCAGAGATGCAGTAGGGAGATGGGAGAAAGTTCCACAAAGTCAACTATCTCTGCAGCTGTCCACCAGTTGGGCCTTTATGGCAGAGTGGCCCAACGGAAGCCTCTCCTCAGTGCAAGACATATGAAAGCCTGCATAGCGTTTGCTAAAAAACACATGAAGGACTCCCAGACTATAAGAAATAATATTCTCTTGTCTGATGAGACGAAGATAGACCTTTTTGGTGATAATTCTAAATGGTATGTGTGGAGAAAATCAGGCACTGCTCATCACCTGCCCAATACAATCCCAACAGTGAAATATGGTGGTGGCAGCATCATGCTATGGGGGTGTTTTTCAGCTGCAGGGACAGGATAACTGGTTGTCATTGAAGGAAACATGAATGCGGCCAGGTATAGAGATATCCTGGATGAAAGCCTCTTCCAGAGTGCTCTGGACCTCAGACTTGGCCAAACGTTCACCTTCCAACAAGACAATGACCCTAAGAACACAGCTAAAATACCGAAGAGTGACTTCAGAACAACTCTGTGACCATTCTTGACTGGCCCAGCCAGAGCCCTGACCTAAACCCAATTGAGCATCTCTGGAGAGACATGAAAACGGCTGTCCACCAACGTTCACCATCCAACCTGATGGAACTGGAGAGGATCTACAAGGAAGAATGGCAGAGGATCCCCAAATCCAGGTGTGAAGAAATTGTTGCATCATTGCCAAGAAGACTCATGGCTGTACTAGCTCAAAAGGGTGCTAGTACTCAATATTAACCCCTTTCTGACCTCGGACGGGATAGTACGTCCGAGGTCAGAAGCCCTGCTTTGATGCGGGCTCCAGCGGTGAGCCCGCATCAAAGCCGGGACATGTCAGCTGTTTTGAACAGCTGACATGTGCCCATAATAGGCGGGGGCATAATCGTGATCTGCCCGCGCCTATTAACTAGTTAAATGCCACTGTCAAACGCAGACAGCGGCATTTAACCGGCGCTTCGGGCCGGGCGGCCGGAAATGAGCGCATCGCTGATCCCCGTCACATGATCGGAGGTCGGCGATGCTTTACATTGTAACCATAGAGGTCCTTGAGACCGATATGGTTACTGATCCACGGTAGCTGTGAGCGCCACCCTGTGGTCGGCGCTCACAGCACACCTGCTTTTCTGCTACATAGCAGCGAACATCAGATCGCTGCTATGTAGCAGAGCCGATCGCGTTGTGCCAGCTTCTAGTCTCCAATGGAGGCTATTGAAGCATGGCAAAAGTAAAAAAAATGTGAAAAAAATAAAAAAATATAAAAGTTTGAATCACCCCCCTTTCGCCCCAATCAAAATAAATCAATAAAAAAAAAAAATCAAACCTACACATATTTGGTATCGCCGCGTTCAGAATCGCCCGCTCTATCAATAAAAAAAAGCATTAACCTGACGTAGCGAGAAAAAAATTAGGAACACCAGAATTACGTTTTTTTGTCGCCGCGACATTGCATTAAAATGCAATAACGGGCGATCAAAAGAACGTATCTGCACCGAAATGGTATCAATAAAAACGCCAGCTCGGTTCGCAAAAAATAAGCCCTCATCCGACCCCCGATCATGAAAAATGGAGACGCTACAAGTATCGGAACATGGCGCAATTTTTTTTTTTTCTAGCAAAGTTTGGAATTTTTTTTCACCACTTAGATAAAAAATAACCTAGTCATGTTAGGTGTCTATGAACTTGTACTGACCTGGAGAATCATAATGGCAGGTCAGTTTTAGCATTTAGTGAACCTAGCAAAAAAGCCAAACAAAAAACAAGTGTGGGACTGCACTTTTTTTGCAATTTCACCGCACTTGGAATTTTTTTCCCGTTTTTTAGTACACGACACGGTAAAACCAATGATGTCGTTCAAAAGGACAACTCGTCCCACAAAAAATAAGCCCTCACATGGCCAAATTGACAGAAAAATAAAAAAGTTATGGCTCTGGGAAGGAGGGGAGTGAAAAACAAACATGGAAAAATGGAAAATCCCAAGATCATGAAGGGGTTAAGCAAAGGGTCTGAATACTTATGACCATGTGATGTTTCATATTTTCTTTTTTAATAAATTTGCAAAAATTGCTACATTTCTCTTTTTTTCAGTCGAGATGGGGTGCAGAGTGTACATTAATGAGAAAAAAATGAAAAATGGCTACAATGAAACAAAGAGTGAAAAATTTAAAGGGGTATGAATACTTTCCGTACCCACTGTAGGTTCAGAAATATTTGGACAGTGACACAACTTTTGGAATTTTAGCTGTTTGCCAAAACATTTTCAAGATATAGTTCTATAATCAATATGGGCTTGAAGTTCAGATTCTCAGCTTTAATTTAACCCCTTAGTGACAGAGCCAATTTGGTACTTAATGACCGAGCCAATTTTTACAATTCTGACCAGTGTCACTTTATGAGGTTATAACTCTGGAACGCTTTATCGGATCCCGCTGATTCTGAGATTGTTTTTTCGTGACATGTTGTACTTCAAGTTAGTGGTAACATTTCTTCGATATTACTTGCGATTATTTATGAAAAAATTGAAATATGGCGAAAATTTTTAACATTTTGCAATTTTCAAACTTTGTATTTTTATGCCCTTAAATCAGAGAGATATGTCACAAAAAATAGTTAATAAATAACATTTCTCACATGTCTACTTTACATCAGCACAATTTTGGAAACAAGATTTTTTTTTGTTAGGGAGTTATAAGGGTTAAAAGTTGACCAGCAATTTCTCATTTTTACAACACCATGTTTTTTTTAGGGACCACATCACCTTTGAAGTCATTTTGAGGGGTCTATATGATAGAAAATAACCAAGTGTGACACCATTCTAAAAACTGCACCCCTCAAGCTGCTCAAAACCACATTCAAGAAGTTTATTAACCCTTTACGTACTTCACAGGAACTAAAACAATGTGGAAGAAAAAAATGAACATTTAACTTTTTTTTGCAAACATTTTACTTCAGAACCATTTTTTTTAATTTTCACAAGTGTAAAAACAGAAATTTAACCACAAATTTTGTTGTGCAATTTTTCCTGAGTACGCTGATACCCCATATGTGGAGGTAAACCACTGTTTGGGCGCACCGCAGAGCTTGGAAGTGAAGGAGCACCGTTTGACTGTTTCAATGCAGAATTGGCTGGAATTGAGATCGGACGCCATGTCGCGTTTGGAGAGCCCCTAATGTGCCTAAACAGTGGAAACCCCCCACAAGTGACACCATTTTGGAAACTAGACCCCCCAAGGAACTTATCTAGATGTGTGGTGAGCACTTTGAACCCCCAAGTGCTTCACAGAAGTTTATAACGTAGAGCCGTGAAAATAAAAAATCGCATTTGTTTTCACAAAAATGATTTTTTCGCCCACAAATTCTTATTTTCACAAGGGTAACAGGAGAAATTAGACCACAAAAGTTGTTGTGCAATTTCTCCTGAGTACGTCGATACCCCATATGTGGAGGTAAACCACTGTTTGGGCGCACCGCAGAGCTTGGAAGTGAAGGAGCACCGTTTGACTTTTTCAATGCAGAATTGGCTGGAATTGAGATCGGATGCCATGTCGTGTTTGGAGAGTCCCTGATGTACCTAAACAGTGGAAACCCCCCACAAGTGATACCATTTTGGAAACTAGACCCCTTAAGGAACTTATCTAGATGTGTGGTGAGCACTTTGAACCCCCAAGTGCTTCACAGAAGTTTATAACGTAGAGCCGTGAAAATAAAAAATCTCATTTTTTCTACAAAAATGATCTTTTTGCCCCAAAATTTTTATTTTCACAAGGGTAACAGGAGAAATTAGACCACAAAAGTTGTTGTGCAATTTCTCCTGAGTACGTCGATACCCCATATATGGGGGTAAACCACTGTTTGGGCGCACCGCAGAGCTTGGAAGAGAAGGAGTGTCGTTTTACTTTTTCAATGTAGAATTGGCTGGAGCTGAGATCGGACGCCATGTCACGTTTGGAGAGCCGCTGATGTGCCTAAACAGTGGAGACCCCCCACATATGACACCATTTTGGAAACTAGACCCCTTAAGGAACTTATCTAGATGTGTGGTGAGCACTTTAAACCCCCAGGCGCTTCACAGAAGTTTATAACGTAGAGCCGTGAAAATAAAAAAATCGCATTTTTTCTACAAAAATGATCTTTTTGCCTCCAAATTTTTATTTTACCAAGGGTAACAGGAGAAAATGGACCCCAGAAGTTGTTGTACAATTTGTCTTGAGTACGCCGACACCCCATATGTGGGGGTAAACCACTGTTTGGGCGCATGGCTGAGCTCGGAAGCAAAGGAGCGCCATTTGACTTTTCAATGCAAAATTGACTGGAATTGAGATCGGACGCCATGTCGTGTTTGGAGAGCCCCTGATGTGCCTAAACAGTAGAAACCCCCCAAAAGTGACCCCATTTTGGAAACTAGACCCCCAAGGAACTTATCTAGATGTGTAGTGAGAACTTTGAATGCCCAAGTGCATCACAGAAGTTTATAATGCAGAGTCGTGAAAATAAAAAATATATATTTTTTAACAATAAAGATGTTTTAGCCCCCAAGTTTTTATTTTCACAAGGGTAACAAGAGAAATTGGACCCCAAAAGTTGTTGTCCAATTTGTCCTGAGTATGCTGGTACCCCATATGTGGGGGTAAACCACTGTTTGGGCGCACGGCAGAGCTCGGAAGGGAAGGAGCGCCATTTTGGAATTCAGACTTTGATAGAATTGTCTGTGGGTGTTATGTTGCGTTTGCAGAGCCCCTGATGTACCTAAACAGTAGAAACCCCCACAAGTGACCAAATTTTGGAAACTAGACCCCCTAAGGAACTTATATAGATATGTAGTGAGAACTTTGAAAGCTCAAGTGCTTCACAGAAGTTTATAATGCAGAGTAGTGAAAATAAAAAAATATTTTTTTTTCCAACAAAAAAGATTTTTAGCCCCCAAGTTTTTATTTTCACAAGGGTAACAGGAGAAATTGGACCCCAAAAGTTGTTGTCCAATTTATCCCGAGTACGCTGATGCCCCATATGTGGGGGTAAACCACTGTTTGGGCGCACGACAGAGCTCAGAAGGGAGGGAGTACCATTTGACTTTTTTAGCGCAAAATTGGCTGTCGTGTTTGGAGACCCCCTGATGTACCTAAACAGTGGAAACCCCCAAATTATAACTCCAACCCTAACTCCAACACACCCCTAACCCTAATCTCAACCCGATCCATAATCCTAATCACAACCCTAACGATAATCACAACCCTAACCCCAAAACAGCCCTAATCTCAACCCTAACCATAACCCTAATCAAAACCCTAAATCCAACACACCCCTAACCCTAATCCCAACCCTAACCCTAATCCCATCCCTAATCCCAAACGTAACACTAATCCCAACCCTAATCCAAACCCTAACCCTAATCCCAACTCTAACCCTAACTTTAGCCCCAACCCTAACCCTAACTTTAGCCCCAACCCTAACCATAACTTTAGCCCCCGTCGTCACAAAAAAAGTTCAATGTAACCTTTTTTTTGTACATCGCGTCCGCCATTTCCGCGCATGCGTGGCCATAACTCTGCCCCCTCCTCCCCAGGACATAGACTGGGCAGCGGATGCGTTGAAAAACTGCATCCGCTGCCCACGTTGTGCACAATTTTCACAACGTGCGTCGGTACGTCGGGCCGACGCATTGCGACCGCCCCGTACCGACGCAAGTGTGAAAGAAGCCTAAGGCTACTTTCACACTAGCGTCGTACTCAGCCCATCGCAGTGTGTCGGGCCGACGTACCGACGCTAGCGTTGTAAGCGCCGCACAACGGGTGCAGCGGATGCTGTTTTTTCAACGCATTCGCTGCCCCATTGTGAGGTGCGGGGAGGCGGGGGCGGAGTTCCGGCCACGCATGCGCGGTCGGAAATGGCGGACACGTCGCACAAAAAAGTTACATGTAGCTTTTTTTGTGCCGACGGTCCGCCAAAGCACGACGTATCCGTCGCACAACGGATGCGACATGTGGCAATCTGTCGCAATGCGTCGCTAATGCAAGCCAATGGAGAAAAAACGCATCCTGCAAGCACTTTTGCAGGATGCGTTTTTTCTCCAACGACGCATTGCGACGGAAGCCAAAAAACACTAGTATGAAAGTAGCCTAACCCTAACCGTAGCCCTAACCCTAACCCTAAATTTAGCCCCAACCCTAACCCTAACCCTAACTCTAACCCTAACTCTAACCCTAACCCTAACTCTAACCCTAACCCTAACTCTAACCCTAACCCTAACCCTAATTTTAGCCCCAACTCGTCTTCTCCTGCCGGCCGGCAGATGGCAGCAGATGGCGGGCGCACTGCGCATGCGCCCGCCATGATGAAAAAGCCGGCTGGCAGGAGAAGACAGAAGAGGACCCAGGGACACCGGGTGAGTATGTTAGGGTCCCCGAATCCCCCTATTTCTCTGTCCTCTGATGTGCGATGACATCAGAGGACAGAGAATTACAGATCGCTTTTTTTTTTTTTTTTTTTTTTTGCGGTCGCCGGTAAACTGTTAATTACCGGCGATCGCAAAACAGGGGTCGGTGCAAACCGACCCCGATCATGTTCTTTGGGGTCTCGGCTACCCCTGGCAGCCGAGACCCCAAAGATCTTCCGGGTGCCGGGCGGCGGGCGTACTGCGCGTGCGCCCGCCATTTTTTCCCGGAAAAAAGATGGCGGCGCCCATCGGGAGCCACGAGGAGCACTGGGGGAGGTAGGTAAGTATCGGGGGGCTATTGGGGGCCATCGGGGACCACATTTCTCTGTCCTCCGATGTGCGATCACATCGGAGGACAGAGAAATTAAACGGCAAATCGCATTTTTTTTTTTTTGCGACCGCCGGTAAACGGTTAATTACTGGCGATCGCAACTCGGGGGTCGGTAAAACCCCCCCGAATCATGTTCTCTGGGGTCTCGGCTACCCTCGGCAACCGAGACCCCAGAGAAAATCTGACTCTGGGGGGCGCTATTCACTTTTTCCACAGCGCCGTTAATTAACGGCGCTGTGGTTTAAGTACCCTTAGCGGCCGCCGTTAAAAGGCGTATCGGCGGTCGTTAAGGGGTTAAGTAAGAGTTTAGGAATTACAGCTTTTTAATATTTAACTGTATCTTTTTCAAAGGACCAAATGTAATTGGACAGTTATCCCAAAAGCTCTTTAAGGGTCTGTGCACACGTTGCGGATTTGCTGCGGATCCGCAGCGTTTTTTGAGGTGCAGAAACGCTGCAGATCCGCAAGTGATTTACAGTACAATGTAAATCAATGAGAAAAAAAAAATGCTGTGCACACTTTGCGGAAAATCCGCTGCGGAAACGCTGCGGTTTAAAAGAAGTAGCATGTCACTTCTTTTTTGTGAATCTGCAGCGTTTTTGTACCCACTTCATTATAGAAAACCGGCAGGGGTAAAAACCACAGCAAATCCGCAAGAAAACCGCAGCAAAAATGCACAAAAAAACGCTGCGGAACCGCACAAAAAACCGCAGGTGCGTTTTCTGCCAGGAGAGGCAGAATCCGCACCAGAAATTCCTAAGCCTAATCCGCAACGTGTGCACATAGCCTAAATTGGCTGTATGGGCTTTTCTTCAATCTATCATCAATTGAGTTGATTGCAGCTGTGGCATTTGCATTTGGAAGCTGTTGCTGTGAACCCACAACATGCCATCAAAGAAGCTCTTAATGGTAGTTTAACAGACCATTATTAGGGTGAATATAAAGAAGAAATCCCTCAGCGAGATAGCAGGAGTGCCCAAATCAACAGTTTGGTACATTCTGCAAAAAAAGAGTGAATTTGTGAGCTTGGGAACTTAAAAAGGCTTCTATTTTCAGGGAAGACAACAGTGGTGGATGATCTCAGAATCCTTTCCATGGTAAGAAAAACCCCTTCACAACATCCAGCCAAGTGAAGAACACTCTCCGGGAAGAAGTTTGTCGGTATCTAAGTTTATCTTATAGAGAAGCTTCATAAAAGCAAATCCAGAGGATTCACCACAAGGTGCAAACCATTCTTTGGACAAATGAAACTAAGATCAAGCTGTACTACAATGATGGAAAGAGGAAAGAAAGGAGAAGGCTTGGAACGGCTCATGATCCAAAGCACACCACATCCTCTATGGTGGAGGCAGTGTGATGGCATGGGCACACATGACTTCCGATGGGACTGGGTCACTATGGTTTATTGATGAAGTGACTGAAAAGAGAAGATGCGGGATTAATTCTGAAGTGTACAGGGCTGTACTTTCTGCTCAGATTCAATAAAATGCAGCAAAGTTGATTGGACCTCCCTTCACAGTACAGATAGACAATGACCCAAAACAGACTGCAAATGAAACCCAGGAGTTTTTTTAAAGCAAAGAAGAAGAATATTCTCCAATGGCCGAGTCAATCACCAGATCTCAACCCCATCGATCATGCATTTCACATGCTTAAGACAAAACATAAGACAAAAAGACCCACAAACAAGCACAACTGAAGTCAGCTGCAGTAAAGGACTTGCAAAGCACCAAAAAAGGAAGAGACATTTGTGATGTCTATGGTTTCTGGACTCCATGCAGTCATTGTTTTCAAAGGATTCTCTTAAAAGTATTAAAAATGTTCACTAGTAGGGAATATTGGCAGCAGGTAGTCAACTAGCTTATAAAAGAGGTGTCACGATCCATTTATGGATGCGCGGCAGCTCTGGTTCCACTATAATTTAAACGTAGCTTTTTTTCCTTTCAGGCCAGCTGAGGTTAATGTCAGTGCCCCTTGCTGGCAGCTTGCTGCAACTGCAGAGTTGCTAGGTCAGCTGATGTGGGTGGTGACCACTCCCACCATCCTTTAAATAGTCACTTGACGCATCAGCTGACTGTATGTGATAGAGTATGAAGACCAGCCTTGCAGTTGCAGCTCTCTGGTGTCAGCTACTTCTGGAGTTTGGAGTCCTGTTTCTGTGTCCTCTGCGGTGTGAAGCTTGGCAACGGAGACTGGAAGCTATGTGTGGTGTTTTTACCTTGTCTGTCTCGTGTTTGTCACTGTCCCCTGTGTTGTACCATCTGCAGTGGTGAGGCTAGTGCCCTTGCCAGCCCGTGCACTAGCCAGGGCAGTGCGAGGTGACAGCAAGGGATGACGTTTGTGATGGCGGAGGGGGGAAGGACCGCATAGGGCATTAGTGGAGTGTAGGGAAAGGCTCAGTTTGGAGCTCAGGGGGTGTCCATCCCTCATTCCCTATCGGTAGGACCTTCCTCTCCCCATTTCCATCCTGTTGAGTGTGTGTTGTGCCATCCGCTGACTGATCCCCCCTGTTGGGTCATTACATATTGTGATAAGAGGGATGGAGCCAAGGATGAAATCAGAAGTCAGCAGTGGAACATAGGTGGATTGCAATGGTCAGAACCATAGGAATGGAATTAGTGGCAGAATTATCAGGCAAGCGGAGGGTTAACTCAGTCCAGGATCATCAACAGGTAACAAGCAGGTGAGGTCAGATAAGGGATCAATCTGTGACAGCTGCATTTACAGCACCTGGCCTGGGGAGGGTGCATGCTATTTTTACCTGCAATCACAGCCCCTTCAATGCAATTGTGGAGTGCCGGGGGGTTGCCATGATGGCCAGGAGTCTGCTGAAGACCTCCATGCTTGTCATCACTGTACTCCAATGAAAGCCACCCTATGGTTGGCATTCAAAGGAAATTGTGATTTTTGCTATATGCTGCAGCAGAGGTGTCAAACTGCATTCCTCGAGGGCCGCCAACAGGTCATGTTTTCAGGATTTCCTTAGCATTTCACAAGGTGCTAGAATCATTCTGTGCAGGTGATTAAATTATCACCTGTGCAATACAAGGAAATCCTGAAAACATGACCTGTTGGCGGCCCTCGAGGAATGCAGTTTGACACCTCTGTGCTGCAGTATCACAATATTGATTTATATAGTATATAAAATCAGACAATCGCAGGTACAAATCCCCTAAGGAGACTACAAAGTACTGTAAAAAGTAAAAATGTTTTTTAAAATATGAAGAAACTAAAAATTTTATTCATGCCCCCCACTTTCCCCCATTAAAAATAAATACACAAAAAATGCATATGTGATATGTCCACTTTCATAAGAGTCCGATCTATCAAAATATAAAATTAATTAGCATGATCAGTAAGTGATGTAAGGGGAAAAAAATTCTAAATGCCAGAATTGCAGTTTTTTGGGTGCCGCAAGACATCAAATAAATGTATTACAAGGCGATCAAAACAGAAACATCCTATCATGGTATCAATAAAAATGGTAGCTCAAGATGCTAAGAATAAGCCCTCGCACAGCTCCATGATTGAAAATTGAAAAAGTTACAGGTCTTGGGAAACTTTATTTTTTAAACAGATTTCCACATTTTTTTTATATACCACATAAAATTTAAAAAAAATGATGCATGTTTGGTATCATTGTAATCACACTTACCTGGAGAATCTTATTATCAGGTTACTTTTACTGTATAATGAACACTGTAAAACAAAACCCCCAAAACAACTGCAATTGTGCTGTTTCGCCACACATGGAATTTTCACTCCACTTTCCAGTATCACATGATAAAATGAATAGTGCCATTCAAAAGTACAACTCGTCCTGCGAAAAACAAACCCCCATAGAGCTGTGTGTGGTTTCATTGCAGTGTGTAGTACAAACAATCGTACGATCACAGGTTCAAGTCCTCTATTTGGACTGAAAAAAAGTTTTTATGAATATTTAAAAAATGAAAAAACATAAATAATTGAATTGCTCCCTTTTCCTTGCTAAAAATAAAGACGACATGTAAAATACAATTTAGCTTAAAGTATATAAAAATTGCTGTTTTTTTTGTTACTGCACCTTCCACAAAAAATCCAAGAAGAAGCGATTTAAATGAAGTATGTATCAGAAAATGTTATGTTAATACATATTCTTACACATCTCCAATATAAAAGATATGGGTCTCTGAATATGGCAAAATAAAAATAAATTGTTTGTTTTACAAAGTTCTGAAATTTTAAGCCACTAAAATAGAAAAAAAATATGTGCATGGTAATCATAGTGACCTGAAGAATCATGTTGCCAGGCCATTTTTACTGCACAATTTGTACCACAAAAAAAGACGGAAAAAAAAGTTTGGGATCTTTGGAAAAGCGGATAAAAAAATGAGAATGCAAAAACAAAATATGCCTGTCTCCTTAAGGAGTTAATATAACGGAAACATTTCTCATAAAAAATAATTACCGTATTTTTGAGACTTTAACCCCTTTACCCCGAAGGCTGTTTTCGCCTTACTGACCAGGGCAATTTTGGCAATTCTGACCACTGTCACTTTATGAGGTCATAACTCTGGAACGCTTCATTGGATCGCACTGATTCTTAGAATGTTTTCTCGTGACATATTGTACTTCATGATAGTGGTAAAATTTATTTGATGTGACTTATGTATATTTGTGAAAAAAATGGAAATTTGGCAAAAAGTTAGAAAATTTAGCAATTTTCAAACTTTAAATTTTTATGCCCTTAAAGGGAACCTATCACCCCGTTTTTTAAAAATTAGATAAAAATAGTGTGAAATAGGGGCAGAGCTGGGCTTTACATTACTGCCTTTTTGGTGCCTTTACACCCCCGTTAGGCTGCCGAAATACCTTTGTGAAGTGGCCGTTTTCTGCTGTCACTCAAGTTGGTCAGGTCGGATGGGCGTGGTCACAGCGCTGTTTCTCCCCCAGATCAGGCTCATCATTACGTTGGTGGCGTAGTGGTGTGCGCATGTCCAAAGCGAAGATCCACTGCCCAGGAGATTCAAAACAGCGCGGTCTTCGCTATTCGCCGTTTACCGGTGGGCGCGGCCATCTTTCCTGTGGCCGCGCGTGCGCAGATGGAGCGCTCTGCTGCCCGGGGCTTCAGGAAAATGGCCGCCGCGATCTCCATCTGCACACGCGCGGAATCCCGCGGCCATTTTCCTGAAGCCCCGGGCAGCAGAGCGCTCCATCTGCGCACGTGCGGCCACAGGAAAGATGGCCGCGCCCACCGGTAAACGGCGAATAGCGAAGACCGCGCTGTTTTGAATCTCCTGGGCAGTGGATCTTCGCTTTGGACATGCGCACACCACTACGCCACCAACGTAATGATGAGCCTGATCTGGGGGAGAAACAGCGCTGTGACCACGCCCATCCGACCTGACCAACTTGAGTGACAGCAGAAAACGGCCACTTCACAAAGGTATTTCGGCAGCCTAACGGGGGTGTAAAGGCACCAAAAAGGCAGTAATGTAAAGCCCAGCTCTGCCCCTATTTCACACTATTTTTATCTAATCTTTAAAAAACGGGGTGATAGGTTCCCTTTAAATCAGAGAGTCATGTCTCACAAAATAGTTAATAAATAATATTTCCCATATGTCTACTTTACATCATCAGCACAATTTTTGAAACTTTTTTTTTGTTAGAGAGTTATGAGGGTTAAAAGTTGACCAGTGATTTCTCATTTTTACAACAAAATTTGCAAACCCTTTTTTTAGGGACCACCTCACATTTGAAGTGACTTTGAGTTGCCTATATGACATAAAATACCCAAAACTGACACCATTCTGAAAACTGCACCCCTCAAGGTACTCAAAACCACATTCATGAAGTTTATTAACCCTTCAGTTGCTTCACAGGAATTTTTGGAATGTGGAAGGAAAAAATAAGGATTTACTTTTTTTTCCACAAAAATTTTCCTTTAGACCTAATTTTTTTTACGTTCGCAAGGAGGTGCGCCATTTCCCTTTTTGAATGTAAAATTTGCTGGCATAATTAGCGGACGCCATGTCATGTTTGGAGAGCCACAGTTGTGCCTAGACAGTGGAAACCCCCACAAGTGGTACCATTTTGGAGACTAGACCCCATAGGAAGCTTATCTAGATGTGTATTGAGCACCTTCAGCCCACAGTTTTGTATTTCCACAAGGGTAACAGGAGAAAATGGACAACAAAAATTTGTTGTGCAATTTCTCCTGAGATCACCAATACCCCATATGTTGTCGAAAACTACTTTTGAGGCATAGGGCAGAGCTCAGAAGGGAAGAAACATCATATTACAGTGCAGATTTTGCTGCACTTGTTTGAGGGTGTCATGTTACATTGGCAGAGCCCTTGAGGTGCTGACACAGCATAACCCCCATAAGTGATGCCATTTTACAAACTGAACCTCTCAATGAACTCATCTAAGGGTGCAATGATTATATTGACACCACAGGTGTGTCAAAGACTTTTATACCATTGGTCAGTGAAGATAAAATAATTTACATTTTTACCACCAGGATTGTGTGTTAGCCCCAAGTTTTACATTGTCATACTTTGAAATGGGTAAAAATGGCAACAAAATTTGTCCCACAATTTCGACTGAACGTGGCAATCCCCCATATGTAGCTATACAGAGAGACTTGGGAGGGATGGAGCGCTATTTGCCTCCTGGAACCCAGATTTTCCTAGAATAGTATGTGGATTCCATATAAAGAGGCCTTAAGCGCTAGAAGAGCACAATCCCCCTTAAAGGGACCACATTTTGTAAATTATAACCCTTTGGGAATTTATCTACAGATGTAGTGCCGATTTTGACTCCATGGGTGATTTCCAGAATCAAGCAGCAGTACATGTTGCAGAGTGAAAATTGCAAACTGACGTTGTAGTGACCAGTACATTATGCCCAGCTGATGCTTCTGGAGACACGCTCCTGTAAATTAGGTGGGCTCTTATCACTACAGGAATGCTGTAAAGGCTTGCTTTTTTTGTAGATTGAGTTGAAGCTTTTATTGGAACATTTTACATAACATTTATGATCACATTTATCTGGCGCTCTACGCTGAGCACTTATATCGGGGTTTCCATCTAAATCTCCGAGTGACGTGACAGATGATATCCCCGATGGATCCTTTCACTATAATGAGGCAGCAGAATTATTCTGGACTCCATCTGGCCTCTGTCCAGCAGTGTCTTATTTTCAGAAGTGCACAAAACTGTGGCCAACGGCACTTTTAGGCAATCCTAAAAAGACGAACAGTGCCGGATCACAGGTCATATGGCGTCCACAGTGCCTCCATCTGCCTCATTATAAGGAATCTTCTGCCACAGGTTCTGTCTGAATCACGTATTTCAGAGATTTACATAAAAATCCTGGTGTAAGCGCTCAGCGTAGAGCTCAGGATAAAGGTGCACCAAGCCTTACTGCAAACTTTGGGTGTCAGATGCTACAGGCATTCGCTCTGTATCTGGCAACAGAATGTCTCTGCGTTCGGCATTGCAGACACCTTCTTAATCCTTCTTTCTTTTGGACCCAGTGAAAACCTCCTTCTAGCTCTAATTGACAGACCTGGACCTGGGTGTTTATAGACTTTCAGTCTGCTTCAGGGAGTCACCGGTGATATTCACATTTTTCCTTTTGAAGGCTTGGAGCTATAGCATTCGGCTTACTTCCTCTCTGGTGCTGATGAAGGACGTTTGGTGTTAACTCTCTGAGTCTGCTCAAGCTAAGTTGCTTCCCCTTTGTTTGTCTCCCTCCTTCTCTTTAGTGTACAGTGGGGACTGACCTGTCTAGCTCTAGGGATATATATCGGCTTAGGTTCCTACTCGGCGATTTGTGTGGAACCAATAGAGGGACGGTAAGGGAGGCAGGGTGCTATTAATTCTGCCTAGGGGTCTCCACTTCCCCTTTCCCTAGCATTTGGACTTCCTTCCCCTCTTCCCCTTGTGTTGCACTTAGTCTTCCCACACTGTGCGTGACATTATGAGGCAGAGTGAATAAATCAACAGCATGTGAAGAATTGGTTTTATTTATTTTTTTACGCCGTTCCTCGTGTGGTATAAGTGATGTGACAACTTTATTCTTTGGGTCGGTGCGATTATAGCGATCCCAGATTTTTTTCGGGCTTTTATGTTTGGCTTCTGTCACATAATAAAAGACACTTTTTATTGCGAAAACCAGTTTTTGCATCACCATATTTTGAGAGCTCTAATTTTTCCATATTTAGGCCGACAGAGTTATGTTATGGATTGTTTTTTGCGGAACGAGCTAATGTTTTTAGGTGTGTTTCTTTTTTTATTCTTTATTTGGGGATTTAAAAAAATATTTTTATACTTTTTAATATTTTTTTTATTTTACTTTCTTACATTGTCCCATCCTGGGACATCATTGTATAGTGACAGATCGCTGATCTGATACTCTGCAATCCTTCTGCACTGCAGAGCATCGGAGCAGCATCTGACAGGCAAGGAAGAAGGCGTTTCAGGTCCTGCTCTCTGAGGACCTGAGGTCATCTTGCGGCCGGGGGTCTCCATAGACACCATCAGGATAATGCAATCACGTCATGTTGTTCTGATGGAAGCGCACAGGGAACAAATTCCCTGAGCATTTCTCCTCTATGTCGCTGACACCCGCACCCAATTGCAGTAGCACTCAGCGTGAGGCTGTGCGATTGCGGTGCCGTACATATACTGCTGTTTGCGGTAACGCAGCTCCTGCAGAGCAGTATATATATATATATATATATATATATATATATATATATATATGGCACATGTTGGGAAGTGGTTAAAGCGCACCGGACCATAAAACACATCCCAAATTTTGGTGAGGAAAATATGGAAAATTTGTTTTGGAATCTTCAGTTGGGGGTCCGTCTTACAGTCTGAATTCAGCTTACCTGGGGGGTGGCAGCAGTGGAGTGAGGTCACAGGAGGCAGGGTCGCTGTTGTAGGAAGCCGGCATAGGAGTGGGGAGATGTTGCGGGCACAGGGCTGAGAGGAGGGAGTGTCCCAGCAGTTCAAGGCTGTAGGCCCTGAGCTTCAAGAATATGTTGGCTGTGAGGCAGGATCAGAGTCCCCACTCTGTACATTGATTTCCCGGCAGTGGGCTTTAGGATAATGGCCATCGTAAGTGGCGCATGTTCAGATTTAGATCTCAGCTTGTCAGGACTCCGCTCCTGTCTCACCACTGACATTTTTTGATGCCCAGAGCCTGCAGTCTCACACCACTGGGACACCCCCATCAAAGCCCTAGGCTCGAAGAATCGCCTCACTCATGCCACTGCCAGCTTCCTGCAACAATGACCCTGTCACCTGTGACTGGCTCCACCGCTGCTACCGCCTTCGTGAGCTACATTCAGGTTATAAGACGCACCTCCATTTTCCTCCAAAATTTGGGGAAAAAAATGTGTCTTATAGTCCGAAAAATACAGTATCCCTTGTTTGCTCTAGGCATTATTCAGACGTCTGCTTTTCACATATGTGTTCAGTCCCTGTTTTCACATATAGACACATACCCATTATAGTCTATAGTGCTCATCACATGTCCATTTTTTTATGGACCATGTGACTGACAAAAAAAAATCTTGGACACGTATGTTTTTAATCCGAGTAATGTATCAAACACAGATGTAAGTGTATGGATCAATGGAAATCACAGACAGCTCAACCGTTTGCTTGTTTTTTTTGCATACAAGAAAATCATCGATAAAACACTGATGGGAGAAACTGAAACACTGACCAACCACTGAAGAAAATTAATTTGTAAAACTGCCACTGAAAAAAACTTGGGTGTATGGATGGACGGCAAACTCAATTTTAGTGACAAGTGCCAGGCAGCTGCGGCCAAGTCAAATAAAATAATGGGACGTGTTATGGCTGGACCTGGTGGTTAGGAGCACCGGGAATGACCTGATAGTCAAAACTGCAAAATAGAGCGAGCTCTGGGAAGTGGGAGCTCTGCTGACCGCAGCCCTAATCTATTATCACACACACTAGAATTAGCCGTGGATCGTACCTGACTCTGCCTAGACGACTCTTCACAGCCTGAGAGGTAACTACCCCTAAAGAGAAATATAGCCTCACCTTGCCTCAGAGAAATTCCCCAAAGGAAAAGAGCAGCCCCCCACATATATTGACTGTGAGTTAAGAGAAAGGCACAAACATAGGAATGAGACAGGTTTCAGCAAAGGAGGCCCGACTTACTAAATAGACAGAAGATAGATAAAGGGATCTTTGCGGTCAGCACAAAAAACTACAAAAAGCCACTCAGAGTGAGCAAGAAACCCCCCGCGCCGACTCACGGCGCGGTAGGTGCCACTCTGCAACCCAGAGCTTCCAGCTAGTGAGACAATATCATGATAGCCAGCTGGACAAAACTTAGCAGGTACTCAGAAATATATTCAGCACACAAATGAACAACAAATGAGCTTAACAGGGACTTAGCTTCTGCTGAAGTAGACAGGTCATCAGGAGATCCAAGTGAGATCTGAACCAGTACAGATACATTGACAACTGGCATCAGGTAACGATCTGAGCAGAGTTAAATAGAGGAACCAGCCCAGTCTTTAAACGATGCAGCTGAGGAAGCCACCTCCAGACCAGCAGCTCCACTTTCAGCCACCAGAGGGAACCCACGGACAGAACTCACAGAAATACCATTCCTGACCACAGGAGGGAGTTCGAGAACAGAGTTCACAACAGGGATGCATTTAAAGAGTCATAGATGCTCATGGCAGAAACATAGTTTTGCCTCTAGATACAAGTAACTAGTGAGGCCACATGTGTACAATTCTGGGTCTAGTGCATAAGAAGAATATAGCTGAACTAAAGGGGGCGCCAAGAAAAGCAACCAAGGTTTTTAGGGAATGGGTGAAGTGCAATACCAAGACAGGTTATCAAACTTGGGTTATTCAGTTTGTAAAAACGAAGGCTTAGAGGCGATCTTATTACAATATACAAATATATGAAGGGACAGTACAGAGATCTTTCTAATGATCTTTTACACCTTGGTATGCAATGGGCATCCTCTACATCTAAAGGAGAGAAAGTCACAGGTTATGTGCACTAGATTCTGTGATGGGACGTTGATCCCAGGAACTAGTCTGATTGCTGCATGTGGAGTTGGCAAGGAATGTTTTCCTAAATATAGGGCAATCAGCATTTGCCTCATGATTTTTTTGCCTTCCTCTGAATCAACATTTTAGGGCATAGGTTGAACTCGATGGATCTTTAACCCCTTTCTGCCATCAGACGTACTATTCCATACATGTGACCCGGGCCCTAATTCCCATGGACGGAATGGTAAGTCATACGCGATCAGCCGTGCTCATGGCTATTATCGATTACGATTATCACAGCTGACATCCGGCACTATGTGCCAGGAGCAGTCACGGACCGCTCCCAGCACATTAATTCCCAAAACACTGCGATCAAACAAGATCGCAGTGTTCCGGCAGCATAGGGAAGCATTGCGCAGGGAGAGGGCTCCCTGCATGCTTCCCTGAGACCCTCAGAAAAACGCGATGTTGTCACATTGTTCAGAGGGTCTCCTACCTCCTCCTCCCTTCAGGCCCTGGATCCAAGATGGCCACGGGGGTCCTTCCGGGTCCTGCAGGGAGGTGGCTTGCCAGCGCCTGCTGAGAGCAGGCTCCGGCAAGCCTGCAGCACTGCCTGTCAGATCGCTGATCTGACACAGTGCTGTGCCACTATACAGAGATGTCCCACCTTGGGACTAAGTAAAAATGTAAAAAAAAAAATCATGTGTAAAAATATTTTTTTTAAATTCCTAAATAAAGAGAAAAAAAAAATTGTTCCAATAAATAAATTTCTTTGAGTAAAAAAAGCAAAAAAAGCAATAAAAGTACACATATTTAGTATCGCCGCATTCGTAATGACCCAATCTATAAAACTGTCCCACTAGTTAACCTCTTCAGTGAACACCGTAAAAAAAAAAAAAAAAAAAACGGCAAAAAACAATGCTTTATCATCATACCGCTGAACAAAAAGTGGAATAACATGCGATCAAAAAGACATATACATAATCATGGTACAGCTGAAAACATAATCTTGTCTCGGATAAAACAAGCTACCGTACAGTGTCATCAGCAAAAAATTAAAAAAGTTATAGCCCTCAGAATAAAGCGATGCAAAAACAATTATTTTTTATATGAAATAGTTTTTATTGTATAAAAGCACCAAAACATAAAAAAATGATATAAATAAGAGATCGCTGAAATTGTACTAACACAAAGAATAAAACAACTTTATGAATTTTACCACACGCAGAACGGTTTAAACGCCCCACTCAAAAGAAATTCATGAATTGCTGATTTTTGTTAATTCTGCCTCCCAAATATCGGAATAAAAAGCGATAAAAAAAGTCATGTGCCCGAAAATGGTATCAATAAAAACGTCAACTCGTCCCGCAAAAAACAAGACCTCACATGACTCTGTGGACCAAAATATGGATTAGGGTTGGGATTAGGGTTAGGGGTGTGTTCGGGTTAGGATTGGAGTTAGAATTGGGGGATTTCCACTGTTTAGGCACATCAGGGGCTTGCCAAACGCGACATGGCATCCGCTCTCAATTTTAGCCAATTCTGCGTTGAAAAAGTAAAACAGTGCTCCTTCCCTTCTGAGCTCTGCCATGCGCCCAAACAGTGGTTTACCCCCACATATGGGGTATCAACGTACTCAAGACAAATTGGACAACAACTTTTGCTGTCCAATTTCTCCTTTTACCCTTGGGAAAATACAAAACTGGGGGCTAAAATTCATTTTTGTGGAAATAAAAAGATTATTTATTTTCACGGCTCTGCGTTATAAACTGTTGCAAAACACTTGGGGGTTCAATGTTCTTACAACACATCTAGATAAGTTCCTTGGGGGTCTAGTTTCCAATATGTGGTCACTTATGAGGGGTTTACACTGTTTAGGCACATCAGGGCCTCTCCAAATGTGACATGGCATCCTATCTCAATTGCAGTCAATTTTGCATTGAAAAGTCAAACGGCTTTCCTTCCTTTCCGAGCTCTGCCATGCGCTCAAACGGTGGTGTATCCCCACATATGGGGTATCGGTGTACTCAGGACAAATTTCACAACAACTTTTGTGGTCCAATTTCTCCTATTACCCTTGAGAAAATAAAAAATTAGGGGCGAAAATATCATTTTTGTGAAAAAATATGATTTTTTTATTTGTATGGCTCTACATAATAAACTTCTGTGAAGCACTTGGGGATTCAAAGTGCTCACTACACATCTAGATAAGTTCCTTAAGGAGTCTACTTTCCAAAATGGTGTCACTTGTGGGAGGTTTCCACTGTTTAGGCACATCAGGGGCTCTCCAATCGTGACATGGCGTCCTATCTCACTTCCGGCCAATTTTGCTTTGAAAGGTAAAACGGTGCTCCTTCCCTTCTGAGCTCTGCCATGTGCCAAAACAGTGGTTTACCCCCATATATTGTGTATCAGCGTACTCAAAACAAATTGCACAACAACTTTTGGGGTCCAATTTCTTCTGTTACCCTTGGGAAAATAAAAAATTGGGGGCAAAAGATAATTTTTGTGAAAAAAATATGATTTTTTATTTTTACGGCTCTACATTATAAACGTCTGTGAAGCACTTTTGGAGTCAAAGTGCTCACCACACAACTAGATAAATTCCTTAGGGGGTCTACTTTCCAAAATGGTGTCACATGTGGAGGGTTTCCACTGTTTAGGCACATTAGGGGCTCTCCAAACACGACATGGCATCCTATCTCAATTCCATCCAATTTTGCATTGAAAAGTCAAACGGCACTCCTTCCCTTCCGAGCTCTGCCATGCGCCCAAACAGTGGTTCACCCCCACATATGGGGTATCTACGTACTCAGGACAAATTGTACAACAACTTTTGGGGTCCAATTTCTCCTGTTATCCTTGGTAAAATAAAACAAATTGGATCTGAATAAATTTTTTGTGAAAAAAAGTTAAATGTTCATTTTTTTAAACATTCCAAAAATTCCTGTGAAGCACCTGAAGGGTTAATAAACTTCTTGAATGTGGTTTTGAGCACCTTGAGGGGTGCAGTTTTTAGAATGGTGTCACTTTTGGGCATTTTCTATCATATAGACCCCTCAAAGTGACTTCAAATGTGATGTGGTCCCTAAAAAAAAATGGTGTTGTAAAAATGAGAAATTGCTGGTCAACTTTTAACTCTTATAACTTCCTAACAAAAAATAAATTTGGTTCCAAAATTGTACTGATGTAAAGAAACATGTGGGAAATGTTATTTATTAAGTATTTTGTGTGACATATCTCTGTGATTTATGGGCATGAAAATTCAAAGTTGGAAAATTGCAAAATTTTAAAAATTTTGGCAAAATTTCCATTTTTTTCACAAATAAATGTAAGTAATATCGAGGAAATTTTACCACTAACATGAACTACAATATGTCACGAGAAAACATTGTCAGAATCCCCGGATCCATTGAAGCGTTCCAGAGTTATAACCTCATAAATGGACAGTGGTCAGAATTGTAAAAATTGGCCTGGTCATTAACGTGCAAACCACCCTTGGGGGTAAAGAGGTTAACCTTAAATATTTTGAAATTATAAAATATTGATGAAAATTGGTACATTTGTTTTTTATACATAAACGATAAAAACAGATGTTTGAATAAGGTCTTAGGCATGTGTTAGTGATAGTTAAAGAAATGCAAATGGTTTATCTTAGGACAAAGTAAAATAAGTCACAACATGTTTTTATCTCACACATCAAAGAGTGAAGAGAGAGCTTATGAAACAAAACGGGCTTTATTTAAGTGCTCACTCATTTAATTTACCCTAATCTAAGTAAATGTCATACAAGGTAACAGAACTAATCTGTTTTTATTATAAATTATGTAACGTAGACAATTAACAATCACCGATCTTATGATGCTCAATGAACATCACAAGGGGACGTTCATTTAGTCAGTCACTGAACTTATAGCTGAGGCTTTTAATAACTTAGGTCTCAAGTTATAGTCATGATAAGATCAAATGAAAGACACTCAATTATCTATTTCACACACATGATCCTTCAGCAAAGATCCTCTACTAGGGAGATCTCACAATGAAATGATTAGATAATAAGGCAAGTTTGCCATTTATGTATCAGAGTAAATTGTGCAAATTAGTTCCTTTCATTCCTTGTAATTTTTCAATTTATATAACTACGTAATTAAGTAAGTTCATATCTTCCAAGAAGGAAAGGATCGGCTGTTGGTATTCCTGTTGGTGATTAAAGAGTCCCTCATAGACATTAGTCTGTCAGTCAATACCCCAATAAGGGCTGGTTCAGACAACTTTAGCCTAATGTGTATGCAATGTCCAAACCTTTAAAGGGACACTGTCACCTGAATTTAAAGGGAACAATCTTTAGCCATAGGGGCGGGGTTTTCGGGTGTTTGATTCACTCTTTCCTTACCCGCTGGCTGCATGCTGGCTGCAATATGGGATTGAAGTTCATTCTCTGTCCTCCATAGTACATGCCTGCGCAAGGCAAGATTGCCTTGTGCAGGCATGTACTACGGAGGACAGAGAATGAACTTCTATCCCATATTGCAGCCAGCATGCAGCCAGCGGGTAAGGAAAGGGTGAATCAAATACCCGAAAACCCCGCCCCTATGGCTAAAGATTGTTCCCTCCAAATTCAGGTGACAGTGTCCCTTTAAAGAGCCTGGAAAAATTGACAAGGGCTAAATGCCACCCCAGAAACTCATCTACAGACAGCTCTGCAATATAATGTTTCTGGCTTGGCTTAGATGATGAACATTGACAAGAAAAAAGGTAACAATGTTTTGAACTTTTGACTTATCTCATCATTCACTACTGCACCGTGAGACTACCATTATTTTATAGACAATTATCTTGGCTATCTCATATATATAAATTTGCCTTGCAACTTTTTGCATTTGATTATAATTATACAGGTTCTTGTCATGTCAATACAATGTTACTGTTTTGCTCCTAAAAATCTATTTAATTTTTTATTATTTTGTAAATCCACCTTTGGTTTTCAACACTGCCCGAATCCTTCTGGGCATGCTTTTATTTTTTATTAGATTCAAAGATGTCTCGACTCAAATCTGATACCAGGTCTCTTCTACATGTTCCCAAAGTTGGTGCATACTGGTTGACTCACTTCAGTATGTTTACTGGTTTTTCTTCAACTCTACCCACAAAGGTTTGATTGGGTTGAGGTCTGGCTACTGTGGGGGCAAATCCAGCAACTCTACTTCATTGTCACTTAACCATTTATTCGCCAATCTCAATGTATGCTTCGGGTCGTTGTCCTGCTGGAACACTATGTCATCCTTCTCATACCCATAGTACTTGAGTGTATGAAGAAACTGGACTTGTAGGATACTCACATATAGCTCAGCATTGAGACTACCATTGATCCTGGTAAAGTATCCAATGCCTTAGACTGTGAAGTAACCTTTATATCATCAGGCTTCCTCCACCAAACTTGACAGATCTTTCAATTTCTCCATCCATTATCCCCTATTTCCCTTGCTTCTACTAGACCCATTTGCACCCATCAGAGCCTAGTTTATTGACTTTACTGACACTACTTATGACGATATTGAGGTTAAGGTTTCTTCACCTTCTTTTGAGCCAGCATTCCAGACTTGTGTAACATGCATTGCACGGTGCTTGCATGAATGTCTGTGATGGCACTATTACGAAGCATACTAGCCACCTCCACTGCCATGTTTGTTGCTCTAGAACTGCTAGACCTTGTAATGAGACAACTTGTTGACTCCGATATTTTGCCTGAACATCCTTTTCTTGGCTTTTGAAGGGATAGATTACTTCATTTTGTCCTCTTCCAATGGTCTTGGCACTCACATGATTCAGTTTGGCAATTTTCTTGGCCGAGAGACCGCTATCGATGAGCTGGACGATGCTGTTTCTCTTTTCTTGAGAAATCTTATTCATGACTGCTCTTCAATTCAAACCAGTGACCTTTTACTTGGGAATGAGCCTAATAACACACTGAGGTATTAGGGCATTTGTGACCAGTTTGCAATTTGTAGTATACAGGAAGAAAAATATTCTTCCATCACCAGGAGCAAAACAATAACAATGCAGTGTCATGGCAAGAATACCATAACTAATCATTTGATAAATAGTAGTTAGTCAAATGTTCACATTTTTGTATGACATAGCCAAGATGATTGTCTATAAAATTATGGTAAGCTCACCTTTGAATCAGTAGTGGATGGTAAGATATAGAGCCTGAAAGTCAAAAGTTCAAAACATTTTTACCCTTTTGCTCATCAACAATAAAATGAATGCAATTTTTCTGCATAAGGAACGCCATAAAAATGTTCATTCCATAAATAAAATGCTGATAATAAAAAATACATGTCATGCTTGCATAAACAGCTGCAGCAGGAGGAGCTAAAGGTCAATGAACATCTAATTTATCGTCACTTCTCCAGACATTACTTTCTGCATTTTAATATATTGATTCAATCAATAGGAAACATCTGCAATTCCAAGCAAGAAGACTAGAGTCAAGCCTAGTTCTAACTTTCTCTAGGGATTTGAAATAAGGACATTTTAAAACTTAAGAATCAGCAGGATTTCACCCCCTAAACTATTTATTTGCACATGTAGCTATTCCAAAGACAAATCAAGGGACACCTTTACATGGACAGTCGATTCCTCTATTAAAGTTTTTTCTACCACACCTTTTCCTTCCACTCAACTTTCCATTAATATGCTTGGATACAGCACTCTGTGAACAGCCAGCTTCTTTAGTAATGACCTTTTGTGGCTTACCCTCCTTGTGGAGTGTGTCAGTGACTGCCTTCTGGACATCTGTCAAGTCAGCAGTCTTCCCCATGGTTGTGAAGCCTACTGAAATAGACTAAGGGGCCTTTTTAAACGCTTAGGAAGCCTTTACAGGTGTTTTTTGTTTATTCTAATTTACTGAGATAATGACTTTTGGGTTTTTATTGGCTGTAAGCCATAATCATCAACATTAACAGAAATAAACACTTGAAATAGATCACTCTGTTTGTAATGACTCTATATAATATATGAGTTTCACTTTTTGTATTGAAGAACTGAAATCAATTAACTTTTTAATGATATTCTCATTTTGTGAGAAGCACCTGTGTGTCAGATATTGAATTACAGGTTAGCTACCTACAGAAGGCATTAGAGAGACTGATTTCTTCCATTGATTTAGTAGATTTCACCCCTTTTTAATTTGCAGCATAAATTAACATGCTACATATTTAGAATCTGCAAGGCATGTTAATAGCCACATGGATTCTGGAAAGATTTTCAGCAGCATCTAGATCATCTCATCCACAGTGTTGCTACTTTGATATCTATGTGAACATACTCTTATAATGGTCCAGATTCTATGTTATTCAGTAAAATTGTTCGTGCCTCCAGCCACTTCTTTCAACCACTGCTATAAGGGCTTACGGACTCCCTGCATATAATAACACAGTAGGTGCGAGCACATCATAGTGGTGGGTGCAAGGGAACTGAACTGTATCATGTAACTCTATCAGGCTGATATATCATCCGCTATATGCTAGAAAACCTGTGTCAAAAAGTTGCACTTTTTTTTCCCTTTTGGTCTGGCCCTTACAATTTTTCAAAAAAGTTGTGATGCCTAGTAGAAGGGGCTGCGGCATACCACAACACTACACATTTCCTATAATGCATTCTAGCAAACTAAAGTAGATTGTAGCTGAACTTTATTCCAGCTCATGACTGGCAAAGATTTCTTTCACTAATGCACATTTTAATTCATTGGATTACATCACCCAAGTCCTAAACGTAGATGAAGAGGACCAAATTAAACAAATGAGTCAAAAATATTAGACCTTGTAATTTACTTTATTAAAGAAAATTATTTAATATCACATGTCATCAGTGACAAAAGTATTTGAACCTTTGCTTTCAAAATTTAGTGTGGCCCCTTGGGGCTGAAATAAATGTTTCCAGTAATGGTTGATTAGTCCTGCACATTGGCTTGGAGGAATTTTTGCCCTTTCCTTCCTATAAAGCTGCTATTATGTTGTTGGCTTTTCTTAAATTAAGTTCTCGCTTCTGATCCTTCCACAATATGGTAATTTTTTGTTATGCAAAAATAGTCAAACTTTAAAAAACTAAATAAATTTGGGGCCACCATAATCACAGTGTCCCATAGACTAAAGGTAATGTCCTTCATGTGCTGCACAGTAAACTGCATAAGAAGGAAGCATGAAAACGATGTTGGAATGCTGTTTTTTTTATCTCACCCAACAGCAAATGGTATAGATGAAAACTGAAGCTTAGCCTGCAAAAGAAACCAAAAACCTCTCATACAGATCTGTCGTTGGAAAAATGAGGACATTTGTTTGTAGTGCTATTTTCTGTGGATCTTTTGTCTGCAATGCTCTGAAATCAACATTTTGTCTCACTATAGGCTCAGACTGCTGCGTGTATACCTGATTGTTCAGATTGGCTGCTGTGTATATATAGCAAAATCCTTCCAAGAATTCAGTATATGGAGAGCAGATTAATGTGATAAAATAGTTTTTATGTGGCAAGCAACTAAACCAGATGGGAAAAAATCTGGAATTGTAAAGGGAACCGGTCACCAGTTTTAACCAATATGAGTTACGGCCACCACCTTTCAGGCCTGATATACATAATTCTATAGTGCTGTATATGAGCCCCCAACCCGACCTATAAGATAAGAAAAAGAGCTTTTATTATACTCCCGTGGGGGGTGGTCCGGTCCAAGGAGTGTCCGGTGCCTCCCTTCTTCTTTCGATGCCATCCTCCTTCTTGCTTCATGTGGATAATACGTTCCTATGTCACAGGTGTAATTATTTGCCTTGATTAATGCAGAGTAAAGTACTGCAGTAAACATGCACCGGGGCTCTTTCACCTTTCCTGGCGCATGCACACTGCAGTCATTTAACTCCACCTTCCAACCTTTTCTATCTCTGCCCTTCTCTGGCTCTATGAAGTCAGAGCGGTCAGTCAAGGAAGAGGGGGTGGAGATAGAGGGAAATTTAGCAGGTGGGAAGGTGTATTGAAATAGATTGCAACTGGTCATGCCATGATGCACTAAGCGCCTGTGCTTGGTTTGAACAGCCATTCTGGGCTCACAGATTATTTTTAAGAGCCCTTTGTAAAGCTAATGCAAAATCCTCCATTTTTTTAATCCAGAAAAAATAAAGTTTTGCATCCATATTGTGTTCTGTTTGTCCATTTTGTACATCCTTATGGCATGCAGTTTTTGTATGAACAATTTAACAAATATCAAAGGTGAAATACAGGTTCCTATCTTAATAATTGTAATGGATCCGTGAAAAACCCATGATATTGGAATTGGAACCCATATGTGATCCGTTTCTTGCACACCCATTGACTTATAATGGGCAAGTCTGATCCAGAAGAAAGATCAGAGTATGCATGCAGCAATTTTTTTTTACATATAGACCAACATTCATGTGAACTTTTACATTGATTTGTATTGGTTCTTATGTGTTCTCTATGCTTCCTGTTTTGCATATGAACGACACACATACATTTCAGAAGTTTCTCTGATCTAGCCGTTTTATTATTTTCATACTGCAGCTTTTGCTATTTTGTAACTGGCTGGCAACCATGAGTTTGCTTGAATCCACTGAAGACCTTTTAGATAAGATCATTAGAATTCAAGAATGTATGACAAGGATGGCAGAGAGGTGCCAAGTGGTAATGTACATAAAGCATATGGTACCCCACAGAGAGCACATGTTTTCCTACATTGCTGAAGTATGACTGCATGTGGCTGGAAAATTGAAACCATTTGTTACACTGGACTATGAAAAATAAAACTAGTTTCCTTGCTTCACTTTCTGCAGAATTAATATTTATAAAGGTAGTATCCCTGCTGATTAATGTAACAACTATAAGCAATGGTCAGAAAATATTAATTATTTCATAATATTTTTCTTTTTGGAGAAAAACATAATAAAGTGATATTTGGTTGTGAGGAGGATGTAACGAAGGTGATGACATCCTGTTATACACAGTCATTTAGCAACTAAATCCATTTCAGGGTTATACATAAACACTGATGAGTAAAAAAATCAAATTTGTATATAAATTTAACAGATTTGATTAGGAGCATTTTAATCTCAAGCATGGTTCCCACCACCTTCTACTGGGTGGAATATACGTCTTTAAAGGGATTGTCTGGTGTTGCATTGGGAGGTGAGTGCCGCTGATGATGTCTCTGTAAGGGAGCGCCAGGGGCGCAGTCGTGGCCGAGCATACCAGGTCTGGTGGACCCTGGTCTCTCTCTACATAAAAATCACATCTCACTTTGAGCTTACTTGTGTTACCATTTTCTGCTCCTCCTGGAATTCCCCTCTGCTCTTCAGGATTACTTTCAGTTACTTATTAATCCAATTGCAATTCAAAACGGGCAACTTTACGTGACATACTTTGCAGCACATCCTTGTCAGAATCAATTTCAGCATCAAAGTCCATACAGTTCACATCCTGTACTTTCCCTGTACTCCAATCTATGTCCTCACATACATTACGGGGTAATAGCGTCTTAGGTGGTACCACTGCATCATCCTGGTGTAGACTCACTACGTTTGAGGATCCACTTGTCCGTTTCGCCCTGGACCTTAGAGCTTCAGCCCAAGCAATGACCTGCTACATGATGAACAATCTGCACCCTGTACGTCTTTTGGACCTGTCTCTCTTCCAAGCTACCACTGCTGAAACGCTGCTGCTGGAAACTGTCCTTCTGTCTCTATACGACTGAAAGGCTGGGTTCTGAAATGTTTTGTGACTGCTGCGGTGTCCTTGGCCTAGAGCCCATGTGGACGCTTCGGGCGCTTAGGCCCTTCTGGGCTTACCTAACATAACACACTTGCGTACCACACAGCAGCTCCTCCTACAATTAACCAACTACTTACACTATGTTCCTGTATACACTATAGTGTATACACTACGCTTTCCCTATTCTATATATAGCAACAATACAACAGTATAATGTGTGTGTGTATATATATATATATATATACATACTGTATATATAACAAGACACGGTAATACACATAACAATGTAGCAGTACCATTGCATAAGATTGATAATACCCTAAATCGTGTAGCAGTACCAACATACTTTAACAAATATACAAACACTGATAATATACGGCACTGGGACGAGAGAGAGGCAAAGGTATAAACGTATTATATCATACCCCTACATCTCACCCACACACACCTGCCGGGATGCATGCATGCTTAGCAGGTGTTGTGCACATTCTGAATATTGGAGGTGCATAATATCTGCCATTGTGCATGTGTCCCAGCAGTTATGTGTAGACTTACAGTCAATGGAGCCACTTACCTTTCAATGTGGACATGAACAACGTCAAAAAGCCCCTTGCAGTTGAATGCAAATAAATGAAAATATATTTAAATATGTAGAGATACGCTTACAATTTCTGTTTTTGCTATATTTCTTACCCGGTATTGCTCTGAAAATTATACCCACATGAAAGCCATAGTAACTTTGAATTAATGTACAAATAATTTTAGTCCCTCAAAAAAACATTCTTACCTCAAACTTTAAAGAAGTGCTCTCATGAAATATGTTATCCTTTTAATATATGCAGTCATCACATATATAACACTGTGTGCACTCGCAATTGCTCATTTTGCCTTTCTACTGTTAATTCTTCTGTTTTCTATTAGGTCTATGCCATCATGTGCTTAAAAAATGACTAGCTGAATACTTTTAAGCTTTTTGTAGAAACATGAAGTCTCTTTTCCCTGCATGAGTCATCGTTAGAACTACAATTCTACATCACTGCAAAGAAAACCTCTCAGGAAGATGAGTTCACCTTACAGCAATCCGTCTAGTGGGGGGATTAGACATCAATTGCAATGTTCCCAGGTAAAAGTATGTAGATTAAGCTTCCTCTAGAAGGAAGAAATCAGTCTCTTTAAAGCCTTCTGTAGGTAGCTAACCTGTAATTGAATGTCCAACGTATTAAAGAGCTGTGTAACATAAATAGGGATATCAGCCATATCTGCAGTCAGGTGTTTCAGATCTTTTTCATAAATTGACTAATTATAAAGTAAGTTATGTTTTATGTAGAATGAAACATTTATTTTAACTACTTAAGGATACTGTTACGCAAAATATATTAAATATATATAAAGTATATTTATAGTGCAGGTTTTAGCGATCAGGAGCTCTGTTGTAAGGTGCTGCTGGGAACTATGAACAGACCCTTTGCTCTCATATACACTGCATTTAATGAGCGCTCTGTGTGAAGAATAGAAGTAGAGGCAACACCAGAGGTTCTAGGGTCACGAGACTGATCACATTATCCCAAAGTTCATTGTGGCAGAACTCTGATTTTGAATTAAAGGGCTATTTCTAGAATTGAAAGCTATGTCCTAAGTATAGGATTGATGGCAAACTTATACAGTAAGTAAGAGAAAAATACAGTGGTTGGATAATTTCCTATAGGTCGGACCCCAACGATCCAAAGAATAGGGCTCTGCTACATTGATTGTCTATGGGACTGCTGGAAAAATCCAAGCATGCTTGGTTCTCTCCGGAAGTTTTAAAGACATTGAATGAAGTGGACGTTAAGCCTACCTAACTCCCTTCCATCCAAGACAGGGCTCTGCAAAGCTTGCTTCTCAAGATCCAGAGCCCCTGTTCTCGAAAACGTTGTGGGTCCAAGCAGTTAAACTCCAGGGTTTGGTAAGTTTGCATCTATCCTTTAAACATGAGATTATAGAATATTCCTTTAATGAGACTCAGTTGAGTCCTAAGGGTAAAATCACAATCAGCAGATTTGTTGCAGAAAATCCTAATACTTTTATCAGGATGGGTTTGTTTTGTCAGCCAGTATATAAAAGTACAGACCAAAAGTTTGGACACACCTTCTCATTTAAAGATTTTTCTGTATTTTCATGACTATGAAAATTGTACATTCACACTGAAGGCATCAAAACTATGAATTACCACATGTGGAATTATATACTTAACAAAAAAGTGTGAAACAACTGAAAATATGTCTTATAGTCTAGGTTCTTCAAAGTAGCCACCTTTTGGTTTGATGACTGCTTTGCACACTCTTGGCATTCTCTTGACATTCTTTTGATGAGCTTCAAGAGGTAGTCACCGGGATTGGTTGGTCTTCCAACAATCTTGAAGGAGTTCCCAGAGATGCTTAGCACTTGTTGGCCCTTTTGCCTTCACTCTGCGGTCCAGCTCACCCCAAACCATCTCGATTGGGTTGAGGTCTGGTGAATGTGGAGGCCAGGTCATCTGGCGTAGCACCCCATCACTCTCCTTCAATTTTGAATAAATCCCCAACAGTGTCACCAGCAAAGCACCCCCACACCATCACACCTCCTCCTCCATGCTTCACGGTGGGAACCAGGCATGTAGAGTCCATCCGTTCACCTTTTCTGCATTGCACAAAGACACGGTGGTTGGAACCAAAGATCTCAAATTTGGACTCATCAGACCAAAGCACAGATTTCCACTGGTCTAATGTCAATTCCTTGTGTTCTTTAGCCCAAACAAGTCTCTTCTCCTTGTTGCCTGTCCTTAGCAGTGGTTTCCTAGCAGCTATTTTACCATGAAGACCTGCTGCACAAAGTCTCCTCTTAACAGTTGTTGTAGAGATGTGTCTGCTGCTAGAACTCTGTGTGGCATTGACCTGGTCTCTAATCTGAGCTGCTGTTAACCTGCGATTTCTGAGGCTGGTGACTCAGATAAACTTATCCTCAGAAGCAGAGGTGACTCTTGGTCTTCCTTTCCTGGGGCGGTCCTAATGTGAGCCAGTTTCTTTGTAGCGCTTGATGGTTTTTGCCACTGCACTTGGGGACACTTTCAAAGTTTTCCAATTTTTCGGACTGAATGACCTTCATTTCTTAAAGTAATGATGGCCACTCGTTTTTCTTTACTTAGCTGCTTTTTTCTTGCCATAATACAAATTCTAACAGTCTATTCAGTAGGACTATCAGCTGTGTATCCACCAGACTTCTGCACAACACAACTGATGGTCCCAACCCTATTTATAAGGCAAGAAATCCCACTTATTAAACCTGACAGGGCACACCTGTGAAGTGAAAACCATTCTCGGTGACTACCTCTTGAAGCTCATCAAGAGAATGCCAAGAGTGTGCAAAGCAGTCATCAAAGCAAAAGGTGGCTACTTTGAAGAACCTAGAATATAAGACATAATTTCAGTTGTTTCACACTTTTTTTGTTAAGTATATAATTCCACATGTGTTAATTCATAGTTTTGATGCCTTCAGTGTGAATGTACAATTTTCATAGTCATGAAAATACAAAAAATCTTTAAATGAGAATGTGTGTCCAAACTTTTGGTCTGTACTGTAGGTTCTGCATGCCCCATTCAGATGAATGGGAAAGTCACAAAAAATTCTACCACAAATCTGCCTTGTGTGAGTCAATATTCAAGCAAATTGCAATGCGTCTAGCTTCTACCTCTTGAGCATGTGCTTTGTGGTCAGCTTCTCTGTCTGCCAAGCCACAGCAGATACACCTTTTCGCTGGGTGTTACATTTCTGTTATCCTTGCTTCAATCTTTTTAGAGTAACAGGTGTTTTTAGTCATTTGTCTGCCCTATAACCTTATGGGTGTGTCTTTATATATATTCCCACTACTGGTATTTCCTGCTGGTGATAGTCTCATCATTATGTTCAGGAAGGGATGAGCGAACGTTCTCAATGATACTCAAATATCACTCCAGTATCCGAGTGCTCGGATATGCTCAGCACTCGACAAGAATTGGCTGGTGCTCACATTTGAAGTTTGCATCGCCGTCCAACATGTTTTGCACCTGTAAAACAGCTAACCCTGGTTTCACACTTGTGTTTTGATCTGCAGCGTTTTTTAAAAAACGCATGTGGTGAAAAAACGCATGCAAAATCAACTAGAAAACCCACTAAAAACAGAAATAGCTAGGGTTAGGGTTATGGATAGGGTTAGGGTTAGGATCCCTAGGGTTAGGGTTAGGGGTAGTTTTTTATTAGAATGTCCTGGTCACCAGGTCACTGATAAGCCACCCCCCCACCATCAAGGTGATAAAGGGATCCAAACCCTAACTCTACCCCTAATCCCTAACTTGATGGTGGATGGTGGCTTGTCAGGGTTAGGGTTAGGGTTAGGATCCCTTTATCAACTTGATGGTGGATGGTGGCTTGTCAGGGTTAGGGTTAGGGTTTGGATCCCTTTATCACCTTGATGGTGGATGGTGGCTTGTCAGGGTTAGGGGTAGGGGTAGGGTTAGGGTTAGGGTTTGGATCCCTTTATCAACTTGATGGTGGGGGGTGTGTTATGGTTCTCAATGGCAAGAGAACATAGCCCAGCAAACATACGAACTAGCTCTTGGAAGGATGGAAACTAAACTGACCATGAACTAAACCTGCCGCACAACTGATAGTAGCCGGGTAGCGTGCCTACGTTTTATCCCTAGACGCCCAGCGCCAGCCGGAGGACTAACTAATCCTGGCAGAGGAAAATACAGTCCTGGCTCACCTCTAGAGAAATTTCCCCGAAAGGCAGACAGAGGCCCCCACATATATTGGCGGTGATTTTAGATGAAAATGACAAACGTAGTATGAAAATAGGTTTAGCAAAATCGAGGTCCGCTTACTAGATAGCAGGAAGACAGAAAGGGCACTTTCATGGTCAGCTGAAAACCCTATCAAAACACATCCTGAAATTACTTTAAGACTCTAGTATTAACTCATAACATCAGAGTGGCAATTTCAGATCACAAGAGCTTTCCAGACACAGAAACGAAACTGCAGCTGTGAACTGGAACAAAATGCAAAAAACAAACAAGGACAAAAGTCCACTTAGCTGGGAGTTGTCTAGAAGCAGGAACATGCACAGAAAGGCTTCTGATTACAATGTTGACCGGCATGGAAGTGACAGAGGAGCAAGGTTAAATAGCGACTCCCACATCCTGATGGGAACAGGTGAACAGAGGGGATGATGCACACAAGTTCAATTCCACCAGTGGCCACCGGGGGAGCCCAAAATCCAATTTCACAACAGTACCCCCCCTCAAGGAGGGGGCACCGAACCCTCACCAGAACCACCAGGGCGATCAGGATGAGCCCTATGAAAGGCACGGACCAGATCGGAGGCATGAACATCAGAGGCAGTCACCCAAGAATTATCCTCCTGACCGTATCCCTTCCATTTGACCAGATACTGGAGTTTCCGTCTGGAAATACGGGAGTCCAAGATTTTTTCCACAACGTACTCCAACTCGCCCTCAACCAACACCGGAGCAGGAGGCTCAACGGAAGGCACAACCGGTACCTCATACCTGCGCAATAATGACCGATGAAAAACATTATGAATAGAAAAAGATGCAGGGAGGTCCAAACGGAAGGACACAGGGTTAAGAATCTCCAATATCTTGTACGGGCCGATGAACCGAGGCTTAAACTTAGGAGAAGAAACCCTCATAGGGACAAAACGAGAAGACAACCACACCAAGTCCCCGACACAAAGCCGAGGACCAACCCGACGCCGGCGGTTGGCAAAAAGCTGAGTCTTCTCCTGGGACAACTTCAAATTGTCCACTACCTGCCCCCAAATCTGATGCAACCTCTCCACCACAGCATCCACTCCAGGACAATCCGAAGATTCCACCTGACCGGAGGAAAATCGAGGATGAAACCCCGAATTACAGAAAAAAGGAGACACCAAGGTGGCAGAGCTGGCCCGATTATTGAGGGCAAACTCCGCTAAAGGCAAAAAAGCAACCCAATCATCCTGATCTGCAGACACAAAACACCTCAAATATGTCTCCAAGGTCTGATTCGTCCGCTCGGTCTGGCCATTAGTCTGAGGATGGAAAGCAGACGAGAAAGACAAATCTATGCCCATCCTAGCACAGAATGCCCGCCAAAATCTAGACACGAATTGGGTTCCTCTGTCAGAAACGATATTCTCCGGAATACCATGCAAACAAACCACATTTTGAAAAAACAGAGGAACCAACTCGGAAGAAGAGGGCAACTTAGGCAGGGGAACCAAATGGACCATCTTAGAGAAACGGTCGCACACCACCCAGATGACAGACATCTTCTGAGAAACAGGAAGATCTGAAATAAAATCCATCGAGATGTGCGTCCAAGGCCTCTTCGGGATAGGCAAGGGCAACAACAATCCACTAGCCCGAGAACAACAAGGCTTGGCCCGAGCACAAACGTCACAAGACTGCACAAAGCCTCGTACATCTCGTGACAGGGAAGGCCACCAGAAGGACCTTGCCACCAAATCCCTGGTACCAAAGATTCCAGGATGACCTGCCAACGCAGAAGAATGAACCTCAGAAATGACTTTACTGGTCCAATCATCAGGAACAAACAGTCTACCAGGTGGGCAACGATCAGGTCTATCCGCCTGAAACTCCTGCAAGGCCCGCCGCAGGTCTGGAGAAACGGCAGACAATATCACTCCATCCTTAACGATACCTGTAGGTTCAGAATTACCAGGGGAGTCAGGCTCAAAACTCCTAGAAAGGGCATCCGCCTTAACATTCTTAGAACCCGGTAGGTATGACACCACAAAATTAAACCGAGAGAAAAACAACGACCAGCGCGCCTGTCTAGGATTCAGGCGTCTGGCGGACTCAAGATAAATTAAATTTTTGTGGTCGGTCAATACCACCACCTGATGTCTAGCCCCCTCAAGCCAATGACGCCACTCCTCAAAAGCCCACTTCATGGCCAAAAGCTCCCGATTCCCAATATCATAATTCCGCTCGGCGGGCGAAAATTTACGAGAAAAAAAAGCACAAGGTTTCATCACGGAGCAGTCGGAACTTCTCTGCGACAAAACCGCCCCAGCTCCGATTTCAGAAGCGTCGACCTCAACCTGAAAAGGAAGAGCAACATCAGGCTGACGCAACACAGGGGCGGAAGAAAAGCGGCGCTTAAGCTCCCGAAAGGCCTCCACAGCAGCAGGGGACCAATCAGCAACATCAGCACCCTTCTTAGTCAAATCAGTCAATGGTTTAACAACATCAGAAAAACCAGCAATAAATCGACGATAAAAGTTAGCAAAGCCCAAAAATTTCTGAAGACTCTTAAGAGAAGAGGGTTGCGTCCAATCACAAATAGCCTGAACCTTGACAGGATCCATCTCGATGGAAGAGGGGGAAAAAATGTATCCCAAGAAGGAAATCTTTTGCACCCCAAAAACGCACTTAGAACCCTTCACACACAAGGAATTAGACCGCAAAACCTGAAAAACCCTCCTGACCTGCTGGACATGAGAGTCCCAGTCATCCGAAAAAATCAGAATATCATCCAGATACACAATCATAAATTTATCCAAATAATCACGGAAAATGTCATGCATAAAGGACTGAAAGACTGAAGGGGCATTTGAAAGGCCAAAAGGCATCACCAAATACTCAAAGTGGCCCTCGGGCGTATTAAATGCGGTTTTCCACTCATCCCCCTGCTTAATTCGCACCAAATTATACGCCCCACGGAGATCTATCTTAGAGAACCACTTGGCCCCCTTTATGCGAGCAAACAAATCAGTCAGCAGTGGCAACGGATATTGATATTTAACCGTGATTTTATTCAAAAGCCGATAATCAATACACGGCCTCAAAGAGCCATCTTTCTTAGACACAAAGAAAAAACCGGCTCCTAAGGGAGATGACGAAGGACGAATATGTCCCTTTTCCAAGGACTCCTTTATATATTCTCGCATAGCAGCATGTTCAGGCACAGACAGATTAAATAAACGACCCTTAGGGTATTTACTACCCGGAATCAAATCTATGGCACAATCGCACTCCCGGTGCGGAGGTAATGAACCAAGCTTAGGTTCTTCAAAAACATCACGATAGTCAGACAAGAATTCAGGAAACTCAGAGGGAATAGATGATGAAATGGAAACCAAAGGTACGTCCCCATGCATCCCCTTACATCCCCAGCTTAACACAGACATAGCTTTCCAGTCGAGGACTGGGTTATGAGATTGCAGCCATGGCAATCCAAGCACCAACACATCATGTAGATTATACAGCACAAGAAAGCGAATAATCTCCTGATGATCCGGATTAATTCGCATAGTTACTTGTGTCCAGTATTGTGGTTTATTACTAGCCAATGGGGTGGAGTCAATCCCCTTCAGAGGTATAGGAGTTTCAAGAGGCTCTAAATCATACCCACAGCGTTTGGCAAAGGACCAATCCATAAGACTCAAAGCGGCGCCAGAGTCGACATAGGCGTCCGCGGTAATAGATGATAAAGAACAAATCAGGGTCACAGATAGAATAAACTTAGACTGAAAAGTGCCAATTGAAACTGACTTATCAAGCTTCTTAGTACGCTTAGAGCATGCTGATATAACATGAGTTGAATCACCACAATAAAAGCACAACCCATTTTTTCGTCTAAAATTCTGCCGTTCGCTTCTGGACAGAATTCTATCACATTGCATATTCTCTGGCGTCTTCTCAGTAGACACCGCCAACTGGTGCACAGGTTTGCGCTCCCGCAGACGTCTATCGATCTGGATAGCCATTGTCATGGACTCATTCAGACCCGCAGGCACAGGGAACCCCACCATAACATCCTTAATGGCATCAGAGAGACCCTCTCTGAAATTCGCCGCCAGGGCTCACTCATTCCACTGAGTAAGCACAGACCATTTACGGAATTTTTGGCAATATATTTCAACTTCATCTTGCCCCTGAGATAGGGACATCAAGGCTTTTTCCGCCTGAAGCTCTAAATGAGGTTCCTCATAAAGCAACCCCAAGGCCAGAAAAAACGCATCCACATTGAGCAACGCAGGATCCCCTGGAGCCAATGCAAAAGCCCAATCTTGAGGGTCGCCCCGGAGCAAGGAAATCACAATCCTGACCTGCTGGGCAGGATCTCCAGCAGAGCGAGATTTCAGGGACAAAAACAACTTGCAATTATTTTTGAAATTTTGAAAGCAAGATCTATTCCCCGAGAAAAATTCAGGCAAAGGAATTCTAGGTTCAGATATAGGAACATGAACAACACAGTCTTGTAAATTTTGAACTTTCGTGGTGAGATTATTCAAACCTGCAGCTAAACTCTGAATATCCATTTTAAACAGGTGAACACAGAGCCATTCCAGGATTAGAAGGAGAGAGAGAGAGGAAGGCTGCAATATAGGCAGACTTGCAAGAGATTCAATTACAAGCACACTCAGAACTGAAGGGAAGGGAAAAAAAAAAAAAATTTCAGCAGACTTCTTTTTTCTCTCCTTTCTCTGCCAATTAATTTAACCCTTTGCGGGCCGGTCAAACTGTTATGGTTCTCAATGGCAAGAGAACATAGCCCAGCAAACATACGAACTAGCTCTTGGAAGGATGGAAACTAAACTGACCATGAACTAAACCTGCCGCACAACTGATAGTAGCCGGGTAGCGTGCCTACGTTTTATCCCTAGACGCCCAGCGCCAGCCGGAGGACTAACTAATCCTGGCAGAGGAAAATACAGTCCTGGCTCACCTCTAGAGAAATTTCCCCGAAAGGCAGACAGAGGCCCCCACATATATTGGCGGTGATTTTAGATGAAAATGACAAACGTAGTATGAAAATAGGTTTAGCAAAATCGAGGTCCGCTTACTAGATAGCAGGAAGACAGAAAGGGCACTTTCATGGTCAGCTGAAAACCCTATCAAAACACATCCTGAAATTACTTTAAGACTCTAGTATTAACTCATAACATCAGAGTGGCAATTTCAGATCACAAGAGCTTTCCAGACACAGAAACGAAACTGCAGCTGTGAACTGGAACAAAATGCAAAAAACAAACAAGGACAAAAGTCCACTTAGCTGGGAGTTGTCTAGAAGCAGGAACATGCACAGAAAGGCTTCTGATTACAATGTTGACCGGCATGGAAGTGACAGAGGAGCAAGGTTAAATAGCGACTCCCACATCCTGATGGGAACAGGTGAACAGAGGGGATGATGCACACAAGTTCAATTCCACCAGTGGCCACCGGGGGAGCCCAAAATCCAATTTCACAACAGGGGTGGATTGTCAGGGTTAGGGGTAGGGTTAGGGTTAGGGTTTGGATCCCTTTATCACCTTGATGGTGGATGGTGGCTTGTCAGGGTTAGGGTTAGGGTTTGGATCCCTTTATCACCTTGATGGTGGGGGGTGGTTTGTCAGGGTTAGGGTTAGGGGTAGGGTTAGGGTTAGGGTTTTCTTGTTTTTTCTTGTGTTTAGGGTTAGGGTTTTCTTGTTTTTCTTGTGTTTTCTTTTGTTTTTCTATAAAAACGCATGCGTTTTTAACGCAAGCAAACGCATGTGCTTAAAAACGCATGTGTTTACATAGACAGCAATGCATTTTTTTGCCGCAAATAAACGCATGCGTTTTTTTGCGGCAAAAAAACGCCGCTAGAAATTACTACAGGTTGCATTTCTGCAAATGAACGCACGCGTCAAAAATTGCATGCGTTGCCGAAAACGCGTCAAAACGCATGCTAAAAAAACGCATGCGTTTTTAATGTTAAGTATAGGAAAAAAACCGCATGCATTTTTTAGCGCTAAAACGCTGCGGATCAAAACGCAAGAGTGAAACTAGCCTAACAAACATGCGGGGACTGCCTGCCAGTCACTGTAATGCTGTAGCCATCTTAGTAGTGGCATTACTGTGATTGGATAGACACATTACCTCATCAGAGGTTATAAAATGACAGGCGCCGCCACGCTTGGCTCACTGACACCATTGCACAGCTCAGGAACAGTTGTGATTGGAGAAAGAGAGCAGTTATCCTGGCCTGTGTGTGCACAGATTAACTAATCACTCTTTTAGGCCGGCCTCACACTGGGCGTAAGACAATACGCCACGTATTATACGTCCGTACTACGGCCGTAATACGGAGAAATGTTCCCAAAATATTGATCCGTAGTCAGGGTGTGTCAGCGTATTTTGCGCATGGCATCCTCCGTATGTAATCCGTATGGCATCCGTACTGCGAGATTTTTGCGCAGGCTTGCAAAACCGACATCTAATGGATTTATGTGCTCAAATGTTCGGGAAAACATATATACAGTATATATATATATATATATATATATATATATATGTCATTGAGACACATATATATATATTCTGTATTTAGATTTCATTCAGCGCGATATGTGTTAAAAGCCGGTAATTCAATTGCCGGCTTTGCATTTCTCCTGCACAAACCCGACAGGATATGAGACATGGTTTACATACAGTAAACAATCTCATATCCCATTTTTTTTTTGCATATTCCACACTACTAATGTTAGTAGTGTGTATGTGCAAAATTTCAGCGCTGTAGCTGCTGAAATAAAGGGTTAAATGGCGGAAAAAATTGGCGTGGGCTCCCGCGCAATTTTCTCCGCCAGAATGGTAAAGCCAGTGACTGAGGGCAGATATTAATAGCCAGGAGAGGGTCCATGGTTATTGGCCCCCCGTGGCTAAAAACATCTGCCCCCAGCCACCCCAGAAAAGGCACATCTGGAAGATGCGCCTATTCTGGCACTTGGCCACTCTCTTCCCACTCCCTGTAGCGGTGGGCTATGGGGTAATGAAGGGTTAATGCCACCTTGCTATTGGAAGGTGACATTAAGCCAGATTAATAATGGAGAGGCGTCAATTATGACACCTATCCATTATTAATCCAATTGTTGGAAAGGGTTAAAAAACACACACACACACATGATTTAAAAGTAGTTTAATGAAATAAACACAGCGGTTGTTGTAATAATTTATTGTTCTCTCAATCCATCAGGAACACCCTCGCTTGGAAAAATAATAAACGCACAAGATACATACCTTCTGGTGAACTATCTTGTCCCACGAAGTAATCCATCTGAAGGGGTTAACTAATATTACAGGCAGGAGCCCTGCTAAATGCAGCTGTGCTCCGTGCCTGTAATCCCCGGCGAATGAATGAAATGTAGGTCATTGACCTACATTTCCTTCAGTCGCGGTGATGCGCCCCCTGGTGGATGTCCTCATATGACCTGGAGCGTGGGAAAAAGTTCCCAGGCTGCAGTTCATGAGAACATCCACCAGAGGGCGCCTCACCGCGACTGAAGGAAATGTAGGTCAATGACCTACATTTAATTCATTCGCCGGGGATTACAGGCACAGAGCACAGCTGCATTTAGCAGGGCTCCTGCCTGTAATATTAGTTAACCCCTTCAGATGGATTACTTCGTGGGACGAGACGGTTCACCAGAAGGTATGTATCTTGTGCGTTTATTATTTTTCCAAGCGAGGGTGTTCCTGATGGATTGAGAGAACAATAAATTATTACAACAACCGCTGTGTTTATTTCATTAAACTACTTTTAAATCATGTGTGTGTGTGTTTTTTAACCCTTTCCAACAATTGGATTAATAATGGATAGGTGTCATAATTGACGCCTCTCCATTATTAATCTGGCTTAATGTCACCTTCCAATAGCAAGGTGGCATTAACCCTTCATTACCCCATAGCCCACCGCTACAGGGAGTGGGAAGAGAGTGGCCAAGTGCCAGAATAGGCGCATTTTCCAGATGTGCCTTTTCTGGGGTGGCTGGGGGCAGATGTTTGTAGCCACGGGGGGGCCAATAACCATGGACCCTCTCCTGGCTATTAATATCTGCCCTCAGTCACTGGCTTTACCATTCTGGTGGAGAAAATTGCGCGGGAGCCCACGCCAATTTTTTCCGCCATTTAACCCTTTATTTCAGCAGCTACAGCGCTGAAATTTTGCACATACACACTACTAACATTAGTAGTGTGGAATATGCAAAAAAAAAGGGGATATGAGATTGTTTACTGTATGTAAACCATGTCTCATATCCTGTCGGGTTTGTGCAGGAGAAATGAAAAGCCGGCAATTGAATTACCGACTTTTCACTAACAGCGCTGCGTATTTCTCGCAAGTCACACTGCAGGTCCGTGTGGAATCCGTATTTTTCTCGCCCCCATAGACTTTCATTAGCGATTTTTTTGCGCAATACGCTGACAAACGCAGCATGCTGCGATTTTGTACGGCCGTAGAAAGCCGTATAATACTGAACCGTAATATACGGCTAATAGGAGCAGCCCCATTGAGAATAATTGTGCCGTATGTAATGCAAGTTTTACGGACGTAGTTTCTGCGCTCTTACGTCCGTAAAACTCGCCAGTGTGACGCCGGCCTTAGTGTTGACACTGGTACTGATGCTGAATCATCGTATGAGCAGTACTTCTTAAAGCAAATCCTGTGATTTGCTGTTTTTATCAGATACATTCTGCATTTAGCATAGGGACAGTTGCAGGAGCAGGTAGAGTGGCAGAATACAGCCTCTAGGCAGGTCTTAGGGCTTTGCAGTCCATTGCTAAATAGAGAACTGCTGAACGTGACCGCATGGGCTAAAAATTTACTATATTGTCATCCATGCAGTTTAACTTGCTCAGTGTTACAATACAGTGGTATATATAACTCCAAAAAAAACCTTCTTTTTTTTCTGGATTTAAATAGTTATCCATAGAGTTTATCTTGTTTAGTGTTACATTATGGTGGTATGTAAAGCTCCAAAAGAAGTTAACATTTTTTACTGGATTCAATTTGTCATCCATACAGTTTAACATTGGTAGTGTTAAATTGCGGTATATAAAATAAAATAAAAAAGTTCAAATTTTTTTCTGGATTGGATCAGTCATTCATACAGCTTAACGTGGTTAGTGTTACATTATGGTGGTATATAAAACTCCCAAAAAACATTCAAACATATGTTTTGGATTGAATAAGTCATCCATAAGGTTTAACGTGGCTAGTGTTACATTACAATGAAAAGGTGTATCTGCTGTGGCTTGGCGAACAGTGAAGCTGACAGCAAAGCACATTGTCAAGGGGTCGAAGGTAAACGCACACAAGACAGATTTGTGGTAGAATCTGATGCTGATCTTGCATGGCACAGGTTGCAAATTACCATTTTTTTGTCTCAGAATTTTCTTTAAAGCAAATGATGAACTGAAGGTGGGGAGAGCAAATGATGACTTGGGGTAGCTGGGGAGAGATGAGAATAATAATGCATTTTGAGGGTGAGGGAGAATAGATGATGTATTGAGACTGGGGGATGGGGACAACAAATGATGATGATTTTGGGGGTGGGGGCAGAAAATAATGATAAACTGAGGATGGGGGAGAGTAAGTGATGTATTGAATAGAGGGGTGGGAGAGAGAATACATGACATAATGAATTGTGGTGGAGGGGGCATGTAAATATGAATCAGGACAGTGGGAGGTGCAGAGTGGGGGTTTTGAGGATGCATGAGTGTGACTGGTATTGAATTGGGGAAATAGTACAGGCACAAATTAATTTATAAATTTGTGTTTGTAGAAGAAAACAGCTAGACCGCACCACTGGCCTGCTCAATGAAGTGGAAAAAACTGCTCATCTGCAATGGAGGTCAGTCCTCGGGTCCTGGGTGCTATGCCGAGTTCACTAGTAATTGTGTCCAAACCAGATAGAAGAGAAAGGCAGCACTCACCGGGCATCCGAGTCAAAGAGCTTTATTTCACACACGTTAAAACATCTTCACGGCCGGGGGTGTGCTGTGACAGAGAGTGCAGCGGGCCTGATGACGGCCGTTTCGCGCCTGCTGGGCGCTTCCACGGGTCAGTATTTATAAATTTATAAATTTATTGGGTGGTGAAAAGTGGCTATGTATAGTTAGTGGGAGCACAGTGGTGGATTGCAATTTATATTTGGAATGGTGGGCTGCATAATAACTAATCATATACTAATGGTGGGTGCACATCTGTATTCAGCTGCGTAGTGTAGAAATTGGGGAAAAAGTGGCTAATGTGCTCCGGAAGCAGTGCTCTAGATAATTGTGTGTTATTTCCTGCAGAGACGAGTCCAGGCTGGAAGAAGTGATCGCAGTCTGCGATGGATAAAGAAGAAAAGAAAAGATCAAAGACTTCAACTAGAGACATCACTGATGAGTCAGTGTGTTACCTGTACACATACACTATATACTATACACTGTATACTATATCCAACTTATTGCGGACTTATATGTACTTTGCCGCATGAAGAGACCCATATACACATATTTAAAAATATACTCTTTATTTAATATCAATAAAACAAAACAACATACACAAGACCCGACTAAAACAAACAAGGTGCCCAAGGAATGGACCAGATAGGCTCAAGATTGTAGATTTTCCAAAAATACATATACTGATCTATATATATAGCTGACCATAGTGGTATAATAACACTTTATCACTATAAACATACATTATTCATTGTGAAAATCACATATGGTAATGGGCTATAATCATCCTATAATGTGCTGAACACTGCATATATCAAATACCGATGTATCCACTGTTATAAATACAGAGTCATCCATCCCATAAATAGCGCAAACTATAGCGGGAACTATACGGCTAAAATGCAGTGTACTTACAATGAGGAGGTGCCCCCCAGAGGTCAGCTGTATAAATCGAGAGCCCACCGATCCTTCCACGTGCGCCCCGACGCGCGTTTCGCCCGCAAGCTTCTTCCGGGGGCGTGGCCCAGTGAGAGGAAGGATGGATATTTATGAAGCGTGCGGCCAATCGTTTAACAATGTGTCATGGTGGGAGGAAAAATACTGAATGTCAATCAGGCTTGTTGGCGCATAGCGCTTCCCTCCCCTTCCTAGAAAAGGGGCACTACTGAGACTGCGCTCGCTGGAACGCTGCGTGACACGCAAGCGTATACAGCTATTTGAGCGCATCGCAGAGTGCCGGGACTGGGGATGTAATGCGCATGCGCTCCGCAAGATAGACATAGATATACAAAGCCAGACTACCTTGATATTATTACCGGCAGTGTAAAAAGGGAATATTATTGATGTAATATGGTATTATTGTGCTAGACCAAACATAAAGTGCCAATTATGAAGATTCGATATTATATAAAATAAAGTGCATAGTGCTCATTAAGGTATGCTAAATGCAATACGATCTAAGTGCATCCGGCAAAGTATTTGAGTGCATACTAATTAAATATCCGTGACCCCGAATATAATAATATATTTTTATTAAGTGAAGTGAATAAAAATCCATGCTATGCTAATAGGCAAACCGAGTCTGCAGCGGCCAAAGAGTGCTCAATTATAACAATAATATATGCAATAAATATAAAGTGCTGAGTGTTGGAATAAGGTGAATACTAGAAACAGATATCCACTGTGCTTATTAATATTCCGTCTATTCTATACAAATCTCCATATATGTTATCCCAATAGATATCATTTAAGACAGAATACAAAAATGAAATATGACACATTGTTAAACGATTGGCCGCACGCTTCATAAATATCCATCCTTCCTCTCACTGGGCCACGCCCCCGGAAGAAGCTTGCGGGCGAAACGTGCGTCGGGGCGCACGTGGAAGGATCGGTGGGCTCTCGATTTATACAGCTGACCTCTGGGGGCACCTCCTCATTGTAAGTACACTGCATTTTAGCCGTATAGTTCCCGCTATAGTTTGCGCTATTTATGGGATGGATGACTCTGTATTTATAACAGTGGATACATCGGTATTTGATATATGCAGTGTTCAGCACATTATAGGATGATTATAGCCCCTTACCGTATGTGATTTTCACAATGAATAATGTATGTTTATAGTGATAAAGTGTTATTATACCACTATGGTCAGCTATATATATAGATCAGTATATGTATTTTTGGAAAATCTACAATCTTGAGCCTATCTGGTCCATTCCTTGGGCACCTTGTTTGTTTTAGTCGGGTCTTGTGTATGTTGTTTTGTTTTATTGATATTAAATAAAGAGTATATTTTTAAATATGTGTATATGGGTCTCTTCATGCGGCAAAGTACATATAAGTCCGCAATAAGTTGGATATATTTCTGGAAGTGCCATTTTTTGAAAAATTAAGAGGACTAATTTGGTATTCTTACAGTTTGTGCTGTTGTATCAACAGTTGGTCCAAAATCATGGATCTGAAAGCCAGAGAATCGGTTTGGCATTCGAAGGCAGTCGACATATTTAAACAAGGTGTCGCAGTAGTTTCGCATGATGCCCCACATGAAATCAAAGATGGTATATTTCAATATAGAAATGCTTTACAGAGAAAGATAAGATTATGGTGGAATAAAACCACATTGGAAAATTATCATAGTAAAAGAATTGTGCCAAGAGGATTTAGAATTCAACTTTTTCCTACATACGACCTAGGAGAATCTGATTTTGTTAAGAGGTGGACATCAGCTGCCTCAACTTGTTCTTTGGAGTTCATCCAAATATTGATAGATCATAATGCAACATCCCTAGAAGAAGTGGATAAAAAGTTAGAGGATTTACAAAAAACCCTACAGAAGGAAATGCAGAAAGAACAATTTGAGAAATGGCTAAAGGAGATGGATATGGACATAACAAAATGGGAAGATAATATCAGTAAAGAGAAATTTAAAAAATTTCAAAGAGATGTTGCCGATTATGACTCAAATAAAATTTTTAGATGGCAAAATCCAAAGAAAAAAGTACAATCAAGGATAAGGAACCGGGAAGAATCCATTACTCCTAGTACATCGGATATTGATAGCAATACATCAGCAAGCGAAAGTGAACCAGCACGAGATTTTCAACTTCGTAGTGGTAGTCAGAAAAGAAGATTTCCTGACATGTTTAATAAAAATCAGAAGGGCAAGAGAAGTAAGGATCGCTACCAGGTAGTGAATTTGTCACAACATAATCTGTCATCAACACAAATCAATGTTTTGGAAAGGGGCTTGACATTTTCTCCTTCTTGTTCTTTAGATGTATTCACGTGTATAAAGGATACTCACCTGTTCGCCAGAAAGTTAATTCTTAAAAAATTACATGCTAAAAATCAGATGTCTGATCAACAAATTACCAAGGATGAACAGGAGGCATTGGAAGCATTAATATTGTTAGAGGAGGAAAACGCAGCATCTGAGGTTAGTGCTATACCAACACATTTATGTTCAAAGCCCAAAAAATTTCCTACACTAGGATTATGTCCAGCTATTGATATATTTACCAAGTTGGTGACCAATGATATAGAATCCCTAGCAAATTCCAGGAAGAGAGGCTCCAATCTTACTAGATTGGAAAGGATGGCAATAGAGGAATTGAAGACATGGGATGATGTCGTTTATAAGCCAGCAGACAAAGGGGGGAATCTAGTCATTTGGCCTAGAGAACTGTATGAAAAACAGGCCAATAAATTATTGGATGACAGTGATTGCTATCGTAAGGTATACTATAATCCAATATCTTCCTTTCAGACTGAGTTAATCGACATCATGGAAAGAGCATTTGATCAGATCATCATATCAAAGACCTTCCTGGACAAAATCAAGAAATTCAAACCAAAACTGCCTACGTTCTATTTAATACCTAAACTCCATAAAAACCCAATTGATCCTCCCGGACGCCCGATCGTTGCAGGTAAAGGTGGTTTATGTGAACTCATTTCGGACGTCATTGACTATTTTTTGAGCCCACTGGTAGTTTCCCTCCCTTCGTATATTAGGGACACCACGTCGGCCTTACAGCGACTGGACCAGCTGTCCTTGGATGACAACATGGTTATAGTCACGGCCGACGTGGAGTCCCTATATACATCAATTAGGCATCAAGACGGGTTGAAAGCAGTTAAATTATTCCTTTTTTCCAGTAACTTGGATGGTCCCCTTGCCAGCTTTATTCTGATTTTATTAGAATTTTTATTACATCATAATGTTTTTGTTTTTAATTCACAGATTTTTGTTCAACAACAAGGTACGGCCATGGGGGCCTCCTGTGCCCCTTCCTACGCCAATCTTTTTTTAGGGGCGTGGGAAAGGGAGATTTTTCAAGATGGCCTCATCCAGGAAATGAACTATGTTCATAACTGGATGAGGTACATAGATTATATTCTATTTCTATGGGAGGGAAGCACAGAGGGTCTACATTATTTGATGTCCAGACTAAACAACAACAAACAAAATATCAAACTTACCTTTGTCTCTGGCAGGAATATCGACTTTCTGGATATTAGCATTCAAACTGATGATGAGGGCAGGATCCAAACTGATATGTATAGAAAGCCAACGGCCACTAATTCCCTACTGATGGCAGATTCGTCACATCCAAAATCAACAATACGTGGAATTCCTATTGGACAATTTTTAAGAGCAAAAAGAATCTGCTCTAATGAACAGAATTTTGAAAAACAATCGTTGGACCTAGCGGCGAGATTCACCCAGAGGGGCTACAGTAAGAGATCAATCAAAAGAGGATATTGGAGAGCCAAAAAAACTCCAAGAGATCAACTACTGTATGGTTTTCCTAAACAGCAGGATCACACAACGAGTACTGATCAGGTACGTTTTATATCTACGTACAATAATAAATGGCAGGATCTTACCCACACCATTCTTAACCATTGGAATGTATTGAAGAGTGACCCTATTCTAAAAAAGATCCTGCTTTCTAAACCTTCTTTTGTGGCTAAGCGAGCAGCTAATCTGAAAGATATCCTAGTACATAGCCACTATGAACCAACAAAAAACCTTGACAGAGGGAAAAGAGAAAAAGGGCGGGTTGGATTCTTTCCCTGTGGTCTTTGTAAGGGATGTCTCAATCACGTTAAAACCACTACCTTTTCAAATTATGATGGCACCAGTAATTTTGAGATACGGAAACGTTTGGATTGTATATCAAAGGGAGTCATTTATCAGGCCAAATGTACATGTGGAACAATCTATATTGGCCTGACAACCAGAGAGCTAAAAATTAGAACTCGGGAGCATGTCAGAGACATTCAAAAAGCAAAGACCATTGAGGATATCAGTACCCTAAAGACTCTCCCCAGACATTTCAAAAAATATCATGGATGCTCTAGCAATGATCTTACTATTAGAGCTATAGACCAGATAGATCTAGGAATTCGGGGTGGGGATCTGGGTAAAATACTGGCGCAATTGGAGAGCAAGTGGATTTTTCGTTTGGGAGCCATGAGCCCACAAGGGTTGAATGAAAATCTTGGATTTGCAGCATTTTTATAATTATCATATAGTGGGGCATCTTTTAAATTAAGGGAGAGGAATATTGGTTCTTACCTTATTTTAATGTTTTACGGTATATCATTTGTTATTTACTAACTTTTTAATCTCTTTCTTCACTAGATGGTTATTTATGAATTATTAGATGATGGCCATATATGGTGGTGAACTTATGTGTCTTACATGGATCTATTGAATGTGATCTCCGTATAGACTAGCAAGGGATTCGGATGTCTGGCAGTAGCTCTTCGCTTAGAAGAAAATCTCTTTGAAAACTCTGGACAGGATACAAATCACAGAGACAAGAATTTTATTATCTAGTAGCAAATAATTGTTAATTTAAATGTATTTCATGTACCATTATGATAGATATTTGTATTTAATATAAGATTGATAGCTAAATTGTATTGATATATAGTTATACATAGGATACCCTTCATTGACCACGATATGATGATGTTAGGATATCATATTTCATTTTTGTATTCTGTCTTAAATGATATCTATTGGGATAACATATATGGAGATTTGTATAGAATAGACGGAATATTAATAAGCACAGTGGATATCTGTTTCTAGTATTCACCTTATTCCAACACTCAGCACTTTATATTTATTGCATATATTATTGTTATAATTGAGCACTCTTTGGCCGCTGCAGACTCGGTTTGCCTATTAGCATAGCATGGATTTTTATTCACTTCACTTAATAAAAATATATTATTATATTCGGGGTCACGGATATTTAATTAGTATGCACTCAAATACTTCGCCGGATGCACTTAGATCGTATTGCATTTAGCATACCTTAATGAGCACTATGCACTTTATTTTATATAATATCGAATCTTCATAATTGGCACTTTATGTTTGGTCTAGCACACTAATACCATATTACATCAATAATATTCCCTTTTCACACTGCCGGTAATAATATCAAGGTAGTCTGGCTTTGTATATCTATGTCTATCTTGCGGAGCGCATGCGCATTACATCCCCAGTCCCGGCACTCTGCGATGCGCTCAAATAGCTGTATACGCTTGCGTGTGACGCAGCGTTCCAGCGAGCGCAGTCTCAGTAGTGCCCCTTTTCTAGGAAGGGGAGGGAAGCGCTATGCGCCAACAAGCCTGATTGACATTCAGTATTTTTCCTCCCACCATGACACATTGTTAAACGATTGGCCGCACGCTTCATAAATATCCATCCTTCCTCTCACTGGGCCACGCCCCCGGAAGAAGCTTGCGGGCGAAACGCGCGTTGGGGCGCACGTGGAAGGATCGGTGGGCTCTCGATTTATACAGCTGACCTCTGGGGGCACCTCCTCATTGTAAGTACACTGCATTTTAGCCGTATAGTTCCCGCTATAGTTTGCGCTATTTATGGGATGGATGACTCTGTATTTATAACAGTGGATACATCGGTATTTGATATATGCAGTGTTCAGCACATTATAGGATGATTATAGCCCCTTACCGTATGTGATTTTCACAATGAATAATGTATGTTTATAGTGATAAAGTGTTATTATACCACTATGGTCAGCTATATATATAGATCAGTATATGTATTTTTGGAAAATCTACAATCTTGAGCCTATCTGGTCCATTCCTTGGGCACCTTGTTTGTTTTAGTCGGGTCTTGTGTATGTTGTTTTGTTTTATTGATATTAAATAAAGAGTATATTTTTAAATATGTGTATATGGGTCTCTTCATGCGGCAAAGTACATATAAGTCCGCAATAAGTTGGATATATTTCTGGAAGTGCCATTTTTTGAAAAATTAAGAGGACTAATTTGGTATTCACACTGTATACTATGTACAGAGCTCCTGTGTATAATGTGTTGTGAATTTGCTTTTTGCTCCCTCTAGTGGTTACTAGTTTTTTGACTCTGGTTTTTCTGTCATTCCTTTTATCCGCACCTGGGTCGTTAGTTAGGGGTGTTGCTATATAAGCTCCCTGGACCTTCAGTTCAATGCCTGGCAACGTAGTTATCAGAGCTAGTCTGCTGTGCTCTTGTCTACTGATCCTGGTTCCAGTTATATCAGCTAAGTCTGCCTTTTGCTTTTTGCTATTTGTTTTGGTTTTGTGTTTTTGTCCAGCTTGTTCATAATCTATATCCTGACCTTTGCTGGAGGCTCTGGGGGGCTGGTGTTCTCCCCCCGGACCGTTAGACGGTTCGGGGGTTCTTGAATTTCCAGTGTGGATTTTGATAGGGTTTTTGTTGACCATATAAGTTACCTTTCTTTATTCTGCTATCAGTAAGCGGGCCTCTCTGTGCTAAACCTGGTTCATTTCTGTGTTTGTCATTTCCTCTTACCTCGCCGTCGTTATTTGTGGGGGGCTTCTGTCCAGCTTTGGGGTCCCCTTCTCTGGAGGCGGGAAAGGTCTTTGTTTTCCTCTACTAGGGGTAGCTGGATTCTCCGGCTGGCGCGTGTCGTCTAGAGTCAGCGTGGGAATGATTCCCGGCTGCTTCTGGTGTTGGCGTTAGGGGTAGATATATGGTCAACCCAGTTACCACTGCCCTATGAGCTGGATTTTTGTATTCTGCAGACTTCCACGTTCCTCTGAGACCCTCGCCATTGGGGTCATAACAGTTTGCCAGGCCAGTATTAAATGTTTAATGCATTGCAGAAGAGGGATTATAAGAAAGAAGATTCTGAGTTTTTTTTTTTTTTTTCTTCTTCCCCTTTACCTCAGAGTGGCTATGCTTGCTGCAGACATGAATGTCCAGACCTTGATTACAAGTGTGGACCAGCTGGCTACTCGTGTGCAGGGCATACAAGACTATGTTATCAGAAATCCTAGGTCAGAACCTAAAATACCGATTCCTGAACTGTTTTCCGGAGACAGGTTTAAGTTTAGGAATTTCGTGAATAATTGTAAATTGTTTTTGTCCCTGAGACCCTGTTCATCTGGAGATTCTGCTCAGCAAGTAAAAATTGTTATTTCGTTCTTACGGGGCGACCCTCAGGATTGGGCTTTTTCGCTGGCGCCAGGAGATCCGGCATTGGCTGATCTTGATGCGTTTTTTCTGGCGCTCGGTTTACTTTATGAGGAACCCAATCTTGAGATTCAGGCAGAAAAGGCCTTGCTGGCTATGTCTCAGGGGCAGGACGAGGCTGAAGTGTATTGCCAAAAATTTCGGAAATGGTCCGTGCTGACACATTGGAACGAGTGTGCACTGGCCGCTAATTTTAGAAATGGCCTTTCTGAAGCCATTAAGAATGTTATGGTGGGTTTTCCCATTCCCACAGGTCTGAATGATACTATGGCACTGGCTATTCAAATTGACCGGCGGTTGCGGGAGCGCAAAACCGCAAATCCCCTCATGGTGTTGTCTGAACAGACACCTAATTCGGTGCAATGTGATAGAAAAACCGCAAATTCCCTCATGGTGTTGTCTGAACAGACACCTGATTTAATGCAATGTGATAGAATCCTGACTAGAAATGAGCGGAAAATTCATAGACGCCGGAATGGCTTATGCTACTACTGTGGTGATTCTACACATGTTATCTCAGCATGCTCTAAACGTATAGCTAAGGTTGTTAGTCCTGTCACCGTTGGTAATTTGCAACCTAAATTTATTCTGTCTGTAACTTTGATTTGCTCACTGTCATCTTATCCTGTCATGGCGTTTGTAGATTCAGGTGCTGCCCTGAGTCTCATGGATCTCTCATTTGCTAAGCGCTGTGGTTTTACTCTTGAACCATTAGAAAATCCTATTCCTCTTAGGGGTATTGATGCTACACCATTGGCAGCAAATAAACCGCAGTATTGGACACAGGTTACCATGTGCATGACTCCTGAACACCGCGAGGTGATACGTTTTCTGGTTTTACATAAAATGCATGATTTGGTTGTTTTAGGGCTGCCATGGTTACAGACCCATAATCCAGTCCTGGACTGGAAGGCTATGTCAGTCTCAAGTTGGGGCTGTCGTGGTATTCATGGGGATTCCCTGCCTGTGTCTATTGCTTCTTCTACGCCTTCGGAAGTTCCGGAGTATTTGTCTGATTATCAGGATGTCTTCAGTGAGTCTGAGTCCAGTGCACTGCCTCCTCATAGGGACTGTGACTGTGCTATAGATTTGATCCCAGGCAGTAAATTTCCTAAGGGAAGACTGTTTAATCTGTCGGTACCTGAACATACCGCTATGCGTTCATATATCAAGGAGTCTCTGGAGAAAGGACATATTCGTCCGTCTTCTTCCCCTCTTGGTGCGGGATTCTTTTTTGTGGCAAAAAAGGACGGATCTTTGAGACCTTGTATTGATTATCAGCTTTTAAATAAGATCACGGTCAAATTTCAGTATCCTTTACCGCTGTTGTCTGACTTGTTTGCCCGGATTAAGGGTGCCAAGTGGTTCACCAAGATAGACCTTCGTGGTGCGTACAACCTTGTGCGCATTAAGCAAGGTGATGAATGGAAAACCGCATTCAATACGCCCGAAGGTCATTTTGAGTACTTGGTGATGCCTTTTGGGCTCTCCAATGCGCCTTCAGTTTTTCAGTCCTTTATGCATGACATTTTCCGGAAGTATCTGGATAAATTTTTGATTGTTTATCTGGATGATATTTTGGTTTTTTCTGATAATTGGGATTCGCATGTGGAGCAGGTCAGGTTGGTCTTTAAAATTTTGCGTGAAAATTCTTTGTTTGTCAAGGGCTCAAAGTGTCTCTTTGGTGTACAGAAGGTTCCCTTTTTGGGGTTCATTTTTTCCCCTTCTGCTGTGGAGATGGACCCAGTCAAGGTCCGAGCTATTCTTGATTGGACTCAGCCCTCGTCAGTTAAGAGTCTTCAGAAGTTCTTGGGCTTCGCTAACTTCTACCGTCGTTTTATCGCTAATTTTTCTAGCATTGTGAAACCTTTGACGGATATGACCAAGAAGGGCTCCGATGTAGCTAACTGGGCTCCTGCTGCCGTGGAGGCTTTCCAGGAGTTGAAACGCCGGTTTACTTCGGCGCCTGTTTTGTGCCAGCCTGACGTCTCACTTCCCTTTCAGGTTGAGGTGGATGCTTCGGAGATTGGGGCAGGGGCCGTTTTGTCGCAGAGAGGCCCTGGTTGCTCTGTTATGAAACCTTGTGCCTTTTTCTCTAGGAAGTTTTCGCCTGCCGAGCGAAATTATGATGTGGGCAATCGGGAGTTGTTGGCCATGAAATGGGCATTTGAGGAGTGGCGTCATTGGCTCGAGGGTGCTAAGCATCGTGTGGTGGTCTTGACTGATCACAAAAATCTGATGTATCTCGAGTCTGCTAAACGCCTTAATCCGAGACAGGCCCGCTGGTCATTGTTTTTCTCCCGCTTTGATTTTGTTGTCTCGTATTTACCAGGTTCAAAGAATGTGAAGGCCGATGCTCTTTCTAGGAGCTTTGTGCCTGATGCTCCTGGAGTCGCTGATCCTGTTGGTATTCTTAAAGATGGAGTTATCTTGTCAGCTATTTCTCCGGATCTGCGACGTGTGTTGCAGAGATTTCAGGCTGATAGGCCTGAGTCTTGTCCACCTGACAGACTGTTTGTCCCGGATAAGTGGACCAGCAGAGTCATTTCCGAGGTTCATTCCTCGGTGTTGGCAGGTCACCCGGGAATTTTTGGCACCAGAGATCTGGTGGCCAGGTCCTTTTGGTGGCCTTCCTTATCAAGGGATGTGCGGTCATTTGTGCAGTCCTGTGGGACTTGTGCTCGAGCTAAGCCTTGCTGTTCTCGTGCCAGCGGTTTGCTCTTGCCCTTGCCTGTCCCGAAGAGACCTTGGACACATATCTCCATGGATTTCATTTCTGATCTTCCGCTATCTCAGGGCATGTCCGTTATCTGGGTGATATGTGATCGCTTCTCCAAGATGGTCCATTTGGTTCCTTTGCCTAAGCTGCCTTCCTCTTCCGATCTGGTTCCTGTGTTTTTCCAGAACGTGGTTCGTTTGCACGGCATCCCTGAGAATATTGTGTCAGACAGAGGATCCCAGTTCGTTTCCAGCTTCTGGCGATCCTTTTGTAGTAGGATGGGCATTGATTTGTCGTTTTCGTCTGCTTTCCATCCTCAGACTAATGGACAGACGGAGCGAACCAATCAGACTTTGGAGGCTTATTTGAGGTGTTTTGTCTCTGCTGATCAGGACGATTGGGTGACATTCTTGCCGTTGGCTGAGTTTGCCCTTAATAATCGGGCTAGTTCCGCCACCTTGGTTTCGCCTTTTTTCTGCAACTCTGGTTTCCATCCTCGCTTTTCTTCGGGTCATGTGGAGCCTTCTGACTGTCCTGGGGTGGATTCTGTGGTGGATAGGTTGCAGCGGATCTGGAATCATGTGGTGGACAACTTGAAGTTGTCACAGGAGAAGGCTCAGCGCTTTGCCAACCGCCGCCGCGGTGTGGGTCCCCGACTACGCGTTGGGGATTTGGTATGGCTTTCTTCCCGCTTTGTTCCTATGAAGGTCTCCTCTCCCAAATTTAAACCTCGTTTTATTGGGCCTTACAAGATATTGGAAATCCTTAATCCTGTATCTTTTCGTCTGGATCTTCCTGTGTCGTTTGCTATTCACAATGTATTTCATAGGTCCTTGTTGCGGCGGTACATTGTGCCTGTAGTTCCTTCGGTTGAGCCTCCTGCTCCGGTGTTGGTTGAGGGCGAGTTGGAGTACGTGGTGGAGAAGATCTTGGATTCTCGCCTCTCCAGGCGGAGGCTTCAGTACCTGGTCAAGTGGAAGGGCTATGGTCAGGAGGATAATTCCTGGGTGGTCGCCTCTGATGTTCATGCGGCCGATTTAGTTCGTGCCTTTCATGCCGCTCATCCTGATCGCCCTGGTGGTCGTGGTGAGGGTTCGGTGACCCCTCACTAAGGGGGGGGTACTGTTGTGAATTTGCTTTTTGCTCCCTCTAGTGGTTACTAGTTTTTTGACTCTGGTTTTTCTGTCATTCCTTTTATCCGCACCTGGGTCGTTAGTTAGGGGTGTTGCTATATAAGCTCCCTGGACCTTCAGTTCAATGCCTGGCAACGTAGTTATCAGAGCTAGTCTGCTGTGCTCTTGTCTACTGATCCTGGTTCCAGTTATATCAGCTAAGTCTGCCTTTTGCTTTTTGCTATTTGTTTTGGTTTTGTATTTTTGTCCAGCTTGTTCATAATCTATATCCTGACCTTTGCTGGAGGCTCTGGGGGGCTGGTGTTCTCCCCCCGGACCGTTAGACGGTTCGGGGGTTCTTGAATTTCCAGTGTGGATTTTGATAGGGTTTTTGTTGACCATATAAGTTACCTTTCTTTATTCTGCTATCAGTAAGCGGGCCTCTCTGTGCTAAACCTGGTTCATTTCTGTGTTTGTCATTTCCTCTTACCTCGCCGTCGTTATTTGTGGGGGGCTTCTGTCCAGCTTTGGGGTCCCCTTCTCTGGAGGCGGGAAAGGTCTTTGTTTTCCTCTACTAGGGGTAGCTGGATTCTCCGGCTGGCGCGTGTCGTCTAGAGTCAGCGTGGGAATGATCCCCGGCTGCTTCTGGTGTTGGCGTTAGGGGTAGATATATGGTCAACCCAGTTACCACTGCCCTATGAGCTGGATTTTTGTATTCTGCAGACTTCCACGTTCCTCTGAGACCCTCGCCATTGGGGTCATAACAATAATGTCACTGGTGATATAATAAAAAATGAGAATTTGGCATTCCAAAGAATTGATGCAAAAATTAACAATTTTATTAAATAATGTGTTCCACGAATGGTTTTGCCATAACATTGCCCAGTATGGTCATAAAAATGTGTGGAACCTGTGAAGAGAGCACGTATGTTCTGCATTATAATGTTTTTATTAGTGATACCCAGTGTTGCAATAGTTTATACACAGTCACTCATTTAAGATCGCCTTTACTCACCAGGAAAATTAATCCAAGAGGGGGGAATGTAGCAGAAGAAATGCGCTGGGGAAAAGCACGTCCGTGCTCACAGAATGGTGCTAACTTTCTGCGGTATACCCGCCTGTTTAAATAAGACCCCAGTCGCACATCTCTCGTAGGAGACTTCCTGGTTGTGACACGCTTCCTGTAACGTGTTCCCAGCCAGATGGCATCACCGGAAATGACGTATGAATAAGTAAGAGTCTCTTCAGTTCGCCATATTGGTGGGGAACCGGCCCTGCTGCGTATATATACGTCATTAGATGATGCAGAGGCAGGTATGTGTCAGCCCTTAAAGCCATATTGATAGCCAGAATCTACAAGATAACCATGTCCAATGCTATGAATAGTATTATTCAACAATAATCTGGTCTCTGTGAAGCTGTTATAGCCACTCTAAAGCATTGATGGAGAAAAAGGGCCCAACTAGAGAACTGACAGATCCGAAGGATTAAAGGACATAATAATAGAAATTAGTAATGTTGTAACTCAGGAAAGAACAAAAAGAGGTCAAAATGGGAAAAAATATGGAAAAATTAAAAAAAGGGGAAAAAAAGGCAGTCTTACTCATGACTCAGTGCAGTCTAGTGCAGTCGAAACGCGTCAACTGGGTCATGTCAACAATGTACATTTTTTTTGTATGTACTATAATTTGTAAAAAGAAAAGGAAAATCCAGTCCTGTTGAGCTGGACTCCAATTTTCTCAATTGTTTCTATTTTCCTAAAAGGAAAAAATAGTTTAAAGAAAATGCACCCAATGAGAAAAAAGAATATAATAAAGCGCCACCATACCAGTCCATGTGATTCAAACAAAATAGGAATCAACCTATATGTGTCTGTAAAAACAAGAGTAAAAGAGAACATGAAAAAACATTATCAATGACATGTCAGATAAAGCTAGAGATCTCATAATCTCTAATTAGCTCCTTGGGTTCCAGCATGCCTAATCTATGAATACAAAAGGATTCCTGATTCAATACTTTAATTCTGTTGTCACCTCTTCTTAGAACCGGAACATGTTCCAAAGTTTGAAATTTCAATTGAGAAATATTATGGTTCATCTTTTTGAAATGGAAGGGCACTGGCAGGTGTTAGGGCTGGCGGAACGCACCAAGTATATATATGTTATTAAAGGTGCGTTCGCAGCCTGGGGTTCACCGTGCAGGAGAGGAACCTTCTGCTAGCAATTGGCGGCACTATATGGCGGTATAAGCGAACTCTGTTACTTCACAGAGTCACCTAGATAAGAAAATGCTGTGCCCTGTTAACCTCACAGAGGATCACAGCTACCTTGTTAACCTCACAGAGGATCACAGCTACCTAATAGAGCAGAAAGCAATTAGTGGTCATGCAGTCAACTTAACACACAAACAACTCCTCTCCGGTGGAGCCGGAATTCGTGTGGCTATACGCCTGCCCTGAATTCAAACACACAAAGCTCCTCACCGGAGGTGCCGGTATTCTAGGGGCTTATTTCAGCCGAACCAGACCTCAAGCCGACATGACCACCAAATAGCAAAGCTCATAACATAAGCTGATACTAGTGCATGGCTGTGCGGCCATGCAAACCTTTTATAGCTGCAGCAGACAAGGACCTTCCTTGTGGACCAATGGGAGTTGCTACAGGACCTGAGCATGTGACCCCCGACCTCCAATGAGAAGTCTTTCCTTTTGGGCATGCTCAGAAGGGGAAAAGCAGGACTTAGTCCCAGAGGAGTACTGGCTACAACAGCTGAGCCTGGAAGAGTAGCAGCAGCCAAGCGCAGAGTATCTTCCTGAGCCAGACGCTGGGACTAACGCCTCCGCTGAGCATAAGCATTGACTAAGATCGGGCACGATCGAAACGCGTCGCATGTACTTTGTACTCAGGCATTCGCACACATGCAAGGATTTACTATTGCATAAAGGATTTTAATGGATCAATAAAGAATTGAGATTTTATGGAGCTGGAACACCTTTTTCTATTGCTGTGATTACTGCTCGTCTTGGTCTGAGATGAAGTTCCGAGCACCTGCGTGGATCGGTGAGCTGGCTGTGGCTTTTTAAGCTATACGTATTTATTGCTTATTTACAGTAAAATGTAGCACCAAGTATGAGTGCAAGTGTGAGCAGCAAGAGGTCAAAAGACTGATGCCTTCCTAAGCCCGGTTAAAGCGTGTCCTCTCACAACAGCAAGTAAACAGAAAATGAAATGGCTGCCAGAAGAAGAGAAGACTTGACCCTTGAACCGGATTTGAAAGGCATGCCCACAAGAATCAATGCATAACAAGCTGCCATACGGAAAAAGGCCATTGGGTGGCAGCAGAGTAAAATATAACTACATACATAGCAAAAGTACACATAAAAACTGAAGAGCATAATTTACACGGAACAGCACAGAGGTCACTCTATTACCTGTACGTTATATGCAGAGTTCCTTTGCATAATGTCACCGGTGAGTCATTATATTACCTGTACACTATATACAGAGCTCCTGCACATAATGTCACTGGTGACCAGTGTAGTATCTGTACAATATATATAGAGCTCTTATGTATAATGTCAATGGTGATCACTGTATTACCTGCACACTGACACTATATATAGAGCTCCTGTGTATAATGGCATTTATAGGAATATTAGTATTGTGTTTTTTTTTATTAATGATCAGTATTGCAGTGTTCAGTCACTATGTGGTGGTAATATGTGGTGTGATCATGGTGTGGCCGTATTCATTCCTTGTATGTGGTATTATTCGGTTACTATATGGTGGTAATATGTGGTCTGGTCATAGTGTGCTGTGTTGTGAATTTGGATTCTGGGCTCCCCCGGTGGCTACTGGTGGAATTGAACTTGTGACATCATCTTCCCTGTTCACCTGTTCTGATTAGATCTGGGTGTCGCTATATAACCTGGCTTCTCTGTTAGATGCTTGCCGGTCATCAATGTTATCAGAAGCCTCTCTGTGCTTGTTCCTGCTCCCAGACATCTACTAGATAAGTTGGACATTCGTCCATGTTTTGTTTTTGTATTTTGGTTCCAGTTCACAGCTGCAGTTTCGTTACTGTGTCTGGAAAGCTCTTGTTGATCAGGAATTGCCACTCTGGTATTATGAGTTAATGCCAGAGTCCTAAAGTAATTTCTGGATGTGTTTTGTTAGGGTTTTCTACTGACCATGAAAGTATGCTTTCTGTCTTCTGCTATCTAGAAAGCGGACCTCAAATTTGCTAAAACTATTTTCCTGCTGCGTTTGTTGTTTCATCTCATATCACCGCCAATATATGTGGGGGGCTTCTGTCTCCTTTTTTTTGGGCATTTCTCTAGAGGTGAGTCAGGTCTTATATTTCCCTCTGCTAGCATTATTTAGTTCTCCGGCCGGCGCTGGGCATATAGGGATAAAAAGTAGGACATGCTACCTGGCTACTTCTAGATGATGCGGTAGGTTTAGTTCATGGTCAGTATAGTTACATCTTCCAAGAGCTTGTTCCTATAGAGGCTTATGCTAGTTCTCTGGCCATGGAGATCATGATAGTTTGACCGGCCCACTAAAGGGTTAAAATCCTTGGCTGAGAAAGGAGAGAAATAAGAAGTCTGCTGAGAGTTTTTTTTTTTTTTTTTTTTTCTGTGCTCTTAATTGGATCACTTGCCAGTCTGTCTATGCTGCAGTCTTTCTTTTTTTTCTCTCTCCTTATAATCTTTGAATGGCTTTGTGTTCACCTGTTAATAATGGATCTTCAGAGTGTAACTGCAGGTTTGAATAATCTCACCACGAAAGTACAAAATTTGCAAGATTTTATTATTCATGCTCCGGTATCTGAGCCGAGAATTCCTTTGCCGGAATTCTTCTCAGGGAATAGATCTAGCTTTCAGAATTTTAGAAATAATTGTAAGCTATTTTTGTCCCTGAAATCTCGTTCTGCTGGAGACCCTGCACAGCAGGTTGGGATTGTGATTTCCTTGCTCCGCGGCGACCCTCAAGACTGGGCTTTTGCATTGGCACCAGGGGATCCTGCGTTGCGCAATGTGGATGCGTTTTTTTTGGCCTTGGGCTTGCTGTATGAGGAACCTCATTTGGAACTTCAGGCAGAAAAAACTTTGATGTCCCTATCGCAGGGGCAAGATGAAGCTGAAATTTACTGCCAAAGATTCCGTAAATGGTCTGTGCTTACTCAGTGGAATGAGTGTGCCTTGGCGGCTACTTTCAGAGAGCGGCAGAATTTTAGACGGAAAAATGGGTTGTGTTTCTATTGTGGGGATTCTACTCATGTTATATCAGCATGCTCTAAACGTACTAAAAAGCTTGATAAATCTGTTTCCATTGGCACTTTACAGTCTAAATTTATTTTGTCTGTGACCCTGATTTGCTCTTTGTCATCTATTACTACTGACGCCTATATCGACTCTGGCGCCGCTTTGAGTCTTATGGATTGGTCCTTTGCCAATCGTTGTGGGTATGATTTAGAGCCTTTGGAAACTCTTATTCCTCTGAAGGGGATTGACTCCACCCCATTGGCTAATAATAAACCACAATACTGGACACAAGTGACTATGTGTATTAATCCGGATCACCAGGAGACTATTCGTTTTCTAGTGCTGTATAATCTACATGAGGATTTGGTGCTGGGATTGCCATGGCTGCAGTCTCACAACCCAGTCTTTGACTGGAGAGCTATGTCTGTGTTGAGCTGGGGATGTAAGGGGACTCATGGGGACGTACCTTTGGTGTCCATTTCATCATCTATCCTCTCTGAAATCCCTGAGTTCCTGTCTGACTATCGTGACGTCTTTGAAGAACCCAAGCTTGGTTCACTACCTCCGCACCGTGAGTGCGATTGTGCTATAGATTTAATTCCGGGTAGTAAATACCCAAAGGGTCGTTTATTTAATCTGTCTGTGCCTGAACATACTGCTATGCGAGAATATATAAAGGAGTCCTTGGAAAAGGGACATATTCGTCCATCGTCATCTCCCTTAGGAGCCGGTTTTTTCTTTGTGTTAAAAAAAGACGGCTCTTTGAGACCATGTATTGATTATCGGCTTTTGAATAAAATCACGGTTAAATATCAATACCCATTGCCGTTGCTGACTGATTTGTTTGCTCGCATAAAGGGGGCCAAGTGGTTCTCTAAGATTGATCTCCGTGGGGCGTATAATTTGGTGCGGATCAGGCAGGGGGATGAGTGGAAAACCGCATTTAATACGCCCGAGGGCCACTTTGAGTATTTGGTGATGCCTTTTGGTCTTTCTAATGCCCCTTCAGTCTTCCAGTCCTTTATGCATGATATTTTCCGCGATTTTTTGGATAAATTTATGATAGTGTATCTGGATGATATTCTGATTTTTTCGGATGACTGGGACTCTCATGTCCGGCAAGTTAAGAGGGTTTTTCAGGTTTTGCGGTCTAATTCTCTGTGTGTCAAGGGTTCTAAGTGCGTTTTTGGGGTTCAGAGAATTTCCTTTTTGGGATATATTTTTTCTCCCTCTTCCATTGAGATGGATCCTGTGAAGGTTCAAGCTATTTGTGATTGGACGCAGCCCTCTTCTCTTAAAAGTCTTCAGAAATTTTTGGGCTTTGCCAACTTTTATCGTCGATTTATTTCTGGTTTTTCGGATGTCGTTAAGCCATTGACCGATTTGACTAGACAGGGTGCTGATGTTGCTAATTGGTCCCCTGATGCTGTGGAGGCCTTTCAGGAGCTTAAGCGCTGTTTTTCTTCTGCCCCTGTGTTGCGTCAGCCTGATGTGACTCTTCCTTTTCAGGTTGAGGTCGACGCTTCTGAGATCGGAGCTGGGGCAGTGTTGTCGCAGAAAAGTTCTGACTGCGCCGTGATGAGGCCTTGTGCCTTCTTTTCCCGTAAATTTTCGCCCGCTGAGCGGAATTATGATGTTGGGAATCGGGAGCTTTTGGCCATGAAGTGGGCGTTTGAGGAGTGGCGCCATTGGCTCGAGGGGGCCAGACATCAGGTGGTGGTATTGACTGACCACAAAAATTTGATTTATCTTGAGACCGCCAGGCGCCTGAATCCTAGACAGGCGCGCTGGTCATTATTTTTTTCTCGGTTTAATTTTGTGGTATCGTACCTACCAGGTTCTAAGAATGTTAAGGCGGATGCCCTTTCTAGGAGTTTTGAGCCGGATTCACCTGGCAACTCTGACCCCACAGGTATTCTTAAGGAGGGAGTTATCTTGTCAGCCGTTTCTCCAGACCTGCGGCGGGCCTTGCAGGAGTTTCAGGCGGATAGACCGGATCGTTGTCCGCCTGATAGGCTGTTTGTTCCTGATGATTGGACCAGTAAAGTCATCTCTGAGGTGCATTCTTCTGCGTTGGCAGGTCATCCTGGAATTTTTGGTACCAGGGATTTGGTGGCAAGATCCTTCTGGTGGCCTTCCCTGTCACGAGATGTGCGAGGCTTTGTGCAGTCTTGTGACGTTTGTGCTCGGGCCAAGCCTTGTTGTTCTCGGGCTAGTGGATTATTGTTGCCCTTGCCTATTCCTAAGAGGCCTTGGACACACATCTCGATGGATTTTATTTCAGATCTGCCTGTTTCTCAGAAGATGTCTGTCATCTGGGTGGTGTGTGACCGTTTTTCTAAGATGGTTCATTTGGTTCCCCTGCCCAAATTGCCTTCTTCTTCCGAGTTGGTGCCCCTGTTTTTTCAAAATGTTGTTCGTTTGCATGGTATTCCTGAGAATATCGTTTCTGACAGAGGAACCCAATTTGTGTCTAGATTTTGGCGGGCATTTTGTGCTAGGATGGGCATAGATTTGTCTTTTTCGTCTGCTTTTCACCCTCAGACTAATGGCCAGACCGAGCGGACTAATCAGACCCTGGAGACATATCTGAGGTGTTTTGTGTCTGCTGACCAGGATGATTGGGTTGCTTTTTTGCCATTGGCGGAGTTCGCCCTCAATAATCGGGCCAGCTCTGCCACCTTGGTTTCCCCGTTTTTCTGTAATTCGGGGTTCCATCCTCGATTTTCCTCCGGTCAGATGGAATCCTCGGATTGTCCTGGAGTGGATGCGGTGGTGGAGAGATTGCATCATATCTGGGGGCAGGTGATGGACAATTTAAAGTTGTCCCAGGAGAAGACTCAGCTTTTTGCCAACCGTCACCGTCGTGTTGGTCCTCGGCTTTGTGTTGGAGATTTGGTGTGGTTGTCTTCTCGTTTTGTCCCTATGAGGGTCTCATCTCCTAAGTTTAAGCCTCGGTTCATCGGTCCGTATAAAATATTGGAGATTCTTAACCCTGTTTCCTTCCGTTTGGACCTCCCTGCATCCTTTTCTATTCATAACGTTTTTCATCGGTCGTTATTGCGCAGGTATGAGGCACCGGTTGTGCCTTCCGTTGAGCCTCCTGCTCCGGTGTTGGTTGAGGGTGAGTTGGAGTACGTTGTGGAAAAAATCCTAGACTCCCGTGTTTCCAGACGGAGACTCCAGTATCTGGTCAAGTGGAAGGGATATGGCCAGGAGGATAATTCTTGGGTCACTGCATCTGATGTTCATGCCTCTGATCTGGTTCGTGCCTTTCATAGGGCCCATCCTGATCGCCCTGGTGGTTCTGGTGAGGGTTCGGTGCCCCCTCCTTGAGGGGGGGGTACTGTTGTGAATTTGGATTCTGGGCTCCCCCGGTGGCTACTGGTGGAATTGAACTTGTGACATCATCTTCCCTGTTCACCTGTTCTGATTAGATCTGGGTGTCGCTATATAACCTGGCTTCTCTGTTAGATGCTTGCCGGTCATCAATGTTATCAGAAGCCTCTCTGTGCTTGTTCCTGCTCCCAGACATCTACTAGATAAGTTGGACATTCGTCCATGTTTTGTTTTTGTATTTTGGTTCCAGTTCACAGCTGCAGTTTCGTTACTGTGTCTGGAAAGCTCTTGTTGATCAGGAATTGCCACTCTGGTATTATGAGTTAATGCCAGAGTCCTAAAGTAATTTCTGGATGTGTTTTGTTAGGGTTTTCTACTGACCATGAAAGTATGCTTTCTGTCTTCTGCTATCTAGAAAGCGGACCTCAAATTTGCTAAAACTATTTTCCTGCTGCGTTTGTTGTTTCATCTCATATCACCGCCAATATATGTGGGGGGCTTCTGTCTCCTTTTTTTTGGGCATTTCTCTAGAGGTGAGTCAGGTCTTATATTTCCCTCTGCTAGCATTATTTAGTTCTCCGGCCGGCGCTGGGCATATAGGGATAAAAAGTAGGACATGCTACCTGGCTACTTCTAGATGATGCGGTAGGTTTAGTTCATGGTCAGTATAGTTACATCTTCCAAGAGCTTGTTCCTATAGAGGCTTATGCTAGTTCTCTGGCCATGGAGATCATGATAGTGCTGGTATTTGTTCCCACATGTGGCATTATTTGGTTTCTATGTGGTGGTAATATGTGGTCTGTTATCGTGTGGTGGTATTATTCGGTCACTATGTGGTGGTAATATGGTGCGTCCATTGTATGACAGTATTTGTTCCTTGTATGTTGAATTATTGGTCATTTTAAAACATGTATGTAGTCCATTAAATAAAAATAAATTAAAATATACCTAAATAGAGTATTGGATATTTTAAGAAATGTTTAAAACATTAGAATTGAGTAGGACCCGGCCAAAAGAGTCTACCTTGTTGTGGTGGCAGGCTGAAAAAATCTTTTGGCCAAAACAAAAGCTGATGGCTATGTATGATGTTGCATACATGGAGCTCCAGTATATGAAGGCGATACAAAGGAAACATGAGTTCCTGGGGAACTCTTACTCAGGGCATGCGTTAATTATAAATCTTCACAGTAGAGGGGAGGTAATGGTTTACAGGCATATAGCTATAACACGGTTCTGAGCTGAAATTGATCACAGGGGTTTTATTTAAGCTTCCTTTCATCACACAGAATCACTTCTCTTTGTGTAATGCTTCATCAACATATATGAAAGTCTCTTCACAGATAACTTCTATTCACACACACCTTCTCTTAACCCAAGTAGAACTGTACCTTGCTCATGCAGTGAGGTGGGGGAGGGGGATGAGTCAGTGTCATGGTTGTGGTCTCCGTTCTCTTCCGGTCCTCACGGGGTTAATTGTTTTTTGCCTCCTTTTGGATCTGGGAGGGACATATATACCCTCACCAGGCTCAGGTTACAGTTGCCCGCCTCCTTCAAAATATCTGATGTCTTTTATAGGTCTCTCTTAAACCCGGTGGGGGCGGTCGAGGAAGATTCCTCGTCCTATACTCTGCCAGTATTAGTGGAGGGGCAGCTGGAGTACGAGGTGGGCCACATTATTGATTCATGGGTGGTGCTCCAGAATGTCCAGTATTTAGTACATTGGAAGGGGTATGCTCTGGAAGATCAGCCGTGGGTCCAGCCAGTTCAGTGCATGCTGATCGACTGGTCTGGACTCTTCATGCCATGCATCCAGAGAAGCCTGGGGGTTCAGTGGCCCCCTATTAAAAGGGGGGTACTGTTATGGTTGTGGTCTCGGTTCTCTTGCAGTCCTCACGGGGTTAGTTGTTTTTGGCCTCCTTTTGGATCTGGAAGGGACATATATACCCTCACCAGGCTCAGGTTCCTTGTCAGTTGTAGGTTCATTCTGTCTGTGTCTGACCCCCCTGGTGTGCTTGCTTACTGCTTGCCTGTCTTGTCTTTTGTGTTTTGACCCAGCCCGTTTTCTGGTATTGAGCTTAGTCTTCTGATTCTGTTATTATTCCATCTGGTTCTCGCCCTCCGGGGTTACTTCCCTGACTCTACACCTGTCCGTCCCACTTACTTTATCGTTAACTCCAGCATTCTGACCTTTGCTTTGTTCCCAACTATCCTTCCGTCTCACCCCCGGTACTTCATTAATCTCCTGGTTTTCACCTTGGCACGTTTGACTTCTCTCTCTTCTCTTCTCTTTGTTTGGTTATGTGGGTTGGCCACAGCTTTTATTTAACCAAAAAACAAAACACCGAATCACTCTTCGTCTATGCTCATTTTATGCTTTCTAACTACTTTGTTGTTTCTAAATGATTATGAACTTGTTTTCTTTGCATTATTTGAGGTCTGAAAGCACTGGGTTTTTTTTTACTTTTGACCATTTTTCTTTGTCAGAAAAAAATTATTACAAAATTTATTGCTTTTACTCAAACATGTATCTATAAAGAGAGAAATCAGACAAGCTCAACATTTTGCAGTGGTCTCTTATTTTTTGCCAGAGCTGTATATGCAATAGCTGAACATATATACAGTATTGTCAACCAGTAACTTACCTAGAAGGGGAGATGACCTAAACAACCAGAAATGAGGCATGTGTTAATTGCAAAACATTAGCATGCACTGACTGACCCTTTTGCTTGAAGAAACATTCACCAGAGAAGGGTAATAATGATTTGTGTTTTTTAGCCTCTGGTACACATATATTAACTCATAAATGAAACATTGCTGGGTTTCTGAAGATATCAGGTGTTTGCCTTTTCAATAGATCTATGTTGGTGTTTCATTTATCACTCTATGAAATTGCTTTTCATGAATGGTCAGAGTTGATCATGTTCTCTGATCTCCAGTGTTTTGGAATGTGAGGCAAAAGAAGATGCCCTTGAGATAGTGGCCACCTGGGTGGTTTAGACGCTTACATAATGGGTCTAGGTTCTTATTTCTTCTCATATTACTTGCAAACACTGTTTACCTATAAATAACACTGTCCTTTTATTCATGCTATAAGCAGGCTCGGACAGGCCCACCGGAGAACCGGAGGATCCTCCGGTGGGCCCAGGCACTGACACCTGCTTGCAGGGCCCCCACTGCTCCAGGGGCCCCCCCGGCCGCCCCCCACCTGTTGAGGGAGGATTTAAAGTGATCCTTCACGGTTAACCCAGTGATTTCCAAATTAATATATAAAGTGTTGCCGGCAACTGAAAATGACCAGACGGAGACGTGCGTCTCTGTATGGGGGATCGAGCTGATCTCTGGCCCCCGTTTATTTTGTATATAAGTTTTCATTGTCACAGAAATTATACTTCAACCAATCAGCATAAGAACACGCTCACAGTTCTTAACCTATAAGAATACAGGAAAAACTTAACCCATGAGAATACAGCAAAAATGGAAACTACATATATGGTCATGGCTTTTTGGCACAGTATGTGTTTTTCTAACAGATGCCTCAGTCTTGTATAGTGATACACCCCCGAATCTCTTATCTGGCTCGAGACAGAAGACTCAAGGTCTTTATACCAATTATGAACAATAGCCTAGTTGAATAACTGAATTTATCTTTAAGCAACAAGAAAATGGAGTCAAAAACACAAAAATGGAGAATCTAGCACAAAATGGAGGACCTTTCATAATTTGTTCCTTCACATTCCCCCCTAGATAAATTTTGTTAATTAATGTCCAGCATCAGAGATACTATCCCAAGCTCTAAGCTCGAGGGGTACTGGTCTTCACATGGCTGGTGCCATGTTACCAGCCATTTTAAATACAGTTTCATTAATATCTACAAGCGAGGGAAAAATCTTATTATTTAACAGTATAAGATATAGCAGTACAAAAAGTATATAAGAAAATATATTTTCACCTTGACAATCCCCCCTAAACACTAAGTTTTTTTTCCTTAAAGAAAGATCCTTCGAGACTGTCCATGTGATGGGAAAAGGGGAGGTGGATTTCTTCATCCAGACACCTCAGAAACTCTCCCCTAGCGAGAGGCCTCCAGGCAGCTGAACCCTTCACTAACCTCACATGGAGTTCTCCCACTGTCCCTAAACTAAATCTCTTAGCATCATCTGAGAATGGGGGGTTTTGTCTACTCTCTTAAGGGGGACATACTTAGGGATCTCCCCTGGATCAGTACCATCGTACTCTGGTGGGTCTACTTCTTGATTGAGGAAGGTGCCAGTCGAGATTGCTTTCACTAACTACCTAGGCCTGCCCAGGTGTACTTATACATCTATCATATTGTCATTATTTGTTTGTAAAATGGGAAAGGTTGGTTCTCTGGTGGTGGGGGCGACATGACATGCTGGTCTACAGCTCCTTCCCAAAAGGATTACTGTCAGCCTACTCCCAAAAGTTAATGTCTCCAGTATCCACCAACCACAATCCTGTGTCAGCTTCTTATATCACTGCATGTGATCTTGTCTGGACAGGATTCAGTGTAATTCTCTTAGGTCGGGTTGCAGCACGGGTCATACAAGTGTTAGGGCCCAAATCCTCAACTATACCCTAAAAGGCATCACAGCTATAATTAACAAATCTTTGTTCACTGTAATATATATATATATTTGATCCATTCAACATTTTTATTAATCTGCACCTGTGGGACTATAGAAGCAAAGCCAGCATAAATCTGGTTCTGGGCTTTAAACTGATCAAGCACCCCCCTTGGCACTCCAATGGTATCAATATATACTAGTGGATCTTCTTCATAACTCATATAGATCTGATCAAAACTTCTCCTCTTTCTGGTAAGTTCATCAGGTATCTTTGGATCCCAAAAATAAAATCTTGAACTGCATAACTAGTTTAACAGGGGTGCATTGGCCTATCCAGGCATTAGGCAACCTAGGACGGAGCTTACCATCTCCACATAACCAATAAATGTCGTACATATATTCTGTATATTTGATTAGCAAATCAGTATCTAGAGAACTGCTCCCTTTGCAGAAACCTGTCTCGAAGATCCCTACTAGTGTACCTGTGGTGTCGTGGGAATTATAGCAGGTGTAATTGTCAGCTAATACAGTTACTTCTCCTAGGACCTTTAGTTTAGGTTCCTCATGAATTAGTGGGACATAATCTGGGCAATCAGTGGACTTCAAACCTTTCAACAAGTTCATGACACAGGCAGTGGTGTTGTCATCAGGAAAAAACAGTGCATGTGTGTATAGGTGTGTATTCGCAGCAGCACAAGCAATACATCCTACAAAAATATTCTAGACTCTTACATTGTATCTCACCCATTCTAACCATAGATTTTTCCTTGGGGCTGTCAGGTTTACCCAGAGAATAATGGGACCAGAATTCTTATTTTTACAATAGGGACCAAAGAGGTAGGGGCGAGGATAGCCCTCAGTTCCAGGATCAAAAACAACAGTCTTTTTTACAGTGTGAGGCATGGATCCAGGTGCTCTTTCCTTCGAGTTTTACTGCAGTAGGGGTAACCAGGATCACCGTGTGAGGTCCTTCAAATCTCGGCTGGAGACAATCTCTGCGCACAAACTTTTTCACATACACCAGGTCTCCTGGCACAAAGGGATGGTGTCCAGGAACCTTGTCTGGGTCTGAAAGACAACTGAAGACAGTTAAATGCACTCTGGCAAGGTGTCCATGTAAGGCCTGCACATAGCTAGTCAAGTCCTGGTACTTGATCTGCAACTGTTGTGGAAAGAAACATTCAAGATTGGGGCTCCTGCCAAACAGAATCTCATACGGTGACAGTCCTGTCTTCCTGTTTGGGGTATATCTTACTGAAAACAAAACTAGAGGAAGGCATTCTGTCCATAGTTTACCAGTCTCTGCCATTGCCTTCTGGATTTTAAGCTTAAGAGTTCCATTTAGTCTTTCCACTTTTCCACTGCTCTGCGGATGGTATGGAGTATGCAATGCTTGACTTACCCCCAGTGCTGCCATTACCTCTGACATGATCTCTCCAGTAAAATGGGAGCCCCGATCGCTTTCAATGACTTCAGGAACTCCATACCTGCATATGATCTCAGCCATCAGTTTCTTCACCGTTGTCTTAGCCGTAGCTTTGGCAACTGGGTAGGCTTCTGGCCAACCTGAAAATAAATCAATGCAGACCAACACATACTCATACATCCCTACCCTGGGTAACTGAATATAATCAATCTGCAGTCTCTGGAATTGGTTAAAGGGCCGGGGAGTGTGTTTGGATGGGGTTTTCACTGTCCTACTCTGATTATGTGTGGCACATATCATGCAGCTCTGTACCTGCCTTTCTGCGCAGGTGGAAAACCCGGGGGCAATCCATTGTTTCTGTAGGGTGTCACACATGGCCGTCTTCGAGTGGTGCACATTCCCGTGCAGAACCTGTGCCATCATTGGGTACAGTACCTGTGGTAGGCAGACCTTTTCACCCCTCCCCCATAGCCCAGTGACGGTATCAGAGCAAGCCCCTATTTTTTTTTGCCACCTATTTTTCTCCTCCTTACTTGCCTGTTCTTGTAACCGGGCTAAGATGTCTTTCAACACAAGTGGAGATGGTGGGGTGTCCAGGTGATGTACTCTAGAGGCCACAGGAGTGCTTGCTGCTTTCTTGGCAACCTGGTCTGCCAGTGCGTTACCCTTTTTGTCCGTCCATCAGTGCCTTTAGTATGTGCCTTTACCTTTATGATGCCTGTTTGGGTGGGAAGCTGTAGTGCATTCATAAGTTGCTGGACTGCCTCAGCACGTTTAAAGGGGTGGCCATTTGCTGTCAGGAAAGCCCTGGCTCTCCAGGTAGGCCCATAACCGTGTGTAATGCCAAAAGCATACCTGGAATCAGTGTAGATATTTACAGTCTTACCTTCTGCTAGTTTGCATGCTTCTTGTGCAGACATATGAGTTGGCATTGAGTCTGCCTTGATTACCTCATGTTCTGAGACCACAGCATATCTGGTACAGAAGCGTCCTTGGTCATCTTGGTGACGGGATCCATCTACAAAAAGCTCAAAATCAGCATTAGAATAGGCACACTAGAGACCAGCCGTTTCCTGAGACATCAATTCTAGACAATCATGTGGTTTGGAAACCTAATCTTGTTCCTCTGGATCCATTCCAGAAAGAAAGAGTGTCCTTTTTTATGTCACCTACTCCTCCCCCCTTTGGATTCATGGGAACTGGGAGAAAAGTAGCGGGGTTTAGGACAGTGCACCTTTTTTTTTTTAAAATCACATTAGTAGGCATGAGAATAGCACACTGAAGTCGCAGCTGTCTAGCCATGGACATGTGGCCAGGTTGTACTTGGTTAAGGATACTATATACATCGTGTGGGGTGTGGACCATCAGTGGGTAATTTGATTGAGTCCATGAGGGTTTTAACAGCTTCAGTGGTAATAAACCCTCGATTGGCCCATTGGGCTCCTAAATCATGAGCAATACCAAATGCATACTGTGAGTCCGTGTATATATTAGCCCGCCTGTCTTTGGCCAGAACACATGCAGTAGGCAGAGCCTGAAGTTCTGCTTCTTGTGCTGACAGTGAGGGAGGGAGGGAGTGCAGCTCCGTGCACTACAGTGTCTTCCGTAGTAACAGCGTATCTGGTGTGGAATCTGCCAAATCATCAGCATATCTTGAACCGTCTTTCAGGGCATTGTAGAAAGGTTGCATTATACGGGATGCGTCCGGTATCCACTGACAACAATAAGTACATAGTCCAAGAAAACTCTGGAGTTCAGTCTCATCTTTTGGTAAAGGAAGGGAGCTGACGGCTATTTTTCTTTCTTTTGTGAGGTGTCTGGCACCCTGAAGGAGACAGTGACCCAAAAATATCACTTGACCAAGGCAGAACCGAAATTTCGAGGCCGAAACCCGACAGTTCAGATCTGCCAGATACTTGAGAAAACTAACAGTGGCAACAATGGCTTCCTGCTCTGTCCGTTCACACAACAAAAGATCAGCCACATACTGAAGCAGCGTGACATAGGGGTGATCTAACTGCCAGGGTAAAAGACACTCGCCCATATTTTTTGCAAATTGATTGGGACTTCTTTTTTTTTGGGCCCCCTGTGGCATAACTGTCCGCGTCAATTGTCATCCCTGATAAGTGAATGCAAACAGAACTGGCAATCTGGGTGTAATGGAATGCTGAAGAAGACATTGGCAAGATCGATAACTATGAACCAAGCAGCATCCTGAGATATCTGGGACAAAAGAGTATGTGGATTAGGCACCGGAGTTTCTGGAACAGTAACTGCATTAACTGCCCGTAAACCTTGTACCAACCGGTACACAGGGGGTTGGCCGGGTGGGGTCTTTTTCTTAATGGGAAACAAGGGTGTGTTACATGGGGAAACACAGGGTATCAGGGCACCATTATCGAGTAACGTTTGTATTTGCCCCTTGAGACACTGCTCCTGATCATATTTCAAAGGGTATTGATGGACTTTAGAAAAAAAGGGCAACAGGTTTGAGAAACACTTTTACTGGTTCTACAGGCATTATTGGGGGAGAATCTGGGTCTATCAGGACCATCTGACCATCATCTTGGAATTATATCCTGGAGCAGAACTGTGATAATAAATCTGCCCCCAGTAAATTTACCGGACATGAGGGAGAGATTATGAACTGAGCAGTAACTTCAGGGAAAGGTCCCACAGGGTTAGGTTTTATAAGAGTATATTTATTGGGTCTGTTATCTACTCTAATTAAAACAAGCTCTTGATCTGAGAATTGACATGGGGCTGGGGAGGGACCTTATCATCAAGCAGGGAGACCCCCTGTTCCGTTCCAGATCATCATTTTTAATTGTTTGTCTTTCTGACACATTATTCTCAAACGCTTTCTCAATACCTTCCTGCACCACAAAACATCCAGACTTTATCATAGTAGTAGACAACTTTCCTTTTTCAACGTAACGGTAACAAAAACAACTAGAATTCACTTTCTCTGTTGATCCTCAATTTGCTATATATCAACCACTCAACTTACTTTTACCAGTCTTTCAATCACTTACAAATTTCCTTCTAAAACTAGACACTAGATTTCACTTTCAAATTCCAGATTATAATATTTCTTTGTACTTCAAAACAATATTGTCACCTTAAACAGAACACAAATCTACCAGCGCGTAATCTACACCAAGAAAATACAGAGAAACCTTGGAATGCAGCCACATTCTGGTAAGGAGGGGGCAGTAACAGGAGAGGATCACAGCATTCCTCTACACAGAGAAAGGAGACAAGCCATAGCGCAGCTACGCAACCCCTCCCATCGGATATTTCAAAGACAAACACAAACGAAATACAATAGTTCTTAGACTTAATTAATTTCTACAAAATCTTCATCGCACAATTCACATACCAGAACACCTTAGAAAAACCTATAATTGAGAATATTTTCCCCATTTTTAGGCTAACAATATCAGATTCATAATACAACTTCAAAGACTTCTTTTCCTTCCACAAAAACGGATTCTCCTTTAGAGCTAAATATCCTTCTTAGTTGTGCATAATACCGACGGCCTTACGGTTTTATTCCACTGGGTCTCTCTCTGTCCCCCGCTGGGACAACCCAAAAACGCGGTACTCAGTGAAAGGAGGAGGGCGTCTTAGACTTAACCCTCCGGACACCCCTGGAAATATTTAAATCAATATATTCCTGAGTTACGCATCCTACCCAATCTTCGATCACCTCACCGCGCCTGATTCTAACAGTGATCAGGAATTCAGGATATTTTGACTATAAAGAGAATTACATCACTGGTCAATCCGGGGTGTCCGTCCCTTATGAGGTACGGTTCGAGCACTGGGCTTCCAACGGAACTACACCTCTATATGATTCCACCCAAAAATCATCCCACCTCCGGGGACAAACCTCAGATCCTCTTTGCAGCAACAAACACAGGAAAACCACACCAAACGGTCAGTCTGGACAGTATAACTGCCAACTTACCGTGGCTGTTGTGGGGGATGATCAGTCCCAATTTTCCAGTGCCTGCGTCCGGTCCGAGGATCCTTTGTCTTGTTGTCCTCCGGGGGGGCAGAGGCGTTCCTGCTTGGATCCCGGGTTTCGGCACCAACTGTTGAGGGAGGATTTAAAGTGATCCTTCACGGTTAACCCAGTGATTTCCAAATTAATATATAAAGTGTTGCCGGCAACTGAAAATGACCAGACGGAGACGTGCGTCTCTGTATGGGGGATCGAGCTGATCTCTGGCCCCCGTTTATTTTGTATATAAGTTTTCATTGTCACAGAAATTATACTTCAACCAATCAGCATAAGAACACGCTCACAGTTCTTAACCTATAAGAATACAGGAAAAACTTAACCCATGAGAATACAGCAAAAATGGAAACTACATATATGGTCATGGCTTTTTGGCACAGTATGTGTTTTTCTAACAGATGCCTCAGTCTTGTATAGTGATACACCCCCGAATCTCTTATCTGGCTCGAGACAGAAGACTCAAGGTCTTTATACCAATTATGAACAATAGCCTAGTTGAATAACTGAATTTATCTTTAAGCAACAAGAAAATGGAGTCAAAAACACAAAAATGGAGAATCTAGCACAAAATGGAGGACCTTTCATAATTTGTTCCTTCACACACCCACCCTCCTTGAAGACGATACTCACCCTGCTCCAGCGATGGTCTCGGCGTCTGCTCTGCACTGCATCTTCTTCCTGCTTGTGCGGTCACGTGGTACCGCTTCATTAAGGTCATGAATATGCGCATATTCATGACGTTAATCAGTATCACATGACCGCACAAGCTCAAGCAGGAAGAAGATGCAGTGCAGAGCAGACGCCGAGACCATCACTGGAGCAGGCAGCAGGGTGAGTATCGTCTTCAAGGAGGGTGGGTGGTGGCCGGGGGGGCCCCCGGGGGGGCCCCCGGAGCAGTGGGGGACACTGGGGGGGCAGAATGCTGGACACACACTGGGGCAGAATGCTGGAGACACACTGGGGCAGATTGCTGGAGACACACTGGGGCAGATTGCTGGAGAAACACTGGGGCAGATTGCTGGAGACACACTGGGGCAGAATGCTGGAGACACACTGGGGCAGAATGCTGGAGACACACTGGGGCAGATTGCTGGACACACACTGGGGCAGAATGCTGGAGACACACTGGGGCAAAATGCTGGAGACACACTGGGGCAGATTGCTGGACACACACTGGGGCAGATTGCTGGAGACACACTGGGGCAGAATGCTGGAGACACACTGGGGCAGAATGCTGGAGACACACTGGGGCAGAATTCTGGACACACACTGGGGCAGAATGCTGGAGACACACTGGGGCAGAATGCTGGAGACACACTGGGGCAGAATGCTGGAGACACACGGGCAGATTGCTGGACACACACTGGGGCAGAATGCTGGAGACACACTGGGGCAGAATGCTGGAGACACACTGGGGCAGAATGCTGGAGACACACTGGGGCAGAATGCTGGAGACACACTGGGGCAGAATGCTGGAGACACACTGGGCCAGAATGCTGGAGACACACTGGGGGCAGAACGCTGGACACACTGGGGGCAGAACGCTGGACACACTGGGGGCAGAACGCTGGACACACACTGGGGCAGAATGCTGGAGACACACTGGGGCAGAATGCTGGAGACACACTGGGGCAGAATGCTGGAGACACACTGGGGCAGATTGCTGGAGACACACTGGGGCAGATTGCTGGACACACAGTGGGGCAGATTGCTGGACACACACTGGGGCAGAATGCTGGACACACACTGGGGCAGAATGCTGGAGACACACTGGGGCAGAATGCTGGACACACTGGGGGCAGAACGCTGGACACACTGGGGGCAGAACACTGGACACACTGGGGGCAGAACGCTGGACACACTGGGGGCAGAACGCTGGACACACTGGGGGCAGAACGCTGGACACACTGGGGGCAGAACGCTGGACACACTGGGGGCAGAACGCTGGACACACTGGGGCAGAACGCTGGACACACTGGGGGCAGAACGCTGGACACACTGGAGGCAGAACGCTGGACACTGGGGGCAGAACGCTGGACACTGGGGGCAGAACGCTGGACACTGGGGGCAGAATGCTGGACACTAGGGGCAGTGCTGGACACACTAGGGGCAGTGCTGGACACACTAGGGGCAGAATGCTGGACACACTGGGGGCAGAATGCTGGACACACTGGGGGCAGAATGCTGGACACACTGGGGGCAGAATGCTGGACACACTGGGGGCAGAATGCTGGACACACTGGGGGCAGTGCTGGACATACTGGGGCAGATTGTTGGACACACTGGGGGTAATATGCTGGACACACTGGGGCAGATTGCTGGACACTGGGGCAATATGCTGGACATACTGGGGCAGGTTGCTGGACACACTGGGGGTAATATGCTGGACACACTGGGGTAGATTGCTGGACACACTGGGGGCAGGACTGGAGGCATGGGCAGAATGTAGATACAGGGCATGATTGGAGACACGGGGCAGAATGAAAGACATGGGGCAGGATTGGATCATGGGGCAGGATGGATACGATGGAGACAGATGGGGCAGGATGGGGAGATCATATGGGGTAGAATGGATACTCATGAGGGCAGGATGCGAGAACATATGGCTGGAGCCAGGAATGAGATAAACGGGGCCAGGATGGGGAATATTATTACCATAGGGGCTAATTAAGGGATATTATTACTGCAGTGATGTATTTATTTTATTTTTTGAGTATACTGTTTTAATTGGGGGGGCGGTCCTGTTACTGTGTAGAGTGACACTATGTCGCCATTTTTCTTCATGTGGTGTAATGTAGAAGTTGTGAAAAATTAAGTAATGTGTTCTGCAAGCGGAGCTCGAGATAACTGTGTTATTTCCTGCAGAAATGAGTCCTGGCTGGAAGAAATGATGGCGGTCTGTGCTGGATGAAAGATGAAGGACTTCACCTAGAGACGTCACTGGTGAGTCAGTGTTACCTATACACTGACACTATACACTGTATACTATATACAGAGCTCCTGTGTATAATGTCACCAGTAGTGTTGAGCATTCCGATACTGCAAGTATCGGGTATCGGCCGATACTTGCTGTATCGGAATTCCGATACCGAGATCCGATATTTTTGTGATATCGGGTATCGGTATCGAAACAACATTAATGTAAAAATGTGTAAAAGAGAGAATTAAAATAAAAAATATTGCTATACTCACCTCTCCGACGCAGCCTGCACCTTACCGAGGGAAGCGGCAGCGTTCTTTGTTTAAAATTCGCGCTTTTCTTTCCTTTACGTGAGTCCCGGCTTGTGATTGGTTGCGTGCCGCCCATGTGACCGGGACGCAACCAATCACAGCAAGCCGTGACGTAATTTCAGGTCCTTCAGGATTTTAAAATTACGTCCCGGCTTTGTGATTGGTTGCGTCGCAGTCACATGGGAGACGCAACCAATCACAAGCCGTGACGTCACGGGAGGCTGGACACGCGCGCATTTTAAAATGGGCGCGTGTCCAGCCTCCCGTGACGTCCCGGCTTGTGATTGGTTGCGCCGCGATCAACCAATCACAAGCCGGGAGGCTGGACACGCGCGCATTTTAAAATTTTAAAATGCGCGCGTGTCCAGCCTCCCGGCTTGTGATTGGTTGACCGCGGCGCAACCAATCACAAGCCGGGACGTCACGGGAGGCTGGACACGCGCCCATTTTAAAATTTTAAAATGCGCACGTGTCCAGCCTCCCGGCTTGTGATTGGTTGACCGCGGCGCACAAAATGAGTGAGGATGAACTAAACCAAACAAGGGGAAACTGCCAATGTTGTCAAAACATCAATTATTGCATAATAAGTTTGGTCGAATTTGCAGGATGTGTCTCACATTCCCATGTATCACCTCTCAGCTGATGTATTATACAAGCCTCCCGGCTTGTGATTGGTTGACCGCGGCGCAACCAATCACAAGCCGGGACGTCACGAGAGGCTGGACACGCGCCCATTTTAAAAAGCGCGCGTGTCCAGCCTCCCGTGACGTCACGGCTTGTGATTGGTTAATGGCGGCCATGTTGCCGGGACGCGGACCAATCACAGCAAGCCGTGACGTAATTTCGTCACGGCTTGCTGTGATTGGTCCGCGTCCCGGCAACATGGCGCCGTGACCAATCATAAGCCGGGACGTCACTGGAGGCTGGACACGCGCGCTTTTTAAAAAGCGCGCGTGTCCAGCCTCCCGTGACGTCACGGCTTGTGATTGGTTAATGGCGGCCATGTTGCCGGGACGCGGACCAGTCACAGCAAGCCGTGACGTAATTTCGTCACGGCTTGCTGTGATTGGTCCGCGTCCCGGCAACATGGCCGCCCTGACCAATCACAAGCCGGGACTTCACGTAACCAAGTAAAAGCGCGAATTTTAAACAAACAACGCTGCCGGTTCCCTCGCTGAGGTCCAGGCTGCGTCGGACAGGTGAGTATAGCGATATTTTTTATTTTAATTCTTTCTTTTACACATTTATATGGATCCCAGGGCCTGAAGGAGAGTTTCCTCTCCTTCAGACCCTGGGAACCATCAGGAATACCGTCCGATACTTGAGTCCCATTGACTTGTATTGGTATCGGGTATCGGTATCGGATTGGATCCGATACTTTGCCGGTATCGGCCGATACTTTCCGATACCGATACTTTCAAGTATCGGACGGTATCGCTCAACACTAGTCACCAGTGATCACTGTATTACCTATACATTGTATACAGAGCTCCTGTGTATAATACCACCAGTGATCTCTGTATTACCTCTACACAGACACTGCATACTAAGTACAGATCTCCTGTGTATAATGTCATTTAGGCTGCCATCACACATTCAGTATTTGGTCAGTATTTTACATCAGTATTTGTAAGCCAAAACCAGGAGTGGGTGATAAATGCAGAAGTGGTGCACATGTTTCTATTATACTTTTCCTCAAATTGTTCCACTCCTGGTTTTGGCTTACAAATACTGATGTAAAATACTGACCAAATACTGCTAGTGTGACAGCAGCCTTATGGTGATAGTATTGTGTTTTTTTTTTGTTTTTTGTTTTATTTCTGATCAGTATTGTAGTATTCAGTCACTATGTGGTGGTAATATGTGGTCTGGAAATGGTGTTGTGGTATTTGTCCCTTGTATGTGCTATTTGGTCACCAAGTGGTGGTAATATGTGGTCTTGACATGGTGCGGTGGTATTTGTCCCTTGTATGTAGTATTATTCGGTCACTATGTGGTCTGGTCATGGTGTGGTGGTATTTCTTCCTGTATGTGGTAATATTGGTCTTGGTATAGTGGATTGTGTTGTGTATGGCGGTCATTTGTTCTCTCTGATATTAATTAGGAGAAGATTCTTTATTTCCATTAGAGTTGTAATGCTTTGTACACAGCGGCGGAGATGCACTTACAGGGGTTTCCTGTGGAAAAAAGTAATCACCTCTCCACAGGATAAGTGATAACATATTGATTGGTGGGGGTCTGATTGCTTTGACCCATTCAGCAAAATGTGGAACTTTTTATCCCCATGAGACTGGAGTGGCATGTCCGACTAGATCACTGATCCATTCATTCCCTCAGTGGCTGCTCTTGTTTTTTTCTGGAAGCCCCAAAGAGAATGAATGGAGCTGCGGTCAGAAATCCCACCTGCCGCTGCATTTTAAAATAGTGATAAAAGTGTCCTGTCAGGGATAAAACTTCCCCAGTTTCTAATGGTCGGATCTAAGCGATCACCTATCCTGTGGAGCCCATGGATCAGTGATAACTTGTTTTACCAAGAACCACATTAATGTAAACTACCGTAATTATACATCCCAGTTATTGGGGCACACGGTAGATGTGCGGCAGCCGACGGTGTTTTACAGCCGATGCTACACTATAATGACAGATATTTGCATATAGCTGTAGGGTGGGACCCTAGAGTCCATTCCTCTGGTGGGCCCCAGACACCCCAGTCCGACGCTGGCTATAAGTTATCAGCAAACTATATGGTTCATGGTGAATGACACATTTATACATATATATATATATATATATACACAGTATATATATATATATATATATATATATATATATATATATATATATATTTATTTATATATATATATATATATATATATTTAGAAGTACTCTTAACATAAGTCTTTGAAAGCTGTTTAATTTTATAAAATTATCCTGTATCATTTTATATTTGCCTGATCTTCCATAAAACAAAAAGCTTTAATTCTTTAACCACCACAAATAATCATGACTTTTGAACTTTACGATTCACATTTAAAGGGGTTGTCTGAAAGTTTATAACTGGCAAAAATTGCAAAGTTCTGGTAAAAACAAGAAACATTGAAATTCACCCTTTATTAAGCCCTTCCGACCTTTGACGCCACGTAGTCGTCATGAAAGTCGATGCCAATCCGACCTGTGACTCCTGTGTGGCGTCATGGAAGGATCGCGTCCCTGCAGATCGGGTGAAAGGGTTAACTCCGATTTCACCCTTCCTGCAGGGACAGGGGGAGTGGTGCTTCAGCCCAGGGGTGCTGGCTTCAACCCCTCGTGGCTATGATCGCTCTGATTGGCTGTTGAAAGTGAAACAGCCAATCAGAGCAATCTGTAATATTTCACCTATGAAAATTGGTGAAATATTACAATCCAGCCATGGCCGATGCTGCAATAGCATCTGCCATGGCTGGAGACCCCGATCTGCCCCTCCCCCACCACCACCAATCTCCTCCTCTCCGTCCTGTCATGTCCCCTGCTCCCCTCCGTCCTCCTGTCCGCTCCCCCATCCTCCTGTCCGCTCCCCCCGTGCTCCGCTCCCCCCGTGCTCCGATCCCACCCCCCCCATACTTACCGAGCTCCGCTGTCCTTCACGGTGTCCGTCCATCTTCTCCATGGGCGCCGCCATCTTCCAAAATGGCGGGCGCATGCGTAGTGCGCCCGCCGAATCTGCTGGCCGGCAGATTCTTTCCAGGTACATTTTGATCGCTGTGATAGGTTCTATCACAGCGATCAAAATAAAAAAGTAGTAAATAAACCCCCCCTTTATCACCCACATAGGTAAGGAACATAAAAAAATTAAGAAAATATATTTATTTTTATTTTTCCACTAGTGTTAGGGTTAGGGCTAGGGTTGCACTTAGGGTTAGGGTTGCACTTAGGGTTAGGGTTGCACTTAGAGTTAGGGTTGCACTTAGAGTTAGGGTTGCACTTAGGGTTGCACTTAGGGTTAGGGTTGCACTTAGGGTTAGGTTTCCATTTAGGGTTAGGGTTCCACTTAGGGTTAGGGTTAGAATTAGGGTTAGGGTTTCAATTAGGGTTAATTAGGGTTGCACTTAGAGTTAGGGTTGCAATTAGGGTTAGGGTTAGAATTAGGGTTAGTATAAGGCTATGTGCACACGGTGCAGATTTGGCTGGGGATCCACAGCGGATTGGTCGCTGTGGATTCGTAGCAGTTTTCCATCACGTTTACAGTACCACGTAAACCTATGGAAAACCAAATCCTCTGTGCCCATGGTGCGAAAAATACCACGCGAAAACGCTGCGTTGTATTTTCCGCAGCATGTCAATTCTTTATGCGGATTCCGCAGCGTTTTACACCTGCTCCTTAATAGGAGTCCGCAGGTGAAATCCTCACAAAAAACACAGGAAATCCGCAGTAAATCGGCAGATTAAGCGCAGTGCATTTTACCTGCGGATTTTTCAAAATCGGTGCGGAAAAATCCTCACACAAATCCGCAACGTGGGCACATAGCCTTAGGGTTAGGGTTGGAATTAGAGTTAGGGTTGGAATTAGGGTTAAGATTAGGGTTAGGGGTGTGTTGGGGTTAGGGTTAGGTATGTGGTTAGGGTTATGGTTAGGGTTGGGATTAGGGTTAGGGGTGTGTTGTGGTTAGGGTTGGGATTAGGGTTAGGGGTGTGTTGGGGTTAGTGTTGGAGTTAGAATTGAGGGGTTTCCACTGTTTAGGCACATCAGGGGGTCTCCAAATGCGACATGGCGCCACCATTGATTCCAGCCAATCTTGCGTTGAAAAAGTCAAATGGTGCTCTGTCCCTTCCGAGCCCCGACGTGTGCCCAAACAGTGGTTTACCCCCACATATGGGGTACCAGCATACTCAGGACAAACTGGACAACAACTTTTGGGGTCCAATTTCTCCTGTAACCCTTGGGAAAATAAAAAATTGCGGGCTAAAAAATTATTTTTGAGGAGAGAAAAATTATTTTTTATTTTCACGGCTCTGCGTTATAAACTTCTGTGAAGCACTTTGGGGTTCAAAGTGCTCACCACACATCTAGATAAGTTCCTTTGGGGGTCTAGCTTCCAAAATGGAGTCACTTGTGGGGGTTTCTACTGTTTAGGCACATCAGGGTCTCTGCAAACACAACGTGATGCCTGCAGAGCATTTAATCAAAGTCTGCATTTCAAAACGTCACTACTTCCCTTCCGAGCCCAGACATGTGCCCAAACAGTGGTTTACCCCCACATATGGGGTATCAGCGTACTCAGGAGAAACTGTTCAACAACTTTTGGGGTCAAATTTCTCCTGTTACCCTTGGGAAAATAAAAAATTCTGGGCTAAAAAATTATTTTTGAGGAAAGAAAAATATTTTTTTATTTTCACGGCTCTGCATTATAAACTTCTGTGAAGCGCTTGGGGGTTCAAAGTGCTCAACACACATCTAGATAAGTTCCTTTGGAGGTCTAGTTTCCAAAATGGGGTCACTTGTGGGGGAGCTCCAATGTTTAGGCACACAGTGGCTCTCCAAACGCGACATGGTGTCCGCTAGCGATTGGAGCTAATTTTTCATTCAAAAAGTCAAATGGCGCTCCTTCCCTTCCGAGCCCTGCCGTGTGCCCAAACAGTGGTTTACCCCCACATGTGAGGTATCGTTGTACTCAGGAGAAATTGCCCAACAAATTTTAGGATCCATTTTATCCTGTTGCCCATGTGAAAATGAAAAAATTGAGGCTGAAAAAATTTTTTTGTGAAAAAAAAGTACTTTTTCATTTTTACGGATCAATTTGTGAAGCAACTGAGGGTTTAAAGTGCTCACTATGCATCTAGTTTCTTGGGAGGTCTAGTTTCCAAAATGGGGTCACTTGTGGGGGAGCTCCAATGTTTAGGCACACACAGGGGCTCTCCAAAGGCAACATGGTGTCCGCTAAAGATTGGAGCCAATTTTTTATTCAAAAAGTCAAATGGCGCTCCTTTCCTTCTGCGCCCAAACAGTGGTTCCCCCCGCATACGGGGTATCAGCGTACTCAGGACAAATTGGACAACAACTTTCGGGGTCCAGTTTCTCCTTTTACCCTTGGGAAAATAAAAATTGTTGCTAAAAGATCATTTTTGTGACTAAAAATTTTAACGTTCATTTTTTCCTTCCATGTTGCTTCTGCTGCTGTGAAACACCTGAAGGGTTAATAAACTTCTTGAATGTGGTTTTGAGCACCTTGAGGGGTGCAGTTTTTAGAATGGTGTCACTTTTGGGTATTTTCAGCCATATAGACCCCTCAAACTGACTTCAAATGTGAGGTGGTCCCTAAAAAAATGGTTTTGTAAATTTTGTTGTAAAAATGAGAAATCACTGGTCAAATTTTAACCCTTATAACTTCCTAGCAAAAAAAAATTTTGTTTCCAAAATTGTGCTGATGTAAAGTAGACATGTGGGAAATGTTATTTATTAACTATTTTGTGTCACATAACTATCTGGTTTAACAGAATAAAAATTCAAAATTTGAAAATTGCAAAATTTTCAAAATTTTCGCCAAATTTCCGTTTTTTTCACAAATAAACGCAAAAATTATCAACCTAAATTTACCACCATCTTGACGCCCAATATGTCACGAAAAAACAATCTCAGAATTTCTAGGAGCCGTTGAAGCGTTCCTGAGTTATTAACTCATAATGGGACACTGGTCAGAATTGCAAAAAATGGCCAGGTCATTAAGGTCAAAATAGGCTGGGTCATGAAGGGGTTAAAAATCTTTAGTTAAAAATCTTAAAGTGTTGAACTATGTGTTACTTTTTAATTTCAATATTGTTTGGACATGTCTTAATTGTAAAAGTGCTGTGGAATATTTTGGTGCTATATAAATAAAATGTATTATTATCTAATTATCAAAATTATTATATAAGGAGCAGGCAGCAAGAGCACGGTCTGTGCTTCACAGCCTGCTCGCTCCACTCTGAAGCTAGACCAGTCACTAAGTCCGACCATCCACAGTCCCCCTGTGCTTCTCACTTATTGCAGTGGCAACACTGCCTGGGGGAGAGCACAGCTCAGGCCAGCTGCTAGATAATGCTGTTGATCCAACCTGACAATCTTCAGGAGCGCACTGCCCCACAAAGCAGAGGGGAAGCAGTCCTCTCTGGAAGCTTCATCTTGAGAGAACCCCTTTAATGATATAGCTCTGGTTAGTACGTTTAACGTTTATTCCCACCTCAGCCTTTCATGGCTGAAAAGGGAATGACTGCTTGTAGGACCAAGCCACCAGACATGATGTTATTAAAACAGCTAAGCTCAGCTGCACTACACTGTTAGCGAAACTCCCATAGAAATGAACAGGAGTTATGGAAACAGCATAGTGCATGAGGCTACTGGTGTAAATCTTGACTTGGGAAAACAGCATAGATTGCTGTGCTGCACTGTTTTCATAATTCGGATTATTTTCTATGAGAGATATGCTAACAGCATAAGATAGCTGAGCTCAGCTGTTTTTTTAACCTCGCCTCAGCTGGCTAGGTGTCAGACCCACATCAATCTGATATTGAAGACCAATATTATGGATTGGTCATCAATTTAAAATTAATGGAGAACCTCTTTAACATTGCATTTGACCCCATTTGCAGTACAATTGTACACCCAGGTGTGGGGAATCTTTTTTCTGCAAAGGGCTATTTGGATATTTATACCATCCTTCAGAGGCCATGCAAATTGCACATTAACTCCACTCACAAAGTACAGTTGTGCTCAAAAGTTTACATACGCCGGAAGAATTTTTGCTTTCTTGGCATTTTTTTCAGAGAATTTGAATGATAACACCTAAATTTTTTCTCCACTCATGGTTAGTGGTTGGGTGAAGCCATTTATTGTCAAACTACTGTGTTTTCTCTTTTAAAATCATAATGACAACCCAAAACATCCAAATGACCCTGATCAAAAGTCTGCATACTCCATTTCTTAATACTGTGTATTGCCCCCTCTAACATCAATGACAGCTTGAAGTATTTTGTGGTAGTTGTGGATGAGGTTCTTTATTTTTACCGTTGGTAAAGCTGCCCACTCTTCTTGGCAAAAAGCCTCCAGTTCCTGTAGATTCCTGGGCTGTCTAGCATGAACTGCGCGCTTGAGATCTCCCCAGAGTGGCTCAATGTTATTGAGGTCAGGAGACTGAGATGGCCCCTACAGAACCTTCACTGTGTTCTGCCATAGCCAATGACAGGCCGACTTGGCCTTGTTCTTTGGATTGTTGTCATGTTGGAACGTCCAAGTACATCCCATGCGCAGCTTCCGGGCTGATGAGTGTAAATTTGCCTCCAGTATTTGCTGATAACGTGCTGCATTCATCTTTCCTTCAACTTTGACCAAGTTTCCTGTACCTTTGTAGCTCACACATCCCCACAACATCAGCTATCCATCTCCGTGCTTTACAGTAGGAATGGTGCTCCTTTCATCGTAGGCTTTGTTGACCTCTCTCCAAATGTAACATTTATGGTTGTGGCCAAAAAGTTCAATTTTGGTCTCATCACTCCAAATTACCTTGTTCCAGAAGTTTTGAGGCTTGTCTCAGTGCTGTTTTGCATATTGTAGGCAAGTTACTTTGTGGCATTTGCACAGTAATGACTTTCTTCTGGTGACTCGATCACACAGCCCATTTTTCTTCAAGTGTTTCTTTATTGGGCATCTTGAAACAGCCACACCACTAGTTTTCAGACTGTCCAGTATTTCATCTGATGTTATTTGTGGGTCTTTCTTTGCATCCCGAACAATTTTCCTGGCAGTTGTGGACAAAATTTTTGTTGATCTACCTATTAGAGGCTGGGACTTCCCTGCTGTTTGGGATGTATCGCAGGCACTGTTTGTTGCTCTGGTCTCCCATTCAGGGTCTGCCTCTGGGTTGGCTGCTTAGCGCAGACATTGGTCCCAGCATCTTGCTCAAGCTCCTGTTATACATGTGGTTACTGTTGGCTCTCCAGCTAAAGTCTATGGTAACTAGTGGTGTACAGAGGCAGCCCCACTCTCTAGAGTCTAAGTCCAGATATCACCTTACTGAGCATGTCCGTGATGTGGCGCCTTGTCATTGGTGCTCGGATGCTTTCTGCTCTGGTGATGTGGCAGCTCCGGAATGGCCCATGGGCGACACCCCGTCCGACTGGACATGAGTATTTGGGGTAGAGCCTGGCGCATAAAGGGCTTTCAGCGAAGCACACAGGCATGCTAGCTTCACTTGTGTTTGGTGTATGTGTGGGTGGATACACTACCGCTCAGCTACCAGTGGGACGTCAGTGATCTGTGTCAGCATGTGTTCAGGGCTGGCCCTGTGCCATTAGAATTCTGGCACCTCCGGAAAGGAGATTGGCTGTGTGAGTTCAGAACTGGCATCAAGCCATTAGAATTCCGGCTCCTCTGGAGAGGAGGTTTGCTGCGTGTTCTTGCTCACTGTGAGTTTTTGCTGTCTGTTCCATCCCGTGTGTATTCTATACTTCCCTATGGAGATAACAGGGTATTGGACCACAGAGCAAGTTCAACCCACGTGTTCTTTTGCAGTGGTTCTAACGGGGTATTGTACACTTCCTATTGTCCCTGTAACCCTAGGTGGTTAGCTGAGCTGGTACTAACCTTCCCTATACCCCTCGGTGGTTAGCTGAGCTGGTACCTACCTTCCCTGTACACCTCGATGGTTATCTGAACTGGTACTAACCTTCCCTGTACCTCTCAGTGGTTAGATGAGCTGGTACTAAACTTCCCTGTACCCCTCAGTGGTTAGCTGAGCTGGTACTAACCTTCCTTGTACCTCTCGGTGGTTAGCTGAGTAGCTACTCATCTCCCTGTGCATCTCTGAGTAGTTTCTGGGTTTGTTTTTCTGCGTTCCATTTACACTGTGCAGAGTAAAGTCAGTGTGTTTAAGGAGGAACGTTTGCTAGTTTTTTATTTGTCATTGTTCATACTAGCAGCAGCTTACTGCACAGTTGGGCCCGGGTTGCGATTGCACCTTATTTTTCATTTATTTTTATTTGGTGCAATCTGCCAACCCTAACACTACCTGACTGTGGTTTTGTTTTTACAGAGCCCCTGATTTTCCACTTGTTAATCACAGTTTGAATGCTGCTGACAGGTATTATCAATGACTTGGATATCTTTATGTATCCCTTTCCTGTTTTATACAGTTCAACTATCTTTTACCGTAGCTCCATTGACAATTCTTTTGCTTTCCCCATGACTCACAATCCAGAATCGGCAGTGGCTGAATGAAAGATGCAAGAGTCTGTCTAGATCCCAGAAACTCACTCAACTTTTATGCACACACACTGATTACAAGCAAACAGGTCACAGGTCAGGATGTTACCTTCAGTAGCCATTCAAATCAATTTGTTTCAACTTCTGTGCATGTCTTCAGGCCTTAATCACCAGGGTATGTAAACTTTTGATCAGGGTCATTTGGATGTTTTGGGTTGTCATTATGATTTAAAAAGAGAAAACACAGTAGTTTGACAATAAATGGCTTCACACATCCACTAACCAGGAGTGGAGGAAACGTTTTGGTGTTATCATTCATCTTCTCTGAAAGAAGGTCAATAATGGAAAAATTCTGCCGGGGTATGTAATCTTTTGAGCACAACTGTACGTATTCTTTAACTGGTGTCAGGACCTCAGTGCTCAGTAGTGAACAATGCATACGTATGCTCAGAGCAAGTAGAAATTAATGGACTGGCAGCCAACAAAATACAACTGCTGGCTCAAGTACTGTGGTCCCCAGGAATCTATCCGGGGCTGGATAAAAGGTCATCGAGGACCATAAGCGGCCCTCAGGCCTGAGGTTTCCTACCCCTGGTACAGCCCGTGGGTCAGTCCTCTATAATGTTTCAATATGCTGAAAAGGACTAAAAATAATGGAAGTCTCTTTCCCCTAAAAAACACTTTGTGACTTTCCCAGAAAAAAGCAATACATATCATGTGACTTCTGGCCTTTAGTTGGAAACAGGGTTACATGACATCCATAAGACATATCTATGTGGCCAGAAAATTGTATCGCTTCCTTTTCTATAAAAGAATAAATGATGAAAAAAATTCAGAAAAATTAGAAAACTCCTTTAATGAAAAATATTGTTTTTAACTTGACATACTGGAATCGTAAGCATGTTACATTATTTGATAGATTGCTAGCATTCAGAGAGTAATAATGTCTTTAACAAGTTAGATTTCCTAACAAATGAATTCATATTACACATTAGATTTTAGATTAAATATATTTTAAATAAGTTTGGTATGACTTGTCTTGAAATTATAAGTCAAAAACAAACCCAGACACTCAGCAGTTAGAAAAATACCCTAATTGGTTGCTTTCCCCAGGGCAAAGCTAAAGATCAGAGGACTATGTTTATAGGTAGTGTGTTAACTTTGAAAGCTATTGACTTCTGGAATTATTAAAGTTAAATCCTTAAATAGCTGGAATATGAGGTTTTATTTGCACATATAGCTTGTTTTTAACATATACATATTTTTTCCTTAACATTTATAGAAACAGGGGAATATGTTAATTAATCTCATATGGTAAATCGTGTGAAATGTAGTCGGATCAAACAATATTCTGTGAAAATGTAATATCCAGACTTAACAGATTCAAACCATTGTCTCAGTGCTGCAAGTATTAGCCAGGAGTTTAAAAAGGTTATCCAAGATGTGAAATATTTCAAACAAGCAGATTAATCCAAAGTGCTGGATTCATAAAGATGCTTCACTTTCAACTGTGTAAAGTCAAATTCCATGAAACACAAATAAAATGTCTATGAAACACAGGCAGAATGTAAATGAAACCCAGACAATAATTAGATTGCAATACCCGGCCCGACTACTGGGTATCTTGACCCAAACTACAGTTTCCCAAGTTCTTTGAGCCTGATTCAGACAGGACTGGCCATTAGGCAAATCTGGTAAATGTCATATGGGCTGGTCGAACTGTAGGTCGCATTGTCACTACACTGTTAACATTATCGGTACCAGAAGTAGATACTGTTAACACTTGTGAAGGAGCACAGAGCAACTGGCTCATTGCTTAGTCTTGCAGGCAACAAGATATTTCTGGCCTGCAGCCTAATGGAGGGTGGTGCCATGCAGGGGACATCAAGCGGCACGGTGAGACAGAGGCTGCGGATGTGGGGACTGTGGTGGACCATTTTACTATAAAGGCTATTAGAAGACCATCATACTGTATAAGGGGCTGTGGGGATACCATAATACTGTTTTGGGGACCCATCATACTGTATGTTGGGCTGTGTGCGGGATTTATCGTACTATCTATGAGGCTGTGTGGGTACCATCATACTATGTGGGGGGGTTGTGGGAAACTATCATACTCTATTGGAGCTGTGGGGGGACCAACATACTATATGGGGTGTTGTCAGTGAACCATCTTATACTGAGGCAGAGGGGCACCATTATACTGTGTGGGTGACCACTAAACTGTATACAGAGCTGTGGGGGCCAATCATACTGAATGGGAGGCTGTGGGGGAATATTATATTGTATAGGAGGTTGTAGTGACCATCTTACTCTGTGGGGTGCTGTGAGACATAATTTGTGTGTGGTTTGTGAGGCCATTATACTGGAGGCTGTGAAACATTACAGGACTTCAGTAGGGCAAAATAGCTGAGCAAGTGCCATTATACATATCCCATTCAATTTCTTAAAAAGTTGTATGATATGCATATAGAGTGTCTGGCAGGGCCGTGGGGATACTCAGTACTGAGCCGGTTCTTAAAGGGATGTGTCACGGCAGCAGTGACCCGGTCCGTGGCCCTGGGTGTCCAATGAAAAACATGATAGAAGGGGAAATAAAGTTTATGGGGGATAGTTTGTGATGCCACCCGTGGTATTCGGCAATGAGATGGTGGCCGACGCTGCAGTTCAGGTCCTCTGGGGCAGATGGTGATGCAGCAGAGTTGGTACAGCTCTCCACGGGTAGAGCTAGGCCCTGGGGCAGTTATAGTGTAAAAAAGGATGGCGGGTGTTGTAGTGCAGGGCAGTTTGCGCAGCAAATAATTCAGAGGACACAGCTGGGTGCAGTTTTCAATGCTTTACTCACAGTTCTGCATATACTGTCTCCAACCATGTGCTGTGTTCTCCGGATCTGTGGCTCAGCCAACCCTCAGATGATTTGGGGTACACTTTTCCAGGACTCCTCTCTTATGTTCCTTTCCTGGCCATCTCACTGCACTGGCTCCCACCTCTCCTGCCCTGCGCCTTCACACAGTGTCCCATGCCAGCAGCCTTGGATCTTGTCTGCTGATGTATTTTTGTTCCCCTTGGTCCTATGTGGCTGCCTTTTCAGTGAATGTGTGGATGTGGCAGTGGCACCTACAGATACCACAGCCTCCAGCTTGCTAGCTGAGTTTTTAGTCCTCCACTAGTCTTGGAAGGCCGGTTCCCCCACTGCGGCCTGGTCCCTCCACCCAACTACAGTCAGCGTGGATACGGGCCCCACGGGTGGATTCCTCACTACCCTTTCCCCTAGGACCCCTTCTTCTTCCTGGAGCTTCCCTCTCCTCACTCTTCTTTCTCTAGCTTCCTCTGACAGGGAGCTTCTTTCGGCACGTCTCACTCCATTCAGCTCCTCTGAGTGTCTCCCTAACTTTTTCTCCCTAATTAGCTCCTCCCCTAACTACTGACTCCACCCACACCCTCTACCTAGTTACCCTCTCCATACTGGGATGAGGCCATCCTCCAATAGGGTACGCCCAGATGCCCTGAGTGGAGTGGTGAGGTGTTGGATGCTGGTGTTAGAGTCCTGGGTAGTGCCCACACCTTACCTGAGAGTGGATGAGATGCAATACCTCTGTGGTGACTGGACCCTCAGGTGCGCCACACATATGTGCCCTTATAGGACTTTTGCTATTGGCGATTTTATATAAGCCCTGTTATGAATATGTACACACTCACAAGCGGGTAACGGAAAAAGGGAAGTTTAACCACAGTGAGAATATGCACCTACTCCCAACTGGGCCCTGTGCAGACTAGGGAGGCCCTAGCCGCACAACTGACACACCACCTTGGACCTAACGCCTTAAAAGGCCATCAATGGGTTTCTCGTACCTCCTGACGAACCAGAGCGGAGACCGCAGCACACTGCAAACAAGGAAAGAGGAGAGTGTGAAGTAAAATACGAAAACCCGGGGTGAGAAACTAAAGCACATTCATATTGGGCAGTGAGGGAAAACTACAGAGAACCAAAATAAAAGGAACATGTGACCTCCTAGAAACATAACAGGGGTAAAAGAAAAGGTGCTGGGAAGGAAAGCAAACAGACTCACTGCAGGAATACAACTAGTGTTTGCATAGCAAGGTAAATTGTTTAGTTGAAGGGCTGGAACTCTTGAACACACATGCACCAGCAGGTATAGCCAGCAAGGAAGTGGAATGAAGGGTGAACATATAAAACACCAACCAAAATGTGATAGGCAAACCAAAATGAGAAAATGAGAAATACCTGGAGAGGAGCAATCCAAGAAGGTAAAACAAAGACAATAGAAACATTCAGCAATTGGACAAGGAAGAAGGGCAATACCACAGCAGACAGAGGAATCGTCCACGCAGCAACAGGTCACCTGATCCAATCTCCAAAATGAGCCATGACAAGACCCTCGTCAGGGGCATTGCATTATTGCAATAAAGAGGCATTGATGTCCATTATTATAAGAAGGCACAATGTGGTGGTGATGTTATTATGTGGAGGCACACTGGGGGATCATTAGCATTATAGTTGAAGAATAGGAGGCATTATTATTGTAAGAAGGCATAGGGGGACATTATTACTGTATGGTGTTGTATAGCTGTAAGAAAGCACAGGGAAGCATTATTATTGTAAATACACTGACAAGCAAAAGGGTAACAATGTTTTGAACTTTTAACTTTGAGACTCCATATCTCACCATTCTCTACTGCTTCGATCGTGAGATTATCATCATTTTATAGATGAGACTACATTAATTTTGGCTATCTCATACAGTGGGAAAAAAACATCAACCAATTGTGCAAGTTCTCCCACTTAAAAAGAAGAGTAATTGGCATCATAGGTAGACCACCACTATTAGAGTCAAAATGATAAAACAAATCCAGAAAATCACCTTGTCTGATTTGGCAAGATTTATTTTGCAAATTATTTTGGAAAATAAGTATTTGGTCACCTAAAACAGGCATGATTTCTGTCTCTTACAGACCTGTAACTTCTTCTTTAACCCCTTTACCCCCAAGGGTTGTTCGCATGTTAGTGACCGGGCCAATTTTTACAATTCTGACTACTGTTTGGGAGGTTAGAACTCTGGAACGCTTCAAAGGATCCTGGTGATTCTGGCACTGTTTTCTCATGACATATTGTACTTCATGATAGTGGTAAAATTTATTTGATATGACATGCATTTATTTGTGAAAAAAATGGAGATTTGACAAAAAATGTGAAAATTTCGCAATTTTCCAAATTTGAATTTTCATGCCCTTAAATCACAGAGATATGTCACACAAAATACTTAATAAGTAACATTTCCCACATGTCTACTTTACATCAGCACAATTTTGGAGCCAAACATTTTTTTTGTTAGGGAGTTATAAGGGTTAAACGTTGACCAGCGATTTCTCATTTTTACAACACCATTTTTTTAGGGACCACATCACATTTGAAGTCACTTTGAGGGGTAAATACCCAAAAGTGATACCATTCCAAAAGCTGCACCCCTCAAGGTGCTCAAAACCACATTCAAGTAGTTTATTAACCCTTCAGGTGCTTCACAGAAATTTTTGAAATGTTAAAAAAAATAAACATTTTACTTTTTTTTTTACAAAAAAATGTACTTCAGATCCAATTTGTTTTATTTCACCAAAGGTATCAGTAGGAATTGGACCTCAAAAGTTGTTTTGCAATTTGTCCTGAGTACGCTGATACCCCATATGTGGGGGTAAACCACTGTTTGGGTGCATGGCAGAGCTCGGAAGGGAAGAAGCGTCATTTGACTGTTCAGTTCAAAATTGGCTGGAATTAAGATCGGACACCATATTGCATTTGGAGAGTCCCTGATGTGCCTAAACAGTGAAAAACCCCCTCAAGTGACACTATTTTGGAAAGTAGACCCCCCAAGGAACTTCTGTAGATGTGTGGTGAGCGCCTTGAACCCCCAAGTGCTTCACAGTATATAATGTAGAGCCATGAAAATAAAAAAATATTTTTTTTCCACAAAAATGATTTTAGCCCGCAATTTTTTATTTTTCCAAGGGAATCTGGAGAAAATGGACCCCAAATATTTTTGTGCAATTTGTCCTAAGTACGCTGATACCCCATTTGTGGGGGGGGGGGGCATAGTTTGGGCACATGGCAGAGCTCAGAAGGGAAGGAATGCCGTTTTGGAATGCAGACTTTGATGGAATGGTCTGCGGGTGTCACGTTGGGTTTGCAGAGCCCCTGATATACCTAAACAGTAGAAACCCCCACAAGTGACCCCATTTTGGAAACTAGACCCCCAAAGGAACTTATCTAGATGTGTTTCACTAAAGTTTATAATGCAGAGCCGTGAAAATAAAAAATCTTTTTAATTCCACAAAAATGATTTTTTTAGCCCCAATTTTGTATTTTCACAAGGGTAACAGTAGAAATTGTACCCCAAAAGTTGTTGTCCAATTTGTCCTCAGTATGCTGATACTCCATATGTGGTAGAAAAATACTGTTTGGGCACACGTCGGGGTTCGGAAGGGAAGTAGTGACGTTTTGGAATGCAGACTTTGATGGAATGGTCTGTGGGCGTCATGTTGCGTTTGCAGTGCCACTGATGTGCCTTAACAGTAGAAACCCCCCACAAGTGACATTATTTTGGAAACTAGACCCCCCCAAGGAACTGATCTAGATGTGTTGTGAGAACTTTAAACCTCCAGGTTTTTCGCTAAAGTTTAAAAAGCACAGCCGTGAAAATAAAAAATCATTTTTTCCCACAAAAATGATTTTTTAGCCCCCAAATTTTTATTTTCACAAGGGTAGCAGGAGAAATTGGACTGGAAAAGTTGGTGTACAATTTGTCCTGAGTACACTGATACCCCAAATGTGGGCGTAAACCACTGTTTGGGTGTCCGGCAGAGCTCAGGAAGGGAAGGCGCACCATTTGACTTTTTCAACGCAGAATTGGCTGGAATTGAGATTGGGCGTCATGTCGTGTTTGGAGAGCCCCTGGTGTGCCTAAACAGTGGAAACCCCCCAATTCTAACTCCAACCCTATCCCCCAGCACACCCCTAACCCTACTTCCAACCCTAACCATAACCCTAACCACATCCCTAACCCGAACACACCCCTAACCCTAATCACAACCCTAACCACAACCCTAAGCCCAACACACCCCTAACCCCAACACACCCCTAATCCCAACCCTTACCATAACCGTAACCACACCTCTAACCCTGACACACCCCAACCCTAATCCCAACTGTAAATGTAATCCCAACCCTAACCCTAATCGAAACCCCAACCCTAACTTTAGCCCCAACCCTAACTCTAACTTTAGCCCCAACCCTAACCCTAACTTTAGCCCCAACCCTAACCCTAACTTTAGCCCCAACCATAACCCTAACTTTAGCCCTAACCCTAACCTTAATGGGAAAAAGGAAATAAATACTTTTTTTTAATTTTATTATTTTTCCCTAACTAAGGAGGTGATAAAGGGGGGTTTGATTTACTATTTATAGCAGGTTTTCTATAGTGGGTGTTTATGTTTGGCAGCTGTCACACACTAAAAGATGCTTTTTATTGCAAAAAATAGTTTTTGCATCACCACATTTTGAGAGCTATAATTTTTTCATTTTTCATCAAATTTTTCATTCGTTTTTATTGGTACCATTTTTGTACATGACATTTTTTGATCACTTTTCATTCCGATTTTTGTGAGGCAGAATGAACAGAAACCAGCAATTCATGAATTTATTTTAGGGGGGCATTTCTACCGTTCTGCATGTGGTAAAATTGATAATGCAGTTTTATTCTTCATGTCAGTACGATTACAGCCATATCTCATTTATATCTTTTTTTATGTTTTGGCGATTTTATACAATAAAAACTATTTTATGTAAAAAATAATTATTTTTGCATTGCTTTATTCTAAGAGCTATAGCTTTTTTATTTTTTTGCTGAGGATGCTGTATTGTGGCTCGTTTTTTGCGGGACAAGATGATATTTTCAGAGGTACCATGATTATTTAAATCCATCTTTCTGATCGCGTGTTATTCCACTTTTTGTTCCATGATATGATGAGAAAGCTTTGTTTTTTTGCCTTGTTTTTTTTTTTATGGGGTTCACTAAAGGGGTTAACTAGTGGGACAGTTTTATAGGTCGGGTCATTACGGCCGCGGCGATACTAAATATGTGTACTGTTTTTTTTATTTACATGAAGAAATGTATTTATTGGAACAATATATATATTTTTTTTCGTTAGGAATTTAAAAAAATATATATTTACACAGTATAATACTTTTTTAAAACTTTTTTACATTGTCCCAGTGTGGGACATCACTGTATAAAGTCAGATAGATCTGACAGGCAGTGAAGGAGGCTTGCCGGTGCCTGCTCTCATCAGGCACTGAGAAGTCACCTTCCTGCAGGGCCCGGAAGGACCCCACTGCCATCTTGGATCCGTGGGTCTACAGGCAGGGAGAACCTCAGAACAACGCAATCACATCGCCTTGTTCTGAGGTTCTGAGGGTCTGAGGGAAGCATACAGGGAGCCGCCTCCCTGCACGATGCTTCTCTATGCCATGGAACACTGCGATCTTGTTTGATTGCAGTGTTACGGGGGTTAAAGTGCCGGGAGCGGTTCGCAACCACTACTGGCACTTAGTACTGGGTGTCAGCTGTGATAATCAACAGACACCCAGCCGTGATCAGCCACAGCGCGGCTGATCGCATGTGATGTACTATTCCGTCCATGGGAATTAGGGCCCAGCCCACATGGACGGAATAGTACGTCTGATGGCAGAAAGGGGTTAAGAGGCTCCTCTGTCCTTCACTCATTACCTTTAGTAATGGCACCTATTTGAACTTGTTATCAGTATAAAATAAACCTGTCCACAACCTCAAACAGTCAGACTCCAAACTCCACTATGGTGAAAACCAAAGAGCTGTCGAAAGACACCAGAAACTAAATTGCAGCCCTGCACCAGGCTGGGAAGACTGAATCTGCAATAGGCAAGCAGCTTGGTGTGAAACTGTGGGAGCAATAATAATAAAATGGAAGACATACAAGATCACTGATAATGTCCCTCGATCTGGGGCTCCACACAAGATCTCACCCCGTGGGGTCAAAATGATCACAAGAACGGGGAGCAAAAATCCAAGAACCACATGGGGGGACCTAGTGAATGACCTGCATAGAGCTGGAACCACCGTAATAAAGGTTACCATCAGTAACATACTACGCCTCCGGGGACTCAGATCCTGCAGTGCCAGACGTGTACCCCTGCTTAAGCCAGTACATGTCCAGGCCCGTCTGATGTTTGCTAGCGAGCATTTGGATTATCCAGAAGAGTATTGAGAGAAAATCATATGGTCTGATGAAACCAAAGTAGAACTGTTTGGTAGAAACAAAACTCGTCGTGTTTGGAGGACACAGAATGCTGAGTTACATCCAAAGAACACCATACCTACTGTGAAGCATGGGGGTGGCAACATCATGCTTTGGGATTGTTTCTCTGCAAAGGGACCAGGACGACTGATCCGTGTACATGAAAGAATGAATAGGGCCATGTATCGTGAGATTTTGAGTGCAAACCTCCTTGCATCAGCATGTGCATTGAAGATGAAACGTGGATGGGTCTTTCAGCATGATAATGATCCTAAGCACACTACCCGGGCAATGAAGGAGTGGCTTCGTAAAAAGCATATGAAGGTCCTGGAGTGGCTTAGCCAGTCTCCAGATCTCAACCCCATAGAAAACCTTTGGCGGGAGTTGAAAGTCCGTGTTGCCCAGCGACAGGCCCAAAACATCACTGCTCTAGAGGAGATCTACATGGAGGAATGGGCCAATATACCATCAACAGTGTGTGCCAACCTTGTGAAGACTTACAGAAAATGTTTGACCACTGTTATTGCCAACAAAGGATATATAACAAAATATTGGATTAACTTTTGTTAATGACCAAATACTTATTTTCGAACATAATTTGCAAAATAAATCTTGCCAAATCAGACAAGGTGATTTTCTGGATTTGCTTTCTCATTTTGACTCTCATAGTTGTGGTCTACCTATGATGTCAATTACAGGCCTCTCTCATCTTTTTAAGTGGGAGAGCTTGCACAATTGGTCACTGACTAAATACTTTTCCCCCCCACTGTACATAAATTTGACTTGCAACTATTTAGCATTTGATCAGCTATGCAGATTTTTGTGACGTAACTGCGTTGTTACTGTTTTGCTCCTAAAAATATACATTTTAATTTTTATTATTTTGGTAGAATTTTGTAAATCCACCTTCGGCTTTCAACACTGCCTGAACCATTCTGGGCATGCTATCGATCTGATATAAGCACATCTCGACAAAAATCTGATCCCAGGTCTCTTCTACACGTTCCTAAAGTTGGTGCATACTGGCAGACTCACTTGGGTATGTACACCGTTTTTTCTTCAACGCTACCCACAAGTGTTTGATTGAGTTGAGGGTTAGGGACTATGGGGGCCAGTCCAGCACTTCTCCTTAAATGTTATTAACCCATTTATTCACCAATCTCGATATATGCTTCGGGTTGTTGTCCTGCTGCAACATTATGTCATCCTTTTCATACCCATAGTACTTAAGTGTATGAAGTAACTCATGTGGTAGGATACTCGCATATAGCTCAGCATTGAGACCACCATCGATCCTGGTCAAGTATCCAATGCCTTCCACTGCAAAACAACCCCATATCATCAGGCTGACTCCACCAAATTTGACAGTTCCTTCAATTTCTCAATTCATTAGCCCCTTTTTCCCTTGTTTCTTTCAGACTCATTCGCACCCATCAGAGCCTAGTTTCGTAACTTTCGTCTCATCGCTCCAAATCACCCATTTCCAATCTTCTACTGTGCATTTCTCGTACTGTTTTGCAAACTTGAGCCAATGCTTCTTGCGATGATATTGCAGTTAAAACTTCTTCACCTTTTTTCAGGCGACTATTCCAGACTTGTGTAACGTGCATCATTCAGTGCTTGCAATGACATCTGTTATCTCACTACTATGAAGCATATGAGCCACCTCCACTGCTGTGTTTTTGCAAAATAACTAATAAACATTGTGATGAGCTGGCTTGTTGACTCTGATATTTTGCGTCGACTCACCTCTTGGCTTTTGAATGGTTGATCAGACTTCATTTCATATTGTTCCAACTGTCATGGTACTCACATGATGCAGTCTGGCAATTTTCTTGGCCAAGAGACTGCTATCGATGAGCTGAATGGTGCTGTTTCTCTTTTTTCATGATATCTTCTTCATGGCCGCTCGTCGATTTGATCCAATGACCTTTCACTTGCGATTCAACCTAATAACACCCTGAGCTTTTAGGGAATGTGAGAATAGGTTGTATTTTGTAGTACACAGGAAGAAAAATATTTTTCCACCACCAGGAGCAAAACAGTAACAATAAAGTCACACGACAATAATCTGCATAACTAATCATATGCAAAATAGTTGCAAATTAAATTTATGTATGAGATGGCCAAGATAATTGTCCATAAAATTACGGTAGTCTCACTTTCAAAGCAGTAGTGGATGGTGAGATATGGAGCCTGAAAGTCAAAACTTCAAAACATTTTAACCCTTTTGCTCGTCAGTGTACATATACTGTGTTCTGCAACAATTGGTTAGCCTTGGACAGGGTTAACTGTAAAGCCAGGCCAAGTTGGGAAGCATTAAGTGGGCTTGGGAAGCTAGTTACTGGTTATTAAGCAGTTGAAAATCAGACTTTGATAAGATAAGAATTAGTGCTTATTAGGAGAAGGCCACAAGTGAGAGAGTGATTAGCAACAGAAAATTTACAGATAGCAAGTTCTAGATCAAGTTCTACATAAACTGATTTCCTACATAGCCAGAGTGCATAGATTAAAGAAGTAGTAAGAAGGTTCCTTTCACCAGCCGTATTATAACAGAGCTGAGGAAGGCAGAATTCCCCTAGGCAGCTAATTGAAGCTGGCTTCAGAAAGGCACCTTAACCAGTTGTGGATGTTTAGAGGAGACAAATGGAACACCATTGCAGTGGAGGATAAAGATAAAGAAGTGAAGGCCAGAGCTATGCAGCTTGAGAAGTATTCTGTCACTCATGAAAAACACCATTAACATCAAAATACATTATGCATAAGAAAGAAACTTCTGTGTCTCACAGAAGAATTATACCAACCGTATTGTGCCTGCTGACTGTTGTTACAGTTATATTCAAGAAATTCCAATAAAGAATTCTTTATCTCACTGATTTGTCATGTATTTTCAAGGTCTCCGTATAATCAAGCCACTTGTGGCCTGAAAAGGGGTAAGCAGCAAATCCTCAGGTCGCACACATACTCTCAGAGATATCATAACCGGGTGCTTTAGGACTGTCAAGAAACCTTCCTGCGAATTGTCCCTTGAATTTTCGTTGATGTGGCCAGTCTAACATGCTCAAATAGATGGAAGGAACTCTTTAAGCAGTCTGAGTCCTTTAAAAAATAATTGTTATTCCCTAGAAACTCTCTTTAATAACATAAGGACAGAGCCACTTTGGACGTTAATAACCGAGCCTCATTTTTAAGATCTGACATGTGTCACTTTATGTGGTAATAACTCTAAAACGCTTCACGTATTCCAGTGATTCTAACATTCTTTTTTTCGTGACACATAGTACATTATGTTAGTGATAAATTTTGATCAATGTGATTTGCATCTATTTATGAAAATATTGGAAAATTTCACAAAAAATTAGAGAATTTCACAATATTTAAGCTTTGAATTTTTATAACCTTAAACCAGATAGGAAAAGCAGAAGTCCAGCGTGGGTGATGTCCATAAAAAATACCTTTTATTCCATTTTTGTTAAAAGCACATAAATCCAAAGTCCATCTTCATATCCATAGACACAAAAACGGGTGATTCATACCAGTGACAGTCACAGGCTTAAAGTGCATTAAAATCAAACGCGTTTCAAAGGTCTTGCCGCCTTACTCATTGAGTAAGGCGGCAAGACCGTTGAAACGCGTTTGATTTTAATGCACTTTAAGCCTGTGACTGTCACTGGTATGAATCACCCGTTTTTGTGTCTATGGATATGAAGATGGACTTTGGATTTATGTGCTTTTAACAAAAATGGAATAAAAGGTATTTTTATGGACATCAACCACGCTGGACTTCTGCTTTTCCTTCGTACCACTTGCTGCACTGCATGATCCGTGCGCTGGGACTGAGAGGAGGTGAGCTGATCGTCGTTGCTTTTTCTTTCCTTAAACCAGATAGTTATGCCAAACAAATAGCTAATACAAACATTTCCGATATGTCTACTTTACTGTACATCAGCATCATTTTAAAAACATATTTTTTTTCCTAGGAAGCTAGAAAGGTTAAAAGTTAATTAGTTTTTTTTCATTTTTCCAACAAAATTTGCAAAACCTATTTTTTTAAGGACCACAGCACATTAGAAGTGACTTCGAGGCGGTATATGACAGAAAATGCCAGAAAGTTACACCATAAGAAAAGCTGCACCCCTCAATGTGCTCAAAACCACATTCAAGAAGTTTATTAACCCTTTTGGTGCACCATAGGAATGAAAACAATGTGGAAGGGAAAAAAATAAAAATTTTAATTTTTCCAAGAAAATTGTTGCTTTAGCCCCAAATTTTTCATCTTCACAAATGCAACAGGAGAAAATGGACCATACAATTTGTTGTGCAATTTTTTGCCGAGTACACCAATACCCCATATGTGGTGGAAAACTGCTGTTTGGGTGCATGGCATGGCTTGGAAGGGAAGGAGCACCATTTGACTTTTAGAGCTCAAAATTGGCTGCAATAGATAGAGGATGCTTTGCGCGTTTTCAGAGCCCCTAATGTGCCTAAACAGGAGAAACCCCCACAAGAGACCCTACTTTGGAAACTACACCCCTCAAGGAATATCTAGAGATGTGGTAAGCATCTTGAACCCACAGGTCCTTCACTGTATTTTAAAATATTGATCTGTGCAAAGTAAAAATTTAATTTTTTTTCCCCACAAAAAATGTTTCAGCCTCGAATTTTTTATTTTAACATGGGTAACAGTACAAAATGGATGATACAATATGTTGTGAAATTCCTCATGAGTACAGAATATCCCACATATGGGGTGAAACTCTGGTTTAGGCACATGATAGGGCTCAGAAGAGAAGGAGTGCTATTTGATTTTTGGAGTGCAAAATTCTCTGGTCTAGATTGCAGACGCCATTTCGTAGTTGAAGAGCCTCCAGGGTCCCAAAACAGCAGAAACCCCTGCAAGTGACCCCATTTTGGAAACTTTTCTAGGGGTTTAGCGAACATTTTAAGTCCACAGGTATTTTACAGAATTGTATAACATTGGACTGTGAAAATAAAAGATTAATTTTTTTCCATTAAAATGTTGTTTAGCCCTTAGTTTTCCATTTTCAAAGGCCTAATACTTGTAGTAAATAGACCACAAAATTTGTTATTCAATTTCTCCTGTGTACGACAATACTCCTAATGTGGTCAAAAACTACTTTTAAGGCATAGTGCAAAGCTCAAAAGGGAAATGCCATATCAGAGTACAGATTTGCAGGTACCATGTCACATTGGTAGAGCTTCTGAGTTGTCAGAACAGCAAGACCACCCATAAGTTACCGCATTTTACAAACTACACCTCTTAATGAAACCATTTAGCGGTGCAGTGAGCATATTGACACCACATGTGTTTCACAAAACTTTATACCATTGGCCAGTGAAGAAAAAATAATTACATTTTTATCACTAAAATGTTGTTTTAGCCCAATATCTTACATTTTTACAAGGGGAAATGGGAAAAAATGAAAAAATGATGACATAATTTGTTACACAATTTTTCTTAAATGTTGTAATACCCCATATGTGACTGTACAGTTCTGTTTGGCCATACGGCGAGACTCAGGGGAGAATGAGTGCTATTTGACTTTTGGAGCACATATTTTCCTAGAATAGTTTGCAGACTCCATTTGCAGAACCCCTACCTGCCAGAAGAGCAGAAACCTCCCTCAAATTGATCACAATGTGGAAATTACAACCCTCTGGGAATTCATCTACAGGAGTAGTGATGATTTTGACTCCATGGGTGTTTTCCAGAAACAATCAGCAGTGGATGTTGCAGAGTTAAAATGCTAATGTGCCATTGTAGTGTCTGTACATTGTAGTGCTCAGTACATTGTACTGCCCAATACATTGTAGTGCCCAATACATTGTACTGCCCAATATATTGTAGTGCAAGCACATTGTGCGCAACTTGGCTTCTGGAGACACACACCCCATAAATTACCGTATGTGGGCTCTCCTCACTACAGTAATGCCAAGCATGTGGATGCTAAGTCCTGTTTAGGCACATTGTGGGGCTCAAGAAGAGGGGGCGCATGGCTTTGAGATTGCAGATTTACCTGGATTTCTTTTAGTGGGAGCCATATTACTTTTTCAGAGACAACCCCTATATTTCCGTTAACAGATGTCGGACCTGACTGGGGACTTATGTGGGTTGAGAAGAAGCTTTTATTGGTGGCATTTTGGGTTACAGAACATTTTGGATCAGTTCATTTATCTTGTGCTTCACTAATGAGGCAACAGAGATAATCTGGAATCTGTATGGATTTTTTTCCTTGGTATCTGGCTTTTAAGAGGTGCACAAAACTGTAGTTGACTGTGCTTTTATGCACACCTTAAAAGAATGGCTCAGATGGAATAGGTCAGACAAAGTCCAAAAGTATCTCCATCTGCCTCATTATAGTATATCTTCCGTTCTGTGTTCCACTTGAATCACATGTTTAAAATATTACAAATCCCGATGTAAGTGCTCAGCGTATATATATCGCAGGGTAAATGTGAACCGAGCCTTACTGCGATCTTTGGGAGGTAGAATAAACAAAGTAAGTGAAAAATTGGTTTTATTTATTATGCCGTTCCTCGTGCTGCATAATTGGTTAGATGGCTTTATTATTTGGGTTGCAATTACAGTAATACCAGATTTATATTTTTTTTAGATTTTGCTACTATAACTCACACTAAAAAAAACTTTTTTTTAACAAAAAAAAAGTTTTTGCATAGGCATATTTTGAGAGCTATACTTTTTTTTCTATATTTCGGTGAGACAGAGTTATGTGAGTTTTTGCTTTTTGCGGGATGAGTTGAAGTTTTTATTGGTACCATTTTTCAGGTACATAATATTCTTTGATCGCTTTCTATACTGATTTTTGTGTGGCAGAATGAGCAAAAATCAGCAATTCAGTGTTTGTTTTTTTCCTTATGCCGTTCACTGTGTGGCAAAATTGATAAGACAGCTTTATTCTTCGGGTCAGTACGAATATAGCATTACAACATTTTCAGTATATCATTTTTTATGTTTTGGCGCTTCTACACAATAAAACAATATTATAGAAAAAATTGTTTTTGCATCACAGTATTCTTAGAGCTTTTTTCTTTCCACTAATGGATCTGTATTGGAGCTTGATTTTTGTGGGAAAAGATGACATTTTCAGCTATACCATTTTTATTTACATTCGCCATTTTGATTTTATTCCACTTTTTTTCCGGTGGTTTGATGAAAAGTTGAAAACACATAGTTTTTTGCCTCTTTTTTTTTTTTAACGTGCAGCAAATAAATAGTAAAGGTAATAAGTAAATAGTAAATATATGTGACAATTTTAAATAGTAAATAATGTGACTGTTTTATAAATTGGGTCTTTGTGGTTGTGGCGATAACAAATATTTGCACTTTGTTACTTTATTTTTGCTTGTACATAAATTTGTATTTAATAGTGTCATTTTTTTTCTTCCTTTTTTACTTAGTCCCTCTATTGGTCTTTAACATTTATTTGTCTAATCACTGGCTCATGTATTGCATTACACCTTTAATACAATGCATGAGACCTGCAGATTTTACTGGCAGCACGCCTGTTAGACCTTGCCAATGGCTGGATCTAACAGGCCACCATACCTGGCACACCAAGAGGTCATTATTTGACACCTGGGTGCAATGACAAACAGTGGCTCCCAGTGATTTCATTGTGGGGGTGCCGATGGGAGTGAGAGAAAGAGCACCCTCCCTTGTAAATACTATCGACCACAGTTTCTGGAGGGTTAATCAACCAGGGGCAGTATGGGCACCGGCCCTGGCTGCTACATCAGGAGCTCGGCTGTCAGTGGGGAAGTGCTGATGCTTCAGCACCTCCTGCCAATCGCATGTTGTGATCTGTGTATTTTCACACAGTGAAAGTTAGAGTAAATGATGGGCATAGCACCCGATTATGCGGGAGCTGACATCTTCTCATGCTATACTTGTCATCGGTTGTTAAGGGTTAAATATGTAAGTGTAAGGCTGCCATCACACTAGCAGTATTTGGTCAGTATTTTACCTCAGTATTTGTAAGCCAAAACCAGGAGTGGGTGATAAATACAGAAGTGGTGCATATGTTTCTATTATACTTTTCCTCTGATTGTTCCACTCCTGGTTTTGGCTTACAGGTACTGATGTAAAATACTGACCAAATACTGCTAGTGTGACGGCAGCCTAATACACAGGCATACTAACTGTTTACATACAATAGAAGATGAAATTCTAAGACGCTAGACCTATGCCTCCAGCGACCATCCGCTTGTGTAAAGCAGTACCTTATGATGCTCTGTAACTACAGGAATTGTGACGGGAAATTAGCCATTTTTTATAACATCAAGGACAATGAAAAATAACTTCTTTGTGATATTCACAATATATTGGGGTTCTACTTGCAAAGATATTGACATTTTTTGTGGCAGTTATTTCGACAAAAATGACAACAGGAAGTGCTGCCATATTTCTTGTCCCTTTTTGAATTAGCTTCTGGGAAACTGTTGACCCATGGACATTTTGTCAGCCTGTTCTATCAACAAGATAAGGACTCTTTACCATAGTTGTGTTCCAATTTTGGGTGGAAAATATTCACAAATGAATTCTGAATGTTGAGGTCTGTGATATTAAATGTCCAATATACAATGTATATGATGAATTCATTGTTGGAACTAATTATCTTCTGTGCTGCCCCCTACTGTGACACAAAATTCACAATGAATGTCACAGTAAATTAAACACAGAAGACATGGTTGTGTCAGATTTTAGGAATTTTAAAATTCTCCAGATTGGATCTGCTTTGCCTTGCCTTAAACAATGCTTGCTGCCAGGATGTCCCGAGTTTCATTTCCATGTGTGCTTAGCTTATAAGCATAAGCCTTTGTTGTATGTTAATTCACAACCTAGATTTTTCTTTTGGCATTTTACTGGATTAATTTTACTATGTGACGACACTAATCTTATGTGGAGAAACTTCAGAAAGGATAAAAAATGTAGTTTAACACCAAGAAAACATTTTTAATAATAAAACACTAAAAAGCTAACTAAATCATATTAAAAAATATCTCAACTACAATGTTTCATGACTTAATTAACAATAGAATAATATTACATAGTGAATTCCTTTAATAGAGTCCATTTATGAAGCTGCATAATATCTTTTGAAGGTTGTTTAGCTTTACTGGTACAGATGGGGTTGGAGAGGGCTCAAGAATGATGGGGCATGCTTGCATGATCTGGCCTTTTATACATTAGTACTGTTCTTGTGATGCTAGTAACTTCTCACGGAGTCAAAATGGTCAAGGAGTCCAAGGTCAGAAGCCAGGAGGGTACCTAATAAACAGAACAAAGAGACAAAAGCGTGGTCAGGTAACATTCCGAGGTCAGAATCCCAGCAAGATAACAGATCAGAGCAGAATGGGTTAAACAGACGGATGGTCAGAAAGAAGTTAAAGGTCAGGCAACAACATACAGAACTCAAGGCACAGGAAGCACAAACCTCACTAGCTGAATGTGCGACTGGCAGAGGTCTGTGACATACAGCTCAGTTAAGTAGCATGGCAATCACCTGGGATATTGAACACTTGCAGACAGCCAATGCCTCCCAGTCTTAGGTTGGATAGTCGAGCTGTCAACACACTGACAGCTCAGCACGCCCCTGTACTTTATTGGATGGCTAAGCTTTCAATGAAAGTACAGACAGCTTCAGCACAGCCCTGTATCAGATTGGATGGCCGAGCTGTCAGTAACTGCATCCAAGACACACTGAGGGGTGGAACCATGACAGTTTTTTCCTGGATCCAATTTTGCATTAGAAAAGTATGAAAACTGAACATTTAAGTTGTACAGGTTAAAAAAGCATTGCCGCATTCTTCTAGATTGGTCCTAGCCTCCTGTGTATAGTTAAGTGAATATATCTTCTTACGTCTCCTGATAAAACCATGGTGAAAAAAGGTTAGGGCAGAGCATGTTGTATAGGTAAGGTATTACTATGTATTAAAGGGAACCTGTCTAGTGATGAGCGAGTATGCTCATTGCTCGGGTTTTCCCAAGCATGCTCGGGTGGTCTCCGAGTATTTGTTAGTGCTCGGAGGTTTTTGTCGATGCAGCTGCATGATTTACGGCTGCTAGACAGATTGAATACATGTAGGGATTCCATAGCAACCACGCAACCCCCACATGTACTCAGGCTGGCTAGCAGCCGTAAATCATGCAGCTGCTTTGACAAAAACGAAATCTCCGAGCACTAACAAATACTCGGAGACCACCCGAGTGTGCTCGGGAAAACCCGAGCAACAAATATACTCGCTCATCACTAAACCTGTCATGTCCAAAAATACTAGTAGCCTGCACATACAGAGTCAATTTGCAGGTTAATAGAGTTATGATGGTGCATGGCTGTTGTACTGAAAGTGCGGTACCCGGAAGAAAACAAACTTTATTTCTCCTTGGAGCCACTGACTTTCAGTCATGCAGGTGTGCCCAGAGCAATTACAGTCACTGCCCCCAGCACTGAGAGTGGTGGCTGTAAGCATGTTCCAGCACTGATTGACAGCCATCACTGCAGTGGAGCACTGCAGAACCAGCTATAAATCAGTTTTGGGGTGTACTTATAGCCGCCAAATTCAGGAGAAATAAGGTTAATTTTTCCGTGGTGCCTCAGTACTGAAACTGCGGCCACACACCTTTATAATGTACCAACCAAAGCCAACAATTAGGTGAAAAAAAGTAATACAAATTACTTTATTATTATGAAAAAATAAAAATTGCAAAATGAGAGTAAAAAGGCAGATTGACTGAATGGAGGGTCACACATGCATAGACAGGATACATCTTGTAGCTTTAGTATATGCTTCTCAGTGCCTATAGTATAAATTTGAATGTCAATGGATAGCACAAGGTAAAGCACCTAGATAAAACCGCTCACATCATGTAATAGTAGGAAAGTTTGGTTGCAGTATGGCACTGGTGCTTCAATGCCTGTTTTACCCTAGCTTTGTCAGAGGACGTGTTGGATGACATAATGATGACACTGGTACAATGTTTTCACATTCATGTTTGAACATGGTTGTGTGAATGAGACTTTATGAAGCTGACACATTATTGTTGCTCTTACCGGTAGTATGTACATCGCCTATTGTAGCTGATAAATGATGATGAATGTAATTAATTTTGCCAACTAGTTGGTAGGATAGTGTAGCAACTCACTGGGGAAAATAGGTAACACACTAAAAACGGCAAGTGACCCTGCTGGTTCCTGAACAGATTAGAGATCCTGACCCCGCAGTCCCTAGTTGTTCCTGTGTGAGCTTAGATAGCTCTAACCACAGATTAGATGATGGCAACACGGACCTATGCTGCCGGAAAGGCCAGTGAGCGCTTGACGTTCCTCCCAAAGAACCATAGGGCAGAGAAGAGTGCAAATTACCTACAGAAGGTAAAGTGTGCTAAAATAGAAAGATATCCCAGATTGAGTAACACAAACCATGAAATAGGAAATAAAGGATTGGGTACATTAGAGATGTTTGAGAATATGCTGCCTACTTCATAAAAAGAAACAGAAGATAGGTGTAGGATAAAGAACATAAACAGCAGAGATATAAACCCTAGCTAGTCTTACACTGACTGGCTTATACTACAGCAGTATGGCTGGACATACAAATGAGATTACCACCAGTAGGAAATAACAGCAGTGGGAAAGTATATAAAGCCGCATCTGAAAGGTGATAGGGCACACAAATGAGTAAATGAAAACACCCGTGAAAATGTGTATCTGCTGTGGCTTGGTGGACAGAGAAGCCGACCACAAAGCACTGGCTCAAGGATTTTAACCCAGACACATGACACTATCCCTCCTTCTATGAGGGGCCACCAGAACCACTGAGATCCCCAACTAATAACGCAGCTGACAGAACTCCTTCACTAGGCGATCCGCATGTAAATCGGAGAAATTGGACCAAAGAAGTTGTTGTCCAATTTGTTCTGAGTACGCTGACACGCCATATGTGGGAGAAAACTACTGTTTGGGCGCATGGTAGAGCTTGGAAGGGAAGGAGCGCCATTTTGGAATGCAGACTTTGATGGAATGGTTTGCAGGCGTCACTTTGTGTTTGCAGAGCCCCTGATGCACCTAAATAGTAGAAACCCCCATAAGTGACCCCATATTGGAACCTAGACCCCCCAAGGAACTTATCTAGATGTATTGCGGAGCCCCTGATGCACCTAAACAGTATAAACCCTCATAAGTGACCCCATATTGGAAACTAGACCCCCCAAGGAATTTATCTAGATGTGCTGTGTGAACTTTGAACCCCCAAGTGTTTCACTGAAGTTTATAACGCAAAGCCGTGAAAATAAAAAATCTTTTTTTTTCCACAAAAATTATTTCTTTAGCCCCCAGTTTTCCATTTTCCCAAGGGTAACAGGAGAAATTGGACCCCAAAAGTTGTTGTCCAATTTTTCATGAGTACGCTGAAACCCCATATGTGGGAGAAAACTACTGTTTGAGCACACGTCGGGGCTCGGAAGGGAAGACGTGGCGTTTTGGAATGCAGACTTTGATGGAATGGTCTGAGGGCGTCACTTTGGGTTTGCAGAGCCTCTGATGTACCTAAACAGTAGAAAACCCCACAAGTGACCCCATATTGGAAACTAGACCCCCCCAAGGAACTTATCTAGATGTGTTGTGAGAACTTTGAACCCAAGTGTTTCACTAAAGTTTATTATAACGCCATGAAAATAAAAAACATTTTTTTCCAACAAAAATGATATTTTAGCCCCAAATTTTGTATTTTCCCAATGGTAACAGGAGAAAATGGACCCAAAAAGTGGTTGTCCAATTTGTCCTGAGTATTCTCATACCCCATGTGTGGGGGTAAACCACTGATTGGGTGCACGTCGAGGCTCGGAAGGGAAGAAGTGGCGTTTTGGAATGCAAACTTTGATGGAATTGTCTGCGGGAGTCACGTTGCGTTTGCAGAGCCCCTGATGTGCCTAAACAGTGGAATCCCCTCAATTCTAACTCCAACCCTAACCCCAACACGCCCCTAACCCTAATCCCAGCCCTAACTACACCCCTAACCCCAACACACCCCTAACCCCAACACACCCCTAATCCCAACCCTAACCATAACCCTAACCACAACCCTAACCTGAACACACTCTTAACCTTAATCCCAACCTCAACACACACCTAACCCCAACAGACCCCTAACCCTAATCACAACCCTAACCATAACTCTAACCACACCCCTAACCCTGACACACCCCTAACCCAACCGTAAACGTAATCCTAACCCCAACTCTAGCTCCAACCCTAACCCTAACTTTAGCCCCAACCCTAACCATAACTTTAGCCCCAACCCTAACCCTAGTGGGAAAATGGAAATAAATACATTTCTTTATTTTATTATTTTTCCCAAACTAATCCGGTGATAAAAGGGGGTTTTTGGTCAGTATTTTACATCAGTATTTGTAAGCCAAAACCAGGAGTGGGTGATAAATGCAGAAGTGGTGAATATGTTTCTATTATACTTTTCCTCTATTTGTTCCACTCCTGGTTTTGGCTTACAAATACTGATGTTAAATACTGACCAAATACTGCTAGCGTGACGGCAGCCTTATAGTGGGTTTTTATAGCGGGTTTTTATGTTTGGCAGCTGTCACACACTAAAAGACGCTTTTTATGGTAAAAAATAGTTTTTGCGTCACCACATTTTGAGAGCTATAATTTTCTCATATTTTGGTCCACAGAGTCATGTGAGGTCTTGTTTTTTGTGGAACGAGTTGACGTTTTTATTGGTACCATTTTCGGGCACATGACATTTTTTGATCGCTTTTTATTCCGATTTTTGTTAGGCAGAATTAACAAAAACCGGTAATCCATGAATTTTTTTTTGAGAGGGCGTTTATACCGTTCCGCGTTTTTTACTTTATCCCAGAGTGGGACATCACTGTATAGTGTCAGATCGCTGTGCTGGAGGCTTGCCGGCGCCTGCTCTCAGCAGGCGCTCGCAAGCCACCTCCTGCAGGACCCGGAAGGCCCCCCACAGCCATCTTGGATCCGGAGCCTGCAGGGAGGAGAACGGAGGAGACACTTGAAACAACGCAATCACATCGCATTGTTCCAAGGGTCTCAGGGAAGCACACAGGGAGCCCCCTCCCTGCGCGATGCTTCCCTATGCTACCGGAATGCTGCGATCATGTTTGATAGCAGTGTTCCAGGGGTTAATGTGCTGGGAGCGGTCCGTGACCACTCCTGGCACATAGTGCTCAATGTCAGCTGTGATAATCAGCTGACACCCGGCAGCAATCAGCCGCGCTCCCCCCGTGAGCGCAGCTGATCGCATATGACTTACAGTACTATCCTGTCCATGGGAATTAAATCCCAGGGCACATGGACGGGATAGTACGTCAGATGGCAGAAAAGGGTTAAAGACAGGGGCCCTGTGGTTAATAGTTCTCTTGATCCAATCACAAGTTATCACATTTTTCAACTTCTATCCAACCCTCAATCAAGTGACAAGAATACAGTATCTTTCCTCTTCTGAGACCGCAGACTGCAAATTAGAAACATTTCCAAAAACTGGATGAAAACCCCCACAACAGAAACAAGGTGAGGTATCGGTAGCAGTAGAGTGCGGTCATTGAGAGAGAACTCAGCCAGATGAAGAAAATCTACCCAGTCCTCTTGATTAGATGAAACACAACATCTTAAATACTGCTCTAATTCTTGGATCATTGTCGCCGTCTGACCATTAGTCTCAGGATGATAACTTGAGGAGAACAAAAGCTTAATTCCTAATCTGGAGCAAAACCACTGCTGGGAACCCAGTGGACGTAGTGTATATGGACTTTTCAAAAGCTTTTGATACGGTGCCACACAAAAGGTTGATACATAAAATGAGAATAATGGGGATAGGGGAAAATATGTGTAAGTGGGTTAAGAGCTGGCTCAGGGATAGGAAACAAAGGGTGGTTATTAATGGAGCGCACTCGGCCTGGGTCGCGGTTAGCAGTGGGGTACCACAGGGGTCAGTATTGGGCCCTCTTCTTTTTAACATATTTATTAATGATCTTGTAGGGGGCATACAGAGTAGAATTTCAATATTTGCAGATGACACTAAACTCTGCAGGGTAATCAATACAGAGGAGGACAATTTTATATTACAGTATGATTTATGTAAACTAGAAGCTTGGGCTGATAAATGGCAAATGAGCTTTAATGGGAATAAATATAAGGTCATGCACTTGGGTAGAAGTAATAAGATGTATAACTATGTGCTTAATTCTAAAACGCTGGGCAAAACCGTCAATGAAAAAGACCTGGGAGTATGGGTGGATGACAAACTCACATTTAGTGGCCAGTGTCAGGCAGCTGCTACAAAGGCAAATAAAATAACGGGATGCATTAAAAGAGGCATAGATGCTCATGAGGAGATCATAATTTTACCTCTATACAAGTCACAAGTTCGACCACACTTAGAATACTGTGTACAGTTCTGGTCTCCGGTGTATATAAGAAAGACATAGCTGAACTAGAGCGGGTGCAGAAAAGAGCGACCAAGGTTATTAGAGGACTGGGGGGTCTGCAATACCAAGATAGATTATTACACTTGGGGCTATTTAGTTTTGAAAAAGGAAGGCTAAGTGGTGATCTTATTTTAATGTATAAATATGTGAGGGGACAGAACAAAGATCTTTCTGATGATCTTTTTAATCATAGACCTGAGACAGGGACAAGGGGGTATCCTCTACGACTGGAGGAAAGAAGGTTTAAGCATAATAACAGATGCAGATTCTTTACTGTAAGAGCAGTGAGACTATGGAACTCTCTGCCATATGATGTTATAATGAGTGATTCATTACTTAAATTTATGAGACTGGATGCCTTTCTTGAAAAGTATAATGTTGCAGGTTATATATACTAGATTCCTTGATAGGGTGTTGATCCAGGGAAGTAGTCTGATTGCCGTATGTGGAGTCGGGAAGGAATTTTTTTCCCCAATGAGGAGCTTACTTTTTGCCACATGGGTTTTTTTTGCCTTCCTCTAGATCAACATGTTAGGGCATGCTAGGTTAGGCTATCGGTTGAACTAGATGGACTTAAAGTCTTCCTTCAACCTTAATAACTATGTTACTATGTAACTATGTAAAAGCAATGCCAAAAGCTAGCCATAAACTGAACCCTCTATCGGAAATAATGTTTTTGAGGCACCCTTTTAACTTAACGATGTGAGAAATAAACAATGTAGCTAAATTCTTAGCCGTAGGCAATTTTGTTAGAGAAACCAAGTGAACCATCTTGCTGAAATGGTCCACCACCACCCATCCTACAGTATTACCACCAGAATTAGGCAAATCTGTCATGAAATCCATGGACAAATGAGTTCAAGATTGAGACATGGTTGAGAAGCCCACCCCAAAGCACAGGTTTATGGGTTATATATTATCTACAGTTAGGTTCAGAAATATTTGACCAGTGACCGAATCATCTACAAAGCCTCCTCATTTCTTAAGCTCAAAAGTGATTGGACAAATTAAGTTTACCATAATAAATTGATCATTTTTAATACTTTGTAGTGCATCCAATACAGTCAATAAATGTAGTCTGGAAGCCATGGACATCAGCAAACACTGGGTTTCCTCTTTTGTGATGCCTTGTCAAACCTTTACTGTAGCTGACTTCAGTTGTTGCTTGTTTGTGGGTGTTTCCACATTAAGTTTTGTTTTAAGCATGTAAAATGCATACTAGATGGGGTGGAAATCTAGTGATTGTCTTGGCCACTGCAGAATATCCCATTTCTTTACCTTAAAAAAACACCTGGGTTGCTTTTTCAGTATGCTTTGGGTCATTGTCCATCTGTACTGTGAAGCACTGTCCAATCTACCTTGCTGCGTTTGGCTAAATCTGAGCAGAAAGTACAGCCCTGTACATTTCAGAATTCATATGGCTACTTCTGTCTTCAATCACATCATCAATAAACACTAATGACCTACTGTCATTGGATGCCATGCATGCCCATGCCGTCACACTACCTTCATGTTTTACAGAAGATGTGGTGTGATTCGGATCATTAGCTGTTCCAATCCTTCTCCAAACTTTCCTTTTCCCATCATTCTGGTGCAGGTTGATCTTAGTTTCATCTGTCCAAAGAATGCTTTTCCAGAACTTTTGATGTGTGGCTTGTTTCTTTAGATTTTTTTTGGCAAAATGTAATCTGGCCTTTCTATTTTTAAGGCTAATTAACGGTTTGCACTTTGTGGTGAACCCTCGGTATTTGTTCTCCTGAAGTCATTTCTTTATGGTAGACTTAGGAACTAAAACTCCTACTTCCTGGAGAGTGTTCTTCACTTTGGTGGATGTTGTGAAGGCATTTTTCTTCACCATGTAAGAATTCCACGATCATCCACTTTTGTTGTTTTTTGTGGATGTCCAGGTGTTTTTGAGTTCAAAGAAAAAAGATCGGTCACAGGCGCGCTGAAGGAGACTCTGACACCAGGGAAAGTTTTAGCACAACGCGTTTCGACGGAAATCACCTGAGGAAGACGGTATTTCCATCGAAACGCGTTGTGGCTAAAACTTTACCTGGTGTCAGAGTCTCCTTCAGCGCTCCTGTGACCGATCTTTTTTCTTTGAACCTGCCCTTGTCCTCCCTTGGAGGTGTTCAGCTGAAGCTGCGGTGGTGATCGACACCCCCTTTGTCTCCCTGGGCTGCTTCCTCAGCGCTCCGAAACGACCGCCTTTACTGACCCTGTTTTTGAGTTCAAAAGCTCACCAGCGCGCGCTTTTTTTGCAGAATGTACCAAAATGTTGATTTGGCCATATCCTGCTATCTCTGATAGATTTCATATATTTTTTCTTAGTTTCTCTTCCATTGAGAGGTCCTTTGACCGTATGTTGTAGGTTCACAGCAACAACATCCAAATGCAAATGCCACACCTGGAATCAGCTCCAGACCTTTTCCCTGCTAAATTGATGATGGATTAATTAGGAATAGCCCATGTAGCCTATTAAATAGCTTTGAGATAATTGTTCAAATACAAAAAGAGACAGTTAAATATGTTACAGCTGTCCTAAACCATTACTCCAGTTAAAATGTGAATAACCTCAAAAGCTGAGAGTCTGCACTTGAACCCATATTGATTATATACCTATCTTGAATATGTTTTGGTAAACAGCTAAAATGACAGAACTTGTGTCACTGTCCAAATATTTCTAGACTTAACTGTATTTAGAATCTATGATTCACTTACACTGATATCTGGTGGTCAAGATTCTATGGATGACCATAAATCTAGAGTAAAAAGCTTTGAAACTTTGAAAAAATGTTTGTGTAATGCTTCAAAGTCATGATGGGCTGTGTCGTACCTTATGTCAGCGGTATTACTCCAATCATTGATTGGAATAAGATTTGTGGATTAATGAATCAGGTGAATCAGGTGTCTTGCACTCCACACTGGTCTTGATGAAATGGCTCTATGGTTTCATAAGTTTGATGTAGTGGATCTTAAGGCCATGTCAAATATCACAGTCTAACTTCATGTGGAAATAGTGCTGTCTCAAAAGGGTGCAACTTCGCATTAATACTTATAGTTTGGAAATGGGACCTCCGCCTCCTTTTCCCATGTAGTGTATATGACAAATAGTTACAAAATTAATAAAAAGTGTGATAAGATGTAAGTACTGCAAGACGCTGTGGCAGTTGTGCAAAAAGCATTTTTGCACAACTCTCCTGCAGTATCTGTCCCAGATGTTGATTAAGCAGCTGTTTCCAAGTTTATTGAATTCCCTTTTTATAAACTTTACTCTATACTTGATTTACTGAAGTGTTGATAGAGAAGTTATGCCAGGACAGCACACAGGTTTTTCTTGGTTTTGGCACAACAGCAAAGGATACAAAAATAAAGATACAGGTAAATGTTATAGATGCGTTTATTTTTTAACTCATATTAAACTTATGATAAACATAAAATAATGCTGAATAGAAAGTCTGTTAAGAATACATGTATCATTGAAAGTCAAGCATATTTCCCAGATATAATACAAGGTCCTGGCCCTGGAAATAGTTTCAAACATTTAAGAGCAGACTGGGCCTGTTTGACTAGAAGGTAAACTTTGTGAAGGTTCTCATTTTTCACTGCCTTCAGTGCCATTTTTTGCTGAGTAGGGTAGACATACTGTATGTTGTTGACCTACTTCACGCATTTTGTATTTCTAGGCCATCATATTTATGAAGTAGTGTCCAGTTGATTCGATGTCTCTTTCAATACACATCAAGATTCTCCTGGCTTTAGAAGTAGCTAATTAATATTGAACATTGCTATTTGCCTATGATCTACAAGAGTGTTTCTCATTAATAATAAATTCCCTGTTGTAGGAAGAGATTCCAGCCAAGTACATCCAAGGAAGCCATCAGATATATGCAGTAGGGAAAATAAGTGTTTGACACCCTGCCCATTTTTCCAAGTTTTCCCACCTACAAAGAATGGAGAGGTCTGTAATTTTTATCGTAGGTACACGTCAACTATGAGAGACAGAATCTAAAAGTGAAAACCAGAAAATTACATTGTATGACTTTTAAATAATTAAATTGCATTTTATTGCATCAAATAAGTATTTGATCACCTGCCAACCAGCAAGAATTCTGTCTCTCGACCTGTTAGTTTCTCTTTAAAAGAAGCCCTCCTACTCTGCACTTATTACCTGTATTAATTGCACCTATTTGAACTCATTACTTGTATAAAAGACACGTCACACTCAATCAATCACTCTCCAACCTCATTGTAGACCTGCACAAGGCTGGGAGGGGCTACAGGACAATAGGCAAGTAACTTGGTGAGAAAGGAAACAACTTCTGGTGCAATTATTGGAAAATGTAAGAAACACAAGATGACTATCAGTCTTCCTCGGTCTGAAGCTCCATGCAAGATCCTGCCTCGTTGGGTAAGGATGATTCTCAGAAAGGTCAGGAATTAGCCTAAAACTATATGGGATTACCTGGTCAATGACCTGAAGAGAGCTGGGACCACAATTTCAAACATTACCGTTAGTAACACATTACAAAGTCATGGATTAAAATCATGCCAGTACATATCCAGTCCCATTTGAAGTTCACTAATGACCATTTGGATGATCCAGAGGAGGCATGGTAGAAGGTCATGTGGTCATATGATACCAAAATAGAACATTTTGGTATCAACTCCACACATCGTGCTTGGAGGAAGAAGAAAGATGAGTACAATTTCAATAACACTGTCCCAACCGTGAAGCATAATGGGGGAAACATCATACTTTGGAGATGCTTTTCTGCAAAGGGAAAAGGGCAACTGCACCATTTTGAAGAGAGAACAGATGGAGTCATGTATCCCGAGATTTTGGCCAGCAACCTCCTTCCCTTAGTAATAGAATTGAAGATAAGTTGTGACTTGGTCTTCTAGCATAACAATGACCCAAAACACACAGCCAGGGCAACTAAGGAGTGGTTCCGTAAGACACATTTCAAGGTCCTGGAGTGGCCTAGCTGTCTTGAAGGGAAAAAAAGAAGTGATGTGGTGAAGAAGAAAAGTATAGTGGTGGTCGTGGTGGATTCTCTACTGAGAGGAACAGAAACCGCTATCTGCCAACTAGACATTACCTCACGTGAAATTTGCTGTCTTCCAGGTGCCCAAATCAAAGATGTGTCTGATAGGGTATCTAGACTCTTCAGTGCTACAAATGACTACCCATGTGTACTAATACACATAGGTACAACTGACACAGCAAAAAAGACCTGTAAACTATATTCAGAGACTTTGAAGACCTAGGCCGGAAACTCCTTGCTAGAGATGGGTTGCATCTTACGAAAACAGGAAAACACATATTTTGTACAGACCTTGCTAAACTCATCAGGAGAGCTTTAAACTAGAGAAATATGGGGTGGGAAATATACAGCCAGAAAAATGTATGCAGCTAATGAATTCTTTTGAGAACCCTACATTTAGAAGTGGAAATAAAGAACAAAAACAACACATTCTGAATGGAAATAGAGGAGCAACAGAAACCGAATACAAACTAAAATGTGTCTATACAAATGCACAGAGCATGGTAAACAAACAAGGAGAATTGCAGCTGCTAACACAGGAAGAGAGATATGATGTCATAGACATCAACAAACTTGGTGGGATAATATACATGATTGGAATACAAACCTTGAAGGCTACAACTTAATAGAAACAGAGGGGAGATGTTGCATTATAGGAAATATATATATAATATAATATATCTCTACAGAGATGCAAGCTTCAGAGAATGGTAGTTCTGCAGAAATTGTTTGGGTAAGAATAAAAGGAGAGTAGAACACTATTGTAGGTGTTTACTATAGGCCACCAGTACAGACTGAAGATATGGATGAACTCTTTTCAATCTCCCACTATCCTGGCCTGAATGCGCTGATGCAGAAAGCACAGTCACTGTGTGCTCACTTCCCACTTCCACTGTTCGCACCCAGCGGGCTGTCGACTTGCATCACTACATAGGTTTTTTGGCCAACCGGTTAACCGGTTGATATGCAATGTGTCGACAAGGTTGTATTCCACTCTACACATGTTGCAGCAACCGTGGCAGCAGCAACGAGCCCTGGTGCAGTATGTCATTTTGCATATCCTGGGCCAACATAGTACAGATGTGGTGCAAATCACGCTTCTGGAGTGGGCACAGATGAAGGACCTCTGCACCCTTCTGCACAGTTTTGAAATGGCAACTAAGATAGTCTGTGGGAGGAGGTGGAAGCAGAGGAGGATGTGGAAGGGATAACAATATCTCTAAGTTCCAGACTGTTGTCGCACAGGCGGTTGTCATGGGAGAGTGCATTACAGCAATTGAGGTGGCTCATGATACCAGACAAACTCTTAGTGAAGGTGCAGGAGCTGAGGAGCAAATGGAGATGTAAGAGGTGATTTGCACTCAATAGTCAGGAGACAAAGAGGATAATGATACCCTCTCTGTTGTCTGCAGTTGGCAGGAGGGAACAGAGGAAGCAAGTTTGAGTGTAACCCCGGCAACAGCACACACACCACACACACCATGGACTTGGACCTCATGGAAGCACCTGACACATGAGCGCCTTCTTGCTGCACTATCTGCAACATGATGTCCATATTGTTAGGATTAGAAATTGTGCAGACTCCTGGGTTGCCACTTTGTTAGATCCATGATACAAGAGTAAATTTTGCCAGATGCTTCCTTCCCTGGAAAGGGACGCGCGCATGCTGGAGTATCGAATCATGCTTGTAGATAATCTTAATAGTGGTCTTCTCCAAGACAGCAGTGAGGCACACAGCGTGCATTGCAGTTCTCCACTTTCACCCCTGCGAACATTGTGTCGTCAATGCAAAAACATTAGCAGCAGCAGCAGTGTAAGTGGCATAAGCAATTTCTGTGAGTCATTTGACACTTTTTTTTGACCATCCCGTGCACCAGCAGAACAGAGTACAAGTCTAACACATACTGGAGAGGATGGTGCAGGAGTATTTTGAGCTTAAAATCGATGCCATCAAGGTGAGTTTGGGCCTTTTTGCATTTTGATCTTCAAAAATGGGAGAGTGGCCTGAGATCACGTGTCACGCCTTGAAGGTTTTGTCATGCCCCTCAGCCAGCGTGCTCTAAGAACGCATCTTCAGCACCACTGCTGGTGGTATCCTGACAGATAAGCGCATCCTGCTGTCCCCTGAAAGCGTAGACCACCTAACTTTCATCAAGATGAACAAGTCATGGATCTCCAATGACTTTTGCATCCCAATCGCAAACTGGGCAGACTAGGCGATGGTGTAGTCTGTATTGATCTCACGTTATTGAAGTCTGTGGCAGCTTTGTCCTGGCTTCTGTGGCTGCTGTTGCTACTGCTACATTTGTTACTAACAAGCAAGTGCCTTTGTGGCATAACAATCAGAAAGTGTGTCTACCACTGTTACTTTTGCAATTTGACATTTTTTTAAAGCACCTAATATTCCTCCTATTCCTCCTCCTTTTGCTTCTTCCTTAGTCATGACAAGTCAAACTGTTCGTAAACGAAGACTCTTATTTGGGTCTCCTTGTTCTGTTTTGCCTGTAGTGGCAGGAGTCTCAGAGCACCATTATACTATTTCTACTCTAGGGAAATTGATGCCACTTTAGTGTTGTGTGCCAATAATTTTTTGATTGGAGAATCCAAGTTGGGTCTCCATCTGGTGGGTTGCCTGTAATGGAAGGGGTGTCAGAGCCCCATTATACTTTTTCCACTCTGGGGAAATTGATGTCACTTTAGTGATGTGTGCTGATAATTTTTTATGATGAGTGTTGTATCAAAGAGAGGTGTGGAAAGGTTTAAATATCAATGTATCAATGTGTATCAATAGTGGTACTAACGTTAGAAGTGGGCTGATATAAAACCTGTGGAGAACTCTATAATAAAATGCAAGCAGGCAGGGATTACCTGAAGATACTTACTTTCCCTGGTGTCAGAGTCTCCTTCAGCGCGCCTGTGACCGATCTTTTTTCTTTGAACTCAAAAACACCTGGACATCCACAAAAAACAACAAAAGTGGATGATCGTGGAATTCTTACATGGTGAAGAAAAATGCCTTCACAACATCCACCAAAGTGAAGAACACTCTCCAGGAAGTAGGAGTTTTAGTTCCTAAGTCTACCATAAAGAAATGACTTCAGGAGAATAAATACCGAGGGTTCACCACAAAGTGCAAACCGTTAATTAGCCTTAAAAATAGAAAGGCCAGATTACATTTTGCCAAAAAAATCTAAAGAAACAAGCCACACATCAAAAGTTCTGGAAAAGCATTCTTTGGACAGATGAAACTAAGATCAAGACTTGGTCTTCTAGCATAACAATGACCCAAAACACACAGCCAGGGCAACTAAGGAGTGGTTCCGTAAGACACATTTCAAGGTCCTGGAGTGGCCTAGCTGTCTTGAAGGGAAAAAAAGAAGTGATGTGGTGAAGAAGAAAAGTATAGTGGTGGTCGTGGTGGATTCTCTACTGAGAGGAACAGAAACCGCTATCTGCCAACTAGACATTACCTCACGTGAAATTTGCTGTCTTCCAGGTGCCCAAATCAAAGATGTGTCTGATAGGGTATCTAGACTCTTCAGTGCTACAAATGACTACCCATGTGTACTAATACACATAGGTACAACTGACACAGCAAAAAAGACCTGTAAACTATATTCAGAGACTTTGAAGACCTAGGCCGGAAACTCCTTGCTAGAGATGGGTTGCATCTTACGAAAACAGGAAAACACATATTTTGTACAGACCTTGCTAAACTCATCAGGAGAGCTTTAAACTAGAGAAATATGGGGTGGGAAATATACAGCCAGAAAAATTTATGCAGCTAATGAATTCTTTTGAGAACCCTACATTTAGAAGTGGAAATAAAGAACAAAAACAACACATTCTGAATGGAAATAGAGGAGCAACAGAAACCGAATACAAACTAAAATGTGTCTATACAAATGCACAGAGCATGGTAAACAAACAAGGAGAATTGCAGCTGCTAACACAGGAAGAGAGATATGATGTCATAGACATCAACAAACTTGGTGGGATAATATACATGATTGGAATACAAACCTTGAAGGCTACAACTTAATAGAAACAGAGGGGAGATGTTGCATTATAGGAAATATATATATAATATAATATATCTCTACAGAGATGCAAGCTTCAGAGAATGGTAGTTCTGCAGAAATTGTTTGGGTAAGAATAAAAGGAGAGTAGAACACTATTGTAGGTGTTTACTATAGGCCACCAGTACAGACTGAAGATATGGATGAACTCTTTTCAATCTCCCACTATCCTGGCCTGAATGCGCTGATGCAGAAAGCACAGTCACTGTGTGCTCACTTCCCACTTCCACTGTTCGCACCCAGCGGGCTGTCGACTTGCATCACTACATAGGTTTTTTGGCCAACCGGTTAACCGGTTGATATGCAATGTGTCGACAAGGTTGTATTCCACTCTACACATGTTGCAGCAACCGTGGCAGCAGCAACGAGCCCTGGTGCAGTATGTCATTTTGCATATCCTGGGCCAACATAGTACAGATGTGGTGCAAATCACGCTTCTGGAGTGGGCACAGATGAAGGACCTCTGCACCCTTCTGCACAGTTTTGAAATGGCAACTAAGATAGTCTGTGGGAGGAGGTGGAAGCAGAGGAGGATGTGGAAGGGATAACAATATCTCTAAGTTCCAGACTGTTGTCGCACAGGCGGTTGTCATGGGAGAGTGCATTACAGCAATTGAGGTGGCTCATGATACCAGACAAACTCTTAGTGAAGGTGCAGGAGCTGAGGAGCAAATGGAGATGTAAGAGGTGATTTGCACTCAATAGTCAGGAGACAAAGAGGATAATGATACCCTCTCTGTTGTCTGCAGTTGGCAGGAGGGAACAGAGGAAGCAAGTTTGAGTGTAACCCCGGCAACAGCACACACACCACACACACCATGGACTTGGACCTCATGGAAGCACCTGACACATGAGCGCCTTCTTGCTGCACTATCTGCAACATGATGTCCATATTGTTAGGATTAGAAATTGTGCAGACTCCTGGGTTGCCACTTTGTTAGATCCATGATACAAGAGTAAATTTTGCCAGATGCTTCCTTCCCTGGAAAGGGACGCGCGCATGCTGGAGTATCGAATCATGCTTGTAGATAATCTTAATAGTGGTCTTCTCCAAGACAGCAGTGAGGCACACAGCGTGCATTGCAGTTCTCCACTTTCACCCCTGCGAACATTGTGTCGTCAATGCAAAAACATTAGCAGCAGCAGTAGTGTAAGTGGCATAAGCAATTTCTGTGAGTCATTTGACACTTTTTTTTGACCATCCCGTGCACCAGCAGAACAGAGTACAAGTCTAACACATACTGGAGAGGATGGTGCAGGAGTATTTTGAGCTTAAAATCGATGCCATCAAGGTGAGTTTGGGCCTTTTTGCATTTTGATCTTCAAAAATGGGAGAGTGGCCTGAGATCACGTGTCACGCCTTGAAGGTTTTGTCATGCCCCTCAGCCAGCGTGCTCTAAGAACGCATCTTCAGCACCACTGCTGGTGGTATCCTGACAGATAAGCGCATCCTGCTGTCCCCTGAAAGCGTAGACCACCTAACTTTCATCAAGATGAACAAGTCATGGATCTCCAATGACTTTTGCATCCCAATCGCAAACTGGGCAGACTAGGCGATGGTGTAGTCTGTATTGATCTCACGTTATTGAAGTCTGTGGCAGCTTTGTCCTGGCTTCTGTGGCTGCTGTTGCTACTGCTACATTTGTTACTAACAAGCAAGTGCCTTTGTGGCATAACAATCAGAAAGTGTGTCTACCACTGTTACTTTTGCAATTTGACATTTTTTTAAAGCACCTAATATTCCTCCTATTCCTCCTCCTTTTGCTTCTTCCTTAGTCATGACAAGTCAAACTGTTCGTAAACGAAGACTCTTATTTGGGTCTCCTTGTTCTGTTTTGCCTGTAGTGGCAGGAGTCTCAGAGCACCATTATACTATTTCTACTCTAGGGAAATTGATGCCACTTTAGTGTTGTGTGCCAATAATTTTTTGATTGGAGAATCCAAGTTGGGTCTCCATCTGGTGGGTTGCCTGTAATGGAAGGGGTGTCAGAGCCCCATTATACTTTTTCCACTCTGGGGAAATTGATGTCACTTTAGTGATGTGTGCTGATAATTTTTTATCACATGTAGTGGAAGGGTTCTCAGAGCACCAGGCCTACACCTGTCACTCATCTACCTCTTACTGATCAATTTGTAAGCTAGAAACGTTGAGCTAAGCTCTGTCCCGTCCATCCATTCGGCACCATTATAACATTTGTATTGTGGGTCAATGGATGCCACTTTGCCTGGTGTCTCTCCCCAATTTTTGGAAATGTTTGGACTGCAATTTGGGTCTCTTTCATGTGTGTTGCCTGAATTTGGCAAGGCCCCCAGCACAGCAGGCCAGTCGCTCACCCACTTCTTAATTTCAACTTAATTTCCAAGCTGTAAATGCTGGCCCAGACCCTGTCTCATGCATGGCCTATGCTTGACTGCTTCGCCATTATAACATTTCGACTGTCGGTCATTGATGCCACTTTTCAGGGTGTCTGTCCTTAATGTTTGTAGAAAAGGGGTATACGGCACTCCTGGTGAGTGATTCTGGTGCCGAAGTAGGGTCCCATCCCATAATCCAATAGTAGCAATAAATCTGGAACTCAGGATAGTTTGAACGTACAACAGATTTATTGGCAATCCACAATTAAACATTTCAGTCTGCTTAGACCATCATTAGAACTGTGTGAAATATACAAAAACAATAAGAATAAAAAATGACAAGATAATATAAAATAAATAAAAGTCAAAAGCGTGTGACATAAATAGTTACACCATTTGTGACAATCTTAACAATGCAAGATACAGTCAAACCCATGAAATTACCGTATTTTTTGGACCATAAGATGCACCGGACCATAAGACGCACCCCAAATTTTCAGAAGGAAAATAGGGGAAATAAAAATAATATGTCAAATGGGGGTCCATCTTACAGTCTGAATTCAGCTTACCGGGGGGATCGGCAGCGCTGGGGGAGCATGGTCACAGGGGGTGTTCGGTGGTCTGACTCCAATCCCAGACTGGTGCGGCAGGTTCGGCAGTGCTAATGGTGCGGGGGCTCCGCCGACATTTTCTGAAAGCCCGGAACCTGCGCACATCCATTGCTGTGATGTGGTGGCCTCCAGGAAATTCCATCCCAGGCTGGTGCGGCAAGTGCGGCAGTGCTCTGTGGTGTGAGGGGGTCTGCCGGCATTTTGTGAAAGCCTGGAACCCCCTGCACATCCATTAATGCGATGTGGTGGCCTCTGGGAAAATGGCTGCCGGGGGCGGTGCATGCTCAGATTGAGATCTCGTCCTGAACTCTGCGTATGAGCATCTGTCACCTGTGGGGACAGCGCTCCAACTCTCTCCAGCTTCTACAGCCTGCTACACGGATGTCAACATATTAATCTTCAAACTTGTGAAATCCTGTAGAACAGTCAAACAAGAAAGAATGCACGTTAGTACACTGAGTCAGGATGGACCCCCACATAGTATCTTCAGGTAATCCCTGCCTGCTTGCATTTTATTATAGAGTTCTCCACAGGTTTTATATCAGCCCACTTCTAACGTTAGTACCACTATTGATACACATTGATACATTGATATTTAAACCTTTCCACACCTCTCTTTGATACAACACTCATCACTCTGCACACCTAACCAGCACAAATTATTTTTATTATTATTTTATTTAGCTTACTTTTTTATCTACATGGTTTTAGATCCTAACTTGCAGCAGATTTCTTATGTGCATATGCAAGCACCGCTATATATCATTTTCCAGTTCTAGGATGTATTAAGAGAAGCATAGAGTCTAGATCACGTGAAGTAATTATCCTCTTATACTCCTCCTTGGTTAGGCCTCATCTGGAATTCTGGGCACCACATTTTAGAAAATACATTGAAAAACTGGAGTAAATTCAGAGAAGATCTACTAGGATTGTGAGCAAACTGCAAAGTATGTCCTGCAAGGAACGGTTAAAGGATCTGGGAATCTTTAGCTTGCAAAAAAGAAGACTAAGAGGAGACTTAATAGCTGTGTACAAATATCTGAAGGGATGTCACAGTGTAGAGAGATAATTCTTATTGTCATTTGCACATGTAAACAAGAGAAGCAATGGAATGACACTGAAAGGGAGAAGAAATAGATTAGATATTAGGAAAAACTTTTTGACAGTGAGGGTGATCAATGACTGGAACAGGCTGCCAGGAGAGGTGGTGAGTTCTCATTCAATGGAAGTCTTCAAACAGAAGCTGGACAGACATCTGTCAGATGGTTTAGTGAGGTCCCTTTCAACTCTAAAATTCTATGATTCTATGTTTCTATGATTCTAAATAGATAGTGATTTATAATGAAATTTAGTTTGGCACAATTTTCTTTAGCATAAGGTATAAACCTTTCTGATAGGAAGGCACTGTCAAGCAACTGTATTTTTTGAGGCATTTTCAATGATATGTAATGCAGCACACCACTTGTATTGAAATTACTTAATGGGAATCTATCAGTAGAATCAACACTCCTAGGCCATCAATATGGCCATATACACTCACCGGCCACTTTATTAGGTACACCATGCTAGTAACGGGTTGGACCCCCTTTTGCCTTCAGAACTGCCTCAATTCTTCGTGGCATAGATTCAACAAGGTGCTGGAAGCATTCCTCAGAGATTTTGGTCCATATTGACATGATGGCATCACACAGTTGCCGCAGATTTGTCGGCTGCACATCCCAAAGATGCTCCATACAAGGCAGGATGGATCCATGCTTTCATGTTGTTTACGCCAAATTCTGACCCTACCATCCGAATGTCGCAGCAGAAATCGAGACTCATCAGACCAAGCAACGTTTTTCCAATCTTCTACTGTCCAATTTCGATGAGCTTGTACAAATTGTAGCCTCAGTTTCCTGTTCTTAGCTGAAAGGAGTGGTACCCGGTGTGGTCTTCTGTTGCTGTAGCCCATCTGCCTCAAAGTTTGACGCACTGTGCGTTCAGAGATGCTCTTAGGCCTACCTTGGTTGTAACGGGTGGCGATTTGAGTCACTGTTGCCTTTCTATCAGCTCGAACCAGTCTGCCCATTCTCCTCTGACCTCTGGCATCAACAAGGCATTTCCGCCCACAGAACTGCCGCTCACTGGATTTTTTTTCTTTTTCGGACCATTCTCTGTAAACCCTAGAGATGGTTGTGCGTGAAAATCCCAGTAGATCAGCAGTTTCTGAAATACTCAGACCAGCCCTTCTGGCACCAACAACCATGCCACGTTCAAAGGCACTCAAATCACCTTTCTTCCCCATACTGATGCTCGGTTTGAACTGCAGGAGATTGTCTTGACCATGTCTACATGCCTAAATGCACTGAGTTGCCGCCATGTGATTGGCTGATTAGAAATTAAGTGTTAACAAGAAGTTGGACAGGTGTACCTAATAAAGTGGCCGGTGAGTGTAGGTCATAGGAAGCTGAATAAAATTATACCTTGATATCTGCAATCTGAGGTTTTATTCCAGAGCATACACTGTTTTCTTATATGTAAATGAGCTGTTCCATGTTTGGGTTGGACAACGATCTTCCTGAGAATCTACCCCCAGGGCTTATTTTCATGAGAAGGGGACATTACCAATGTGAGTCATGTAACTAACACAGAACAGTAGAACTAAACTTTATCTTCATACAAAACACATTTGCTGCAGCATTCACAGCTCTGCTGCATTGCAACAGTATTGCAACACAAACTATCTGTGAGATGGAAACTGAAGCACTGAGAGGAAACTGCAGATGTGTCAGGTATAATCACACAAAGCTCTGCAGTGATATCAGGAAAGCAGTTTGTCAGTCTTTACATAGCACACTGCTAACTCCCCCATTCATTTAAAATAAGCTCTGGAGTCAGATTCTTAGGAAGAACAATGTCTTGCCCATAGCCTGGAAGAACTCATTTACATGTAAGGATATCTGCAATCTGATGCAATCTGTTCAGAAAACATTCGCCAATCTCAAATTCGGCACGAACGCAGCACATTCGGATTTGTGTTTGGTTTCCCAAGCAAATTTCCTTGGCAAAAAATAATCACAGTTCGGTGATGATTGTATTTCCATTAATGCTTTTGTTATGACTTTGACTAGGATAGTGGTGCTGTATGATGAGCTGGAAGGGTGTATAAGTCAGAGGACCGACGGAGTGTACTTTTTATTTATTTGTTTATTTTTTAATAACTTAATGTGTGTACATTCTGGCAGACAATCAGGTTCAGAAACCATCCACAATGTAATGACACAAGGGCTTCTGTCATTGCCTGATGAAGTCACATGTCCCTCTCCATATAAAAAGTAAACATGTTGTTTTGCAGGTGCCATTTTCTCATTTTAACAGATAGATAGGATCCTGTGCTATGTGAAATCGACCCTCTAGCATCTAACTAGTTTGTGCTAATAGTGTTGTTGTTGTGTTGCCGTCAGGACTCAGGAGGCCCCATTTGCTTATCAAAATCGTTAGGGCTAATATTATTTTGCAGGTCGTAGTCCACATTTCCTACTCAAAATCATTTGGGCTAATACTTTGTTGCAGTCAGGTCTCAGGAGGCCCGATTTGTTAATCAAAATAGTTACGCCTAATATCGGGGTTCAGCCAGGAGGCCCCATTTGCTAATCAAAATTGTTAGGGCTAATAGTATTCTGCAGGCCTGAGTCCACATTTCCTTCTCAAAATCATTTGGGCTCTTACTATACATAAAAAGGAGAACCAAGAGTTTACTAAATATGCCGTTTATTACATCAAAAAGATTTTATACATGATAAAAATGGATATTGTATATCAAATAAGTCCTATGTGAACTACCCAGGTGAGTTAAAGCGATCAAAGGTCCACAGAGGGTAACTAAATATAATAAAGCAGGCTATTACAATACATAAATGTTAGGTAGCGACTCTATGTTTTCTATCTGGAATGTCAATCACATATTACAGTTCAATGCACATTCAATGGGCCGCATACCCTACTACTCTGTTTCTATTACTTGCTCCAGCCTGCTTCCATATAAATAATTAGAAGTAATAATTACCCATTGTTGGTTTCAACTCCTATAAGGACTCCTGTGAGGACCCCGATCACCCCAACGCGCGTTTCGCGTGCTTTCAAACAGCCTCGCTTCCTTCCTGTTTCCTGAGGAATTTAGAGTCGCCATTACTTCTCTAAGAAAGCTGTGCCAGCACTACACCAGCATGGTGCAGACAAAATCACCCATTCCCTGAAAAAATCTATGTCTGCCAGGGTGCATTTCATCACTAACATCTGGATGAGAAAGCATAGGTACGGGCTTTACATCTCTCTGATTGGGCACTGGGTGACTCTGATGGCTGTGAGGGCAGGCGGTCAAGGGGCTGCTCCACAAGTCTTGGAATCCCCAAGGCTTGCTGGACATACCCCTGCATCTAACACTTCCTCCATGGCTTCTGCCTCCTCCACCTCCTCTAGGACCTGTAGCTGCACCCTCAATCTTTCCCTTAATGAGACACGCATTTTAACAGTGCAGAGAGCCTCCCCCCACCTCCGTACTGTGCAGCCAGAGCTTACTGTAATCAGGCAGTGTTTAAACTAATATGCCTTGGAGATCGCAGTCACAGAGCTAAAATAATGTGGACAGCTATCCAGGCTGAGTTAGAGCAATGGCTGTATTCACTGAACCTGGAGCCAGGGAAGGCCATGTGCAATAACAGTGCGAAACTGGTGGTGGCCCTATGCCAGGGCAACCTCACACACTTGCCTTGCATGGCTCGCGTCCTCAACCTGATGGCACAACAATTTCTCCACCACTATCCCAGCCTGGATTCACTGCTGCGGAAAGCACGGTCTCTGTGTGCTCCCTTCCACCAATCGCACCCCGCCGGTCATCGTTACATAGGTCTTTTGGCCTACCGGTTAACCATTTGATTCGCGATGTGCCAACATGGTGCAATTCCACTCTGCACATGTTGCAGTGACTGTGGCAGCAGTGATGAGCCCTTGATGCACTGCTGCAGAAATCACAGTCGCTGTATGCTCACTTTCACCGATCGCACCCCGCAGGTCATCGACTTGCATCGCTACAGAGGTCTTTTGGACTTCCGATTAACCGGTTTATATGCAATGTGCAAGGTGTAATTCCACTCTGCACATCTTGCAGCATCTGTGGCAGCAGCAATGAGCCCTGGTGCAGTATCTTGTCTTGCATAGCCTGGGCCAATGCAGTACAAACGTGGTGCAAATCACACTTGCAGAGTGGGCACAAATGAAGGACTTCTGCACCATTCTACACAGTTTCAAAATGGCTACAAAGATGGTCAGCGCTGACAATGCCGTCATAACTATTCCAGTCATCTACATGCTGGAGCACACTTTGAATAGTCTGCGGGAGAAGGTGATGTTCTAGAGGAAGAGGTGGAAGCAGAGCAGGATATGCAAGGGATAACAATATCTCTACGGTCTGGACTGTCATCGCATGATGCCATGGGGGCATGGATTACAGCGATGTAGGGGGCTCATGGTACCAGACAAATTGTTAGTGAAGGTGCAGGAGCCAAGAAACAAATGGAGGAGGACGTTCGCCAAACCAAACTGAACTGAACCTTGAAAGGTTCGCTTATCTCTGATCGATCATGGTATCATTTTGTGCATGATCCTGCTGACATTATCTTTAATATTTAGGTATATAAAGACTATGCTTGAAAAAGCACCACCAACAGCATACCCATCACCTCTTCCTCCTCCATTGCTTGAAAAATAGAATTGCTCTTACAAGTGAAGACAGAAAATGCCCCCTACCCACCCCCACTCCCAAATCATGGCAATTGTCTACATGTGTTCTGTACTAATTAAAATCCTAATAAATCTTTGTAGTAGTTGGAACACAGCTTTGGTCCTCCAGACTACCAGTTTTTCTGCATCTGTTCACTGTCGCAGAAGGGAGCTCACTGAATGCTGATTCATATATTTATCATTGTAATATCAACTGTAAAAATCCCTGTTGTTAACGATGTTCCTAATAGAGGTGGCTATTCTGAAAAAAAATATAATCTAAGTCTATGATTGTCTGTCTGCCGCTAATTACTAGCTGACGTCTTCACGTCCTAAAGTATTTTTCAAGTATGGTACTAAGAAACTCATACAGTAGCTTGCAAAAGTATTTACCCCTTGCCTTTTTACATATTTTGTTACTGTACATTACAACCTGTGTTTAAATATTTTTGTAATTTGATTTGTGTGTCATGCATCACCACTAAATATTCTAAGCTGGTGAAGTGAAATGAGGAAAATATAGGCAGAAATTAAGTATATGCGATCAAATAACTAAAAAATTGGCATGCGCATGGGTATTCACTCCTTTTGCTACGAAGCCCCCAAAAAGTTCTGGTGCAAGCAATCATCTTCATAAGACGCATAATTAGTGAAAGGAAGTCCACCTGTGTGCAATCTAAGTGTCACATGGTCTGTCAGTATATACACTTTACCTTTTCTGAAAAGCTACAGAGGCTGTCTAACCCTGACTAACAGCAACTGCAGCCTCCAGGAGGATAAAACCATGCAATACAGAACATTTTTTCATACATTAAGTGTCTTCTGAGGGTGTTATGCCATGGTCCCCAATATGACATTGCCAAATTGGCAAGACAAGTATTTGGTACTCAAGGAGTCATGTCTGCTTTGAAAAAAGAATGTTTGATTATTAAAAAAAAAAAAAAAAAAGAGTCACCAAGAAGAATGTAACCTGTACAATATATAAACATAAGTCTGGTGTAAAGTTACCATATTTAGTTAAATGGAACCTCAGAGCTCACAAAGCAATATTGTAGGGTAGTGATGGTGAACCTTTTACAGACCGAGTTCCCAAACTGCATCTGAAGACCCACTTATTTATTGCAAAGTGTCAACACTGCATTTTAACTTGAATTCTGAGGTCTTCGTTTATAAAAAATAGCACATGCAGAGTGCACGTGGGAACAGCAGAGAGCAGGCGGGGGCAGCAGAGAGCAGCCACAAACAGGAGCAGGGGTACCAGACTGCAGATGTAAAGGAATATGCTTCCTATCCTGGTATATGCTCTCCGCATCCTGGTATATGCAGCAGCCTCATCCTGGTGTATGCACCCACATCCTGGTATATGCGCCCACATCTTTGCATATGCTCCCCCCATACCCATCCTGGTATATGCTCTCCCCCACCCATCCTGATATATGCTCCCTCAACCATCCTGATATATGCTACCCCTCATCTTGATATATGCTCCCTGCCATCCTGGTATTAGCACCCCATTCTTGTATATGCACCCCCATCCTAGTATATGCTCCCTCCCCCCATCCTGTTATATGCTCCTCCAATCCATGTATATGTCTCCCATCCATGTATATGCCCCCAAATCAATGTATATGCCCTATTCTAGTATATACTCTCACAATCTATTTATATGACCCCCCATCCATGTATATAACCCCATCTATGTATATGCCCCACTTCCTGTTATATGCTCCCCATCCTAGTATACTTTCCCCTATCCAAGTAAATGCTCCCTCATCCTAGAATATGCTCCCCATCCTTGTATATGCTCCCTGTCCCTGTATATGCTCCCCCATTCTTGTATATGCCTCCATCCTTGTATATGCCTCCATCATTGTATATGCCCCCATCCTTGCATATGCTCCTCCAATCTATGTATATGTCCCCATCCTTGGCTCAGTGGATAGCACTTCAGCCTTGCAGCACTGGGGTTCTGGGTTCAAATCCCACCAAGGACAACATCTGCAAGTAGTTTGTATGTTCTCCCCGTGTTTACGTGGGTTTCCTCTGGGTTCTCCGGTTTCCTCCCTCATTCCAAATACTGACAGGGATTCTAGATTGTGAGCCCCATCGGGGACAGCGATGATAATGTGTGCAAACTGTAATGCGCTGCGGAATATGTTAGCGCTATATAAAAATAAAGATTATTACTATTACTATATGCTCACTCATCCTTAAATCATGCAGCTGTGTCAACAAAACCACTAAATCTCCGAGCACTAAAAGTACCTTCACACTAAACGATATCGCTAGCGATCCGTGACGTTGCAGCGTCCTGGCTAGCGATATCGTTGAGTGTGACAGGCAGCAGCGATCAGGATCCTGCTGTGATATCGCTGGTCATTTAGGAAAGTTCAGAACTTTATTTGGTCATCAGATAGCCGTGTATCGTTGTGTTTGACAGCAAAAGCAACGATACCAGCGATGTTTTACAATGGTAACCAGGGTAAATATCGGGTTACTAAGCGCAGGGCCGCGCTTAGTAACCCGATGTTTACCCTGGTTACCAGTGTAAAATGTAAAAAAAACAAACAGTACATACTCACCTTCGCATCCCCCGCCGTCCGCTTCCTGCACTGACTGAGCGCCGGCCGTAAAGTGAAAGCACAGCGGTGACGTCACCGCTCTGCTGTTAGGGCCGGCACTCACAGTCAGTGCAGGGAAGCGGACGCCGGGGGAAGCGAAGGTAAGTATGTACTGTTTGTTTTTTTTACTTTTACGATGGTAACCAGGGTAAACATCGGGTTACTAAGCGCGGTCCTGCACTTAGCAACCCGATGTTTACCCTGGTTACCCGGGGACCTCGGCATCATTGGTCGCTGGAGAGCGGTCTGTGTGACAGCTCTCCAGCGACCAAACAGCGACGCTGCAGCGATCGGCATCGTTGTCTGTATCGCTGCAGCGTCGCTAAGTGTGAAGGTACCTTTACAAATACTCGAAGATCACCCAAGCGTGCTTGGGAAAACCCGAGCAACGAGTATACTCACTCATCACTAGTATTTATATATTCAGCAGAAATTATGGGACAAATTCTGGTGCCAATTTTACCCACTTCTTGTGTGAAAATATAAAATCTGGGGCTGAAACAAAATTCTTGTGGTAAAAATGTAATTATTTTTTCCCCAATAGTATAAAATTCTATGACCCACTGGTTGTGTCAAAATGATCACTGCACCTCTAGATTAATTCATCAAGATGTGTATTTTGTAAAATGGGGTCACTTATGAGGAGTTCTGCTGTTCTGGTACCTCAAGGGCTCTCCAAGTGGGTCATGGCACCTTCAAACCATAATAGTAAAATGTGCACTATAATATGGTGCTCCTTCCATTTTGAGCTTTGTACTGTGCCTCAAAAGTAGTTTTCACCCTCACATGGGGTATTGGTACACTGAAGAAAGATTGCTTAAAATTTTGGGGTCCATTTTCTTCTGCTACCCATTACAAAATAAAAAAATTGGGGCTAAAAATAAAAATTTTGCTGGAAAAATTAGATGTTTTTATATTTTCTTAGCTCTGTTATAAACTTTTGTAAAGAACCTGGTGGATCAAGATGCTTAGCACACATCTAGATAAGTTCCTTGAGGGGTCCAGTTTCCAAAATGGTATTACTTGTGGGGAATATTCCAGTTTTTAGGCACAGCAGGGCCCTCCAAAAGTGACATGGCATCCTCTCTCTATTCCATTCAAATCTGTGTTCAAAAAGTCAAACCTTGCTCCTTTCCTTCCGGGTGCTGTCGTGCGCCCAGAAAGTGGCCTTCTTCCACATATGGGGTATTGGCGCACTCAGGAGAAATTGCACAATAAGTTTTGAAGTCCATTTTCTTCTGCTACATTTGATAAAATAAAAAAAAATTTGGAGCTAAAAGATGATTTTTGTGGAAAAACATGATTTTTAATTTTCACGGCTCTATGTTATAAACTTATGCAAAGCACCTGAGGGTTCAAGGTGCTCACTAAATATCTAGATAAGTCCCTTGAGGGGTCTAGTTTCCAAAATGGGGTCACTTGTGGGGGGGTTTCCACTATTTAGGCACATCAGTGGCACGCCAAACGTGAAATGACGTCTGCTCTCGATTCCAGCCAATTTTACGTTCAAAACATCAAATGGTGCTCTTCCCAGACCTACCGTGCACCTAAAGAGTGGTCTTCTTCCACACATGGGGGGCCGATGTACTCAGGAGAAAGTGCACAAAAAATATTGTGGTTCGTTTTCTCATGATATCCTTGAGAAAATTTTAAAAATTGGGTCTGAAGAAAAATTTTTGTGAAAAAAGTTAAATGTTCATTTTTTCCTTCCACATTGCTTCAGTTCCTATGAAGGACCTGAAGGGTTAATAAACTTCTTGAATCTGATTTTGAGCACCTTGAGGGGTGCAGTGTTTAGAATGAATGGTGTCAGTTTTGTGTACTTTCTGTCATATAGGCCCCAAAGTCACGTCAAATGTGAGGTGGTCCCTAAAAGAAAGGTTTTGTATATTTTGTTAGAAAAATGAGAATTGGCTGGTCAATGTTTAACCCTCATAACTTCCTAACAAAAAAATGATGTTGCAAAAATTGTGCTGATGTAAAGTAGACATGTGGGAAATGTTATTTATTAACTAAATCGTGTCACATAACCCTCTGATTTAGGGGCATAAAAATTAAAAGTTTGAAAGTCATGAAATTTTCAAAATTTTTGCCAAATTTACATTTTTTTCAGAAATAAATGCAAGTAATTTAGAAGAAATTTTACCAATATGATAAAGTATACTATGTCTCAGAATCAATGGGATCCATTGAAGTGTTCCAGAGTTATAACCACATAAAGTGACAGTGGTCAGATTTCAAAATTAAGGCCTGTTTATTAGCCTACAAAGTGGCTTGGTCCTTAAGGGGTTAAAGAAATTGTCAGCAGACCCACAGTTGATGAAAGCATGTGTAGATAACCACATATTCTGAAAACATAGCTCCACGTTAAGCAGTACTTTTTCAGAGGAGTGAAAAGGTACCTGAAAGCTTGGATGACCTCCTTAACAATCACTCAAGCTTAGGCAATTCCTGCCGACTTGCAGTCCTGAAGAAAATGCCCAACACGACCACAATAAAAATAGAGTCCAAGATTGTGCCGATGTCTCCTTTCAACAGCCTGAGAGCTGGCAGCCCCAACCTCCATTGGTTCCCCTTTAGAGAAATGGACAGGTTTGGGGGAATGACTGATTCCCTGTGTCGCTCGTCATGCCTCTCCCGAATTTAGCGATCCAACCGAATAGCCTGGGTCACGGCCTCCTTCAAGTAACAAGGTGGAGTATGTAGAGCCATAGTGTCCTTGAATGTATTTGAGAGGCCTCTGTGAAATTGGCACCTGAGGCGCTGCATCATTCCATAGCACCTCCGTGGACCTTTGTTGGAGCTCAGTACAGAAATCTTCAGCATTGCGGCTCCCCTGTGTCAGTGTCAGGATCTTAGCCTCTGCAACCTGGACCCTGTCTGGTTTGTCATAACTGAACCCTAACGAGTCAAAAAAGGTGTTAACCGAAGACCATTCTGGAGAATACCCACCCACCAAGACTCATCCCTGAAGACAGGGGTCGTAGTGTAAAAATAACCTACAGCTCTCCCTACACACCCTGCACTAATCTTTCTCCAAGAAAATTTATCAAGGAGTGCTCCTACTGGTTCGGGAGAGACCAACTGTACATCAGAAGGTATAGCTGTCATAGTTACTGCTGGTAGTAGAGGGTTCTGGGTAGCATACCTCGCGCTAGTAAACTGAAGCTGCAGCTGAGACTCTAACACTTCTAATTTCTGGTGATCCCTGGCCAGATCCTGAATCACCTGAGTCAGATTCGTCACTTGATCACAAAGTATGCAAATTGGTTACATAATGGCAGGAGGAAAGAGAGTAAAAAAGGTATACTGCCAATTGTAATGTGATGCTAGTCACTAGTCATGGACAAGCAGAGAGGCTGGGTAATCAAAAGGTCAGAAGCCAGGAATGTGCGTCAAAGACAGAGGGATGAAACAAAAGAATAGTCAGGTCACAGTCCAGGGGTCAAAATACCAGGAAGACAGCGGATCAAGCAAAGGGTGAGAGCAAACAGATGGTCAGAATGAGGTCCAAGATCAGGCAGCACAGATAAGAGCACAGAGCAACAAGGCAAACACACACCAGTGAGCATAAAGCTACAATTGGTACTAGTCTGAGGCAGGGTGCTTTCTAAATAGCCCATCAACACATTGACAGTTCAGCATGCCCCAGCATCAGATTGGGCAGCTGAGCGATCCATCAAATACTGACAGCTCAGTATTCCCCTGCTCTAGATTGGACGACAGACAGTAATTCACTGCTGTGAGACAAGGACTAGCATTTTTGTAATGGCCGGTATGTGTCGCAGAGGGGGAGATCCTCTGCGCTGTAAGCCATAAATGTTGCTCTGGGACGTGTAGTTCTACAAGCTTTGCTTTTCTTATAAGGGAGGTTTACAGGGTTAGTCAGATAGTTGGGCGTGTCTGGCTAACCACACACACCTCCCACCTATGGGGGTGGTTTCAGCTACATAATGTGACCTTGGTTTGGGTCACATGGTTGGAGGTTGTAAGGTCCTGTATGAGGTCAGGCCTGTGTGCTGGAAGGTCCAGTGAGTGGATGGACTTCCTGAAGAGCACATGGTGAGGCCGTGTACCTGGAAGGTCTCAGTGTTGGAAGATCCTGTGAGTGAATCGGATTCCTGAATAGCACATGGAGAGACCGTGGACCTGGATGGTCGATGTGTTGGAAGGTCCTGAGGGTGGACTGGATTCCTGAATAGCACGGGGTGAGACGATGTACTCGCAGAGTCTGTGACGGCACTGCCTTGGGTAAGCTACCGACCTTCTGAGGGTCTGGACTGCCGGTAGTGCCCTTGTCCCAAGGCATCTGATGAGATGGCGATACCAGTGAGGCAACTTCCCTAGAAGCCAGAACTGACGAGGAGTCAGCATGTGGAGCAGGAGCTCCTGTAAGATAACTCTGGACAAGGGGGTTATAGTAAGAGCAGACAAGTATCTGCCATTAGAACAGACTGTTGGTGCTTGTTATGTTCCGTGGAAGTTAATGAACTGTGCAATCTAATGTTATGTGTCACAGAGTAAAATTGTGAAAGAGACATTGACATGGTAACTGGACGAAGTGAGGTCTAGCGTGTTTAGAGACTGCGATTTAAAGCCGTGTACCATGAAGTGTTATGGATTATATGTTAAGTCTGTGAAGTGTAAATATGGCCCACAGTGGTTTATGATGGCATAATAAACCGCATGGACTAGTTAAGTGGAAAAAGTGTGCCTCTGTGCCTTCATCCCGTTGCCCAGTGAGTGTCCCCCAACACATGCCGTAAGCGCTGCACTACACAGCATACAGGCACAGAGAAAGGAATTGTGACTGCCTCTTAATGATTCAGACACCACGATTTACACACTTAGTCATGTGCTGATGAGCTGCTCTTCCTAATTCTCTCAAAGTTTAGTGAAAAACTGAGAGAAGCAAGAAGAGAAGCTAGTTGTCACGTGACTGTAAGATTTAAAATCACATATGAGTGAAGTGGCCATGTGATGACTGATGAAAACTGCAAGCAGAGCTTAATTCAGACAGTGAGTATATTACACGCAGTTAGGATTGGCATGCTACAGGGCTTAAATTTATAATTAAATGGCTTGTCCAGGTTTGAGATGAAAGTCTGCAGTCACTCTATGTGCACTGAACAATTTTAGGATTCTACCTTGCATAAGTATGTGATTTGTATACTTCCTGCAACATTCTGACTAGACATATCCATCCTCTCTCGATTCATTTTCATTGAGTCAGGCCACGCATGTCTAGTCAGCATGTGATCGCATGTATGGAAGTTGTCAGTTCAAGAGAATCCTGACTGCATTCAGTGTGCAATGTGAGAATACAGAAGTCTGCATAGAATGACTCATCACAAACTTGGACAACCCCTTTAATGCTCCTAACATAAAGATATGAGAATTAGTCAATTCAATTTACATCCTGGTACCTTATAGATGACGTTGTCTCTGGAACATTCTCTTTCTTTTCTTCTTCATATTGTCCAGACGTCATGATGAGTTTTCTCAGCTGAATAAAACTTGGCACGCAAACGGATAAATCTAATATATAAAGCTGAATCTGTGTGTATGAGTGTATGTGTGTGCGTATGTCCGGGATTGGCATCTGCATCGTCGCAGCTACAGCCACAAAATTTTGCAAAGTCACATGTCATGACCCTGAGAGCGTCATAGGCTATGTTGTGAGGCAAAATTTTAACCCCGCGCGTTCCAATTCACCAAAAATTTTGCCCCTATCTACATAATGGGGAAATAGTGAAAGGAAAAGTGTTGGAGGCAAATTGACAGCTGCCAGATGTGAACAAGGGGGACTTAAAGAGTGAGAGCGATGGCGCCACAGAGTATATACCGTACAGTTGCTAAGGTGGGACCCCAACATGAGATACTCACCACGCACAGGGATATGAACACACACAAAACGCGCCACACACTACCACGTGCTTGAACACATATCACCCTCAGCACACATTTCACCACACATACACCAACCTCGCCACATAAAAGTCGAAACACAAAAGTCGCCGCTCAAAACTCGCCACGCGCAAAACTCGCCACATGCAAAACTAGGCTCACGCAAATCTCGCCACACGTGCAAAATTCACCTCATGGAAAACTCGCCACACGCAAAACTTGCACACGCAGAAAAATTGCCACATGCACAAAAGTTGCAACACATGCAAAAGTTGCCTCACACAAAACTTGCACATACTCAAAACGCACCACACATAAAACTCGCCACGCGCAAAACTCGCCATGCGCAAAACTTGCTGCACACAACTTGCTACACTAACCTGTCACATGTAACAAAAAGTTGCTACACGCATGTCGCCACACAAAACTCATCTCACAAAAGTCGCTACATACATGTCGCCACACGCAACTCAACACACACAACGTGACACATGAAACTCGCCCTAAAACACACACAAGTCTGGTATTATCCTTCAAAAATAAAAATCTGATTAATAAGCAGACAAATTGCAAAAGCAACAACTGTACCATATAGGAAATACAGCAGCTGTCAGTCACATGACCAGGGCCGTTTCTTCAACAGGGCGGGCAGGGCGGCCACACGGGGCGCCGTGGGGCCGGGGGGCGCAGGAGAGGCCTCGGGCCCCGGTGGTCCCCTGCCCGCTGCTGCTGCTGTTTAAGGGCTGTCAGGGGCGCGGATGCCGCGCTCAGTGCTGAGCGCGGGCGCGCCCTGCCCGAACTCAGCTGCAAATCTGACAGCTGAGCGGTCAGATCATCGCCTCGCGTCGCCGCGCCCCCCCCCCCCGCACCGCACATAATGGTTGCGGCCACCTCGGCGCCGCCACTCACCCATACCTCCCAACCGTCCCGATTTCAGCGGGACAGTCCCGCTTTGGCACCGGGGTCCCGCTGTCCCGCTTCGGGCATTTAAAATCCCGAATTTGCGGCCGCCGGTGAAGCCCCGCCCACTTCCGGGACGTAGAGAGAGCCTGTTTTTTTTTTTTTTTATATAAAAGCTGCCTCCTGACCGCCCGCGCAACACCCCCCCCCCCTCCCGCCCCCTGTGCGGCGCTGCCACGCTGAAGGAGAGAGCCTGCAGCAATCAAGAAGAAAGGTCAGCGATTCACTACCTCTGGCTGTGTGTGCACGGAGCTCCGGCTTCTGCTCTTAGCTGCTATCCCGGCAGAGAAGGAGAGACGGGGGAGGTGCCGGGATAGTGCAGAGCTGTGAGCAGGAGACTGAAGACTTCAGCAGAGAGCTGCACATGGACATCAGCCGCCCCTGCATCACAGAGGAGATTGTGTGTGTGTGATGTGTGTGATGGCTGCGTGTGTGTGTGTGTGATGGCTGGGTGTGTGTGTGTGATGGCTGTGTGTGTGTGATGGCTGCGTGTGTGTGTGTGTGATGGCTGCGTGTGTGTGATGGCTGCGTGTGTGTGTGTGATGGCTGTGTGTGTGTGATGGCTGCGTGTGTGTGTGTGTGATGGCTGCGTGTGTGTGTGTGTGATGGCTGCGTGTGTGTGTGTGATGGCTGCGTGTGTGTGTGATGGCTGCGTGTGTGTGTGTGATGGCTGCGTGTGTGTGTGTGATGGCTGCGTGTGTGTGTGATGGCTGCATGTGTGATGGCTGCGCGTGTGTGTGTGTGTGTGATGGCTGCGTGTGTGTGTGTGATGGCTGTGTGTGTGATGGCTGCGTGTGTGTGTGATGGCTGCGTGTGTGTGTGTGATGGCTGCGTGTGTGTGATGGCTGCGTGTGTGTGATGGCTGCGTGTGTGTGATGGCTGCGTGTGTGTGATGGCTGCGTGTGTGTGTGATGGCTGTGTGTGTGTGATGGCTGCGTGTGTGTGATGGCTGTGTGTGTGTGATGGCTGTGTGTGTGTGATGGCTGTGTGTGTGTGATGGCTGTGTGTGTGTGATGGCTGTGTGTGTGTGATGGCTGCGTGTGTGTGATGGCTGCGTGTGTGTGTGATGGCTGCGTGTGTGTGTGTGTGTGATGGCTGCGTGTGTGATGTCTGCGTGTGTGTGTGATGGCTGCATGTGTGTGTGATGGCTGCGTGTGTGTGTGTGTGTGATGGCTGCGTGTGTGTGTGTGATGGCTGCGTGTGTGTGTGTGTGATGGCTGCGTGTGTGTGTGTGTGATGGCTGCGTGTGTGTGTGATGGCTGCGTGTGTGATGCATTTGTGTCAAAGCTGCATGTGTTTGTGAGCTGCGTGCGTGTGAGCTGCGTGCCTGTGTGTGAGCTGCGTGCCTGTATGTCATTATACAGTATGGAGCATCATGTGTGGTCATTATACAATATGGAGCATCATGTGCGGTCATTATACAGTATGGAGCATCATGTGCGGTCATTATACAGTATGGAGCATTATGTGTGGCCATTATACAGTATGGAGCATCATGTGCGGTCATTATACAGTATGGAGCATCATGTGCGGTCATTATACAATATGGAGCATCATGTGCGGTCATTGTACAGTATGGAGCATCATGTGCGGTCATTATACAGTATGGAGCATCATGTGCGGTCATTATACAGTATGGAGCATCATGTGTGGCCATTATACAGTATGGAGCATCATGTGCGGCCATTATACAGTATGGAGCATCATGTGTGGCCATTATACAGTATGGAGCATCATGTGCGGCCATTATACAGTATGGAGCATCATGTGCGGTCATTATACAGTCTGGAGCATCATGTGCGGTCATTATACAGTCTGGAGCATCATGTGCGGTCATTATACAGTCTGGAGCATCATGTGCGGTCATTATACAGTCTGGAGCATCATGTGCGGTCATTATACAGTCTGGAGCATCATGTGCGGTCATTATACAGTCTGGAGCATCATGTGCGGTCATTATACAGTATGGAGCATCATTTGCGGTCATACAGTATGGAGCATCATGTGCGGTCATTATACAGTATGGAGCATCATGTGCGGTCATTATACAGTATGGAGCATCATGTGGGGTCATTATACAGTATGGAGCATCATGTGCGGTCATTATACAGTCTGGAGCATCATGTGCGGTCATTATACAGTATGGAGCATCATTTGCGGTCATACAGTATGGAGCATCATGTGTGTTCATTATACAGTATGGAGCATCATGTGCGGCCATTATACAGTATGGAGCATCATGTGGGGTCATTATACAGTATGGAGCATCATGTGCGGTCATTATACAGTATGGAGCATCATGTGCGGTCATACAGTATGGAGCATCATGTGTGTTCATTATACAGTATGGAGCATCATGTGTGGCCATTATACAGTATGGAGCGTCATGTGTGTTCATTATACAGTATGGAGCATCATGTGTGGCCATTATACAGTATGGGGCACTGTGTGGCCATATTTTTTTGTTTATAATTATTGTATATGAAACAGTGTGATCGGCAGTGCTAAATGGGTGTGGTTGGGATGTGGATATGGGTGTGACTAATTATGAATGGGTGTGGTCAGAGGCGTGGCCTAAAATTTGCCGCGGCGCGCAAAGCGCGCCGCAAACTTTGTCCCTCTTTCCCATCTTCAAAAGTTGGGAGGTATGACTCACCTCCGCTCCGCGCTGGATGAACAGCGAGAATGAACAGCCAGGATGAGGCAGCTCGGCCACTCCCACACTGATAGCAGGGGCGCCGCGCTCTCGGCTGAGCACGGGCGCTCCCTGAGACAGTGATCAAAGAGCTAAGCACACACACTATCACTGTCAGACTAGGCTGCCTGGCTGTTGCCAATTTCAATGCTGGACAGGACAGGCTGCAGTCTAGTCTGACAGTGGTAGCAGTATAGCAAAAATGCCCACCCCCTGCCTATGGATTAGTCCTTCCCTTCCCAGCAGCCCCATTTAGCAGTCTGAGCGCGCTCAGACTCAGAGGGCAGAGGGCACTGACACACTGAACAGGTGAGGGGGTCTGAGGGATGGGATGGGTTGGGCTAGCCTTTTTTTTTGGATGGGGACCCCCACACCTGCCCCCCCCCCAACCACCCTTGGGGCATGCTGATTTGGCATGCCCCACAGCATGAAACCCGGGAGGGGGCCCAGCTGACTTACCTCATCTTTGGCAGTCTGGTGGCATCCTCACCCAGGCGAGAAGTGTTGGAAAGAGTTATGGCAGTAACTGTATACCTGGCAACCAATAATTTAGCTTTTCGAGGATCGTCAAATACATTGTTTACACCAAATAATGGACATTTCCTTGGGCTTATAGAGCTTCTTGGAAAATTTGAACCAGTAATGAGAGATCATTTAAAACGAATTACTTCCCAGGAAATCCATACACATTACTGTGGAAATTTAATTCAAAATGAAATTATCTGCTTGATGGCCTCTCAGGTGAAGAAATGTATTCTAGAAAAAGCCAAAAGATCTAAGTATTTTTCAATAATGTTGGACTGCACACAAGATGCAGGTCACACTGAACAGTTGTCATACACCTTAAGATTTGTTGATATAGATGATGATCACGTAGCAATAAAGGAACATTTTATTGGCTATCGTCCTGCTACTGATACATCTGGGGAAAGTCTCGCCAATCTCCTTTTAGAAGAGATTAGTAAATGTGACCTGGAATTAGAAAATGAACTGGCAGAAAAGCTGAATTATTCGGAAGCTATTAATGCTTTTGCAGCGGCTAAATCTAGAAGAGTCAGTTTCTCATAAATCTGCAACCTACAATTTTTAGGATCTGTTTCCAAAATAATTAATAGATATTATTTACCTACAACTTTGTTCTCACCGTTAATAATTAGCATACTTGTCCCTTTTCCCCAAGTTCTATATAAGTTAAAGGCAAATTATAATTTATTAAAAAAAGGGAAGATACAAGCCTGCTCTCTATTTATTACTCAAGCCCACAAAAATAATGTTTATTATTTTCGGTGCCGGGGGGGGGGGGGGGGGGGGAGAAATTTCCTACTCTCGCCCTGTGTCATTTTTGGGCTAGAAACTGCCCTGCACATGACCTGTCTATTATGTGTATGTGTGAGCTAATATATACTGCCAGGGGGGAGGGCTTCCTGTTGGCTGAGGATTTATCACGCTGCCAATTTAGCTTACAAATACTGAGGTAAAAATACTGAGCAAATAACGTGTGAACAAGGTCTAATACAGGAGGAGATGACACACAGATATATACTATATACAGGAGGAGCTGACACACAGGTATATACTATATACAGTGGAGATGACACACAGGTATATACTATATAAAGGAGGAGATGACATACAGGTATATACTATATACAGGAGCAGATGACACACACATGTATACTATATACAGGGGAGATGACACACAGGTATATACTATATACAAGAGGAGATTACACACTGGTATATACTATATACAGGAGAGATGACACACAGGTATATACTATATACAGGGGAGATGACACAGGTATATACTATATACAGGAGGAGATGACACACAGGTATATACTATATACAGGAGGAGATGACATACAGGTGCATACTATATACAGGAGGAGATGACATACAGGTACGTACTATATACAGGGGAGATGACACAGATATATACTATATACAGGAGGAGATGACACACAGGTATATGCTATATACAGGAGGAGATGACACACAGATATATACTATATACAGGAGCAGATGACACACAGGTATATGTTATGAACCGGTGACCCTGGAGCCGCATGAGACTATCTCTGGAGTAGGTGGTACCTGTACTGACCGCAATCCTAAACTGACACCGCAACTAAAAGTAGCCGTGGGGTGTTCCTAACACGGCCTAGACACCTCGACACAGCCAGAGGACTAAATACCCCTAAAGTTGGAAATGGGAATTCTATCTTGCCTCAGAGCAGAACCCCAAAGGAAAGGCAGCCCCCACAAATATTGACTGTGAGTTTAAGAGGAAATATGTACGCAGACAGAAAAACAGGATTTAGCAAAAGAGGCACTTCTAGCTAAATAGAAAAGGATAAAACAGAGTTCTAAGCGGTCAGTATTAAAACCCTAAAAATATCCACAGCAGGTAATACTAGAATTCTACATCTAACTAAAGACATAGAATGTATATCTGCATCTCCAGAGAATCCAGCATGACAGAAAAATCCAAACAAACTCTAAGCTGGACAAAAACACAATAAATTGCACTGAACAGAAAAGCACACAGCATGCGTGCTACAGTGAACAAAAACCAGGCACTTATCTTAGCTGAATTGACAGCAGGGCACGAGGAGCCAGACAGAGATGCAATCCCTCCATGAACAATGGACAACTGGCATGGAATGCTGGATCCTACACACCTAAATACCTAATAGGGCTGCAATCAGCAGAAACACCTGTCCTGGATTACATTCTAGAGACAACTGCACTACCACCAACAACCACCGGAGGGAGCCCAAGAGCAGAATTCACAACAGTACCCCCCCTTGAAGAGAGGTCACCGAACCCTCACCAGACCCCCCAGGCCGATCAGGACGAGCCACATGAAAGGCACGGACCAAATCAGCAGCATGGACATCAGAGGCAAAAACCCAAGAATTATCCTCCTGGTCATAACCCTTCCATTTGACAAGGTACTGAAGCTTCCGTCTCGAAAAACGAGAATCCAAAATCTTCTCAACCACATACTCCAACTCCCCATCAACCAACACAGGGGCAGGAGGATCAATAGAGGGAAGAACAGGCAACACATATTTCCGCAATAAAGATCTATGGAAAACATTATGGATGGCAAAAGAGGCCGGAAGGGCCAAACGAAAAGACACCGGATTGATAATCTCAGAAATCCTATAAGGACCAATAAACCGAGGCTTAAACTTAGGGGAAGAAACCTTCATAGGAACATGACAGGAAGACAACCAGACCAAATCCCCAACCCGAAGCCGGGAACCAACACACCAACAACGGTTAGCAAAACGCTGAGCCTCCTCCTGAGACAACACCAAATTGTCCACCACATGAGCCCGGTTTGGCCATTTGTCTGAGGATGAAATGCAGAAGAAAAAGACAAATCAATGCCCAGCCTAGCACAAAAGGCCCGCCAAAACCTAGAAACAAACTGGGAACCTCTGTCAGACACAATATTCTCCGGAATACCATGCAAACGAACCACATGCTGAAAAAACAACGGAACCAAATCAGAAGAGGAAGGCAATTTAGGCAAAGGCACCAAATGAACCATCTTAGAAAACCAGTCACAAACCACCCAGATAACCGACATCCTCTGGGAAACCGGAAGATCCGAAATAAAATCCATAGAAACATGCGTCCAGGGCCTCTCAGGGACCGGCAATGGCAAAAGTAACCCACTAGCACGGGAACAACAAGGCTTGGCCCGCGCACAAGTCCCACAGGACTGCACAAAAGAACGCACATCCCACGACAAAGAAGGCCACCAAAAAGACCTACCAACCAAATCTCTGGTACCAAAAATACCAGGATGGCCAGCCAACACAGAACAATGAACCTCAGAAATCACTCTACTAGTCCATCTATAAGGAACAAACGGTTTCCCCACTGGACAGCGGTCAGGTTTGTCAGCCTGAAATTCCTGAAGAACCCGTCGTAAATCAGGGGAGATGGCAGAAAGGACGACCCCTTCCTTCAGAATGCCAACCGGTTCAAGGACCTCAGGAGAATCAGGCAAAAAGCTCCTAGAGAGGGCATCAGCCTTAATATTCTTAGAACCCGGAAGATACGAGACCACGAAATCAAAACGGGAGAAAAACAGGGACCATCAAGCCTGTCTAGGATTCAGCCGTTTGGCAGACTCGAGGTAAATCAGATTTTTATGATCGGTCAAGACCACAATACGGTGCTTGGCTCCCTCAAGCCAATGTCGCCATTCCTCGAACGCCCACTTCATAGCCAACAACTCCCGATTGCCGACATCATAATTGCATTCAGCAGGCGAAAACTTTCGGGAAAAGAAGGCACATGGTTTCATCAAGGAACCGTCAGAATTCCTCTGAGATAAAACGGCCCCTGCCCCAATCTCAGAAGCGTCAACCTCAACCTGAAATGGAAGAGAAACATCCGGCTGACGCAACACCGGGGCAGAAGTAAATCGGCGTTTAAGCTCCTGAAAGGCAGCGACAGCCGCAGAGGACCAATTCGTCACATCAGTGCCTTTTTTCATCAAATCGGTCAGGGGTTTAACCACACTGGAAAAGTTAGCAATGAAACGGCGATAAAAATTAGCAAAGCCCAAAAATTTCTGAAGGCTCTTCACGGATGTGGGCTGAATCCAATCATGAATGGCCTGAACCTTAACCGGATCCATCTCTATAGATGAGGGAGAAAAAATGAAGCCCAAAAAAGAAACCTTCTGCACTCCAGAGTATCGTTTCTCCTTATGGAGAGTGACATACCATCTCTGGCTTGTCAAGGTAAGGAGGCTTATGTGCCGTACAATGCTCCTCTGGGAATTTAAATATGCAAATTGCCTCTTCTGAGAAAAAGAGGACTTAACTCTATAGTGCCACCTGTTGGAAGTAGCGATCCTACAAGTCACAATCAACCCTCTAACGAGTCGTGCAATATGACTTAGGATAAATGCCAAATCAGTATCTCAATTCGCAGACACGGTGTTTCGGGCTGTTGGCCCTCGTCAGTGCGAAGAAATTCTCCTACTTCTACATCTAGAGGGTTAAAACTATGTTGGAAAGCATCCCAAAAGAGTTCCCAAAGAGGGGGTATAGTGCGTGTTTGATAATTCTCCTACTTCTACATCTAGAGGGTTAAAACTCTGTTGGAAAGCATCCCAAAAGAGATCCCAAAGAGGGGGTATAGTGCGTGTTTGATTTGTGGAAAAAAATTTTTTGACTGAAAATCAGCCATTTTTGGCTTGGCCGGGTATTAGTTTTTTTAACGTTTTCAGGTTTTGAGAAAAATCACTTAATTCTCCTACTTCTACATCTAGAGGATTAAAACTATGTTGGAAAGCATCCCAAAAGAGTTCCCAAAGAGGGGGTATAGTGAGTGTTTGATTTGTGGAAAAAAAAATTTGGGCTGAAAATCAGCCATTTTTGGCTTGGCCGGGTATTAGATTTTTTGACGTTTTCAGGTTTTGCGAAAAATCACTTAATTCTCCTACTTCTACATCTAGAGGGTTAAAACTATGTTGGAAAGCATCCCAAAAGAGTTCCCAAAGAGGGGGTATAGTGAGTGTTTGATTTGTGGAAAAAAAAATTTTGGCTGAAAATCAGCCATTTTTGGCTTGGCCGGGTATTAGATTTTTTGACGTTTTCAGGTTTTGCGAAAAATCACTTAATTCTCCTACTTCTACATCTAGAGGGTTAAAACTATGTTGGAAAGCATCCCAAAAGAGTTCCCAAAGAGGGGGTATAGTGCGTGTTTGATTTGTGGAAAAAGAAATTTTGGCTGAAAATCTTCCAATTTTGGCTTGGCCGGGTATCAGATTTTTTGACGTTTTCAGGTTTTGCGAAAAATCACTTAATTCCCCTACTTCTACATCTAGAGGGTTAAAACAATGTTGGAAAGCATCCCAAAAGAGTTCCCAAAGAGGGGGTATAGTGCATGTTTAATTTGTGGAAAAAAGTTTTTTGGCTAAAAATCAGCCATTTTTGGCTTGGCCGGGTATTAGATTTTTTGACGTTTTCAGGTTTTGCGAAAAATCACTTAGTTCTCCTACTTCTACATCTAGAGGGTTAAAACTATGTTGGAAAGCATCCCAAAAGAGTTCCCAAACAGGGGGTATAGTGCATGTTTGATTTGTGGGGAAAAAATTTTTGGCTGAAAATCAGCCATTTTTGGCTTAGCCGGGTATTAGATTTTTTGACGTTTTCAGGTTATGCAAAAAATCACTTAATTCTCCTACTTCTACTTATAGAGCGTTAAAACTATGTTGGAAAGCATCCCAAGACAGTTCCCAAAGAGGGGGTATAGTGCGTGTTTGATTTGTGGAAAAAAAAATTATGGCTGAAAATCAGCCATTTTTGGCTTGGCCGGGTATTACATTTTTTGACGTTTTCAGGTTTTGCGAAAAATCACTTAATTCTCCTACTTCTACATTTAGAGGGTTAAAACTATGTTGGAAAGCATCCCAAAAGAGTTCCCAAAGAGGGAGTATAGTGCGTGTTTGATTTGTGGAAAAAAAAATTTTGGCTGAAAATCAGCCATTTTTGGCTTGGCCGGGTATTAGATTTTTTGACGTTTTCAGGTTTTGCGAAAAATCACTTAATTCTCCTACTTCTACATCTAGAGGGTTAAAACTATGTTGGAAAGCATCCCAAAAGAGTTCCCAAAGAGCGGGTATAGTGCGTGTTTGATTTGTGGAAAAAGAAATTTTGGCTGAAAATCTTCCAATTTTGGCTTGGCCGGGTATCAGATTTTTTGACGTTTTCAGGTTTTGCGAAAAATCACTTAATTCCCCTACTTCTACATCTAGAGGGTTAAAACAATGTTGGAAAGCATCCCAAAAGAGTTCCCAAAGAGGGGGTATAGTGCATGTTTAATTTGTGGAAAAAAGTTTTTTGGCTAAAAATCAGCCATTTTTGGCTTGGCCGGGTATTAGATTTTTTGACGTTTTCAGGTTTTGCGAAAAATCACTTAGTTCTCCTACTTCTACATCTAGAGGGTTAAAACTATGTTGGAAAGCATCCCAAAAGAGTTCCCAAAGAGGGGGTATAGTGCGTGTTTGATTTGTGGAAAAAAATTTTTTGGCTGAAAATCAGCCATTTTTGGCTTGGCCGGGTATTAGATTTTTTGACTTTTTCAGGTTTTGCGAAAAATCACTTAATTCTCCTACTTCTACATTTAGAGGGTTAAAACTATGTTGGAAAGCATCCCAAAAGAGTTCCCAAAGAGGGGGTATAGTGCGTGTTTGATTTGTGGAAAAAAATTTTTTGGATGAAAATCAGCCATTTTTGGCTTGGCCGGGTATTAGATTTTTTGACATTTTCAGGTTTTGCGAAAAATCACTTAATTCTCCTACTTCTACATCTAGAGGGTTAAAACTATGTTGGAAAGCATCCCAAAAGAGTTCCCAAAGAGGGGGTATAGTGCATGTTTGATTTGTGGGGAAAAAATTTTTGGCTGAAAATCAGCCATTTTTGGCTTAGCCGGGTATTAGATTTTTTGACGTTTTCAGGTTATGCAAAAAATCACTTAATTCTCCTACTTCTACTTCTAGAGCGTTAAAACTATGTTGGAAAGCATCCCAAGAGAGTTCCCAAAGAAGGGATATAGTGCGTGTTTGATTTGTGGGAAAAAAAATTTTGGCTGAAAATCTTCCAATTTTGGCTTGGCCGGGTATGATTTTTTGACGTTTTCAGGTTTTGCGAAAAATCACTTAATTCCCCTGCTTCTACATCTAGAGGGTTAAAACAATGTTGGAAAGCATCCCAAAAGAGTTCCCAAAGAGGGGGTATATTGTATGTTTGATTTGTGGGAAAAAGTTTTTTGGCTAAAAATCAGCCATTTTTGGCTTGGCCGGGTATTAGATTTTTTGACGTTTTCAGGTTTTGCGAAAAATCACTTAATTCTCCTACTTCTACATTTAGAGGGTTAAAACTATGTTGGAAAGCATCCCAAAAGAGTTCCCAAAGAGGGGGTATAGTGCGTGTTTGATTTGTGGAAAAAAAAATTTTGGATGAAAATCAGCCATTTTTGGCTTGGCCGGGTATTAGATTTTTTGACATTTTCAGGTTTTGCGAAAAATCACTTAATTCTCCTTCTTCTACATCTAAAGGGTTAAAACTATGTTGGAAAGCATCCCAAAAGAGTTCCCAAAGAGGGGGTATAGTGCGTGTTTGATTTGTGGAAAAAAAATTTTTGGCTGAAAATCAGCCATTTTTGGCTTGGCCGGGTATTAGATTTTTTGACGTTTTCAGGTTTTGCAAAAAATCACTTAATTTTCCTACTTCTACTTCTAGAGCGTTAAAACTATGTTGGAAAGCATCCCAAAAGAGTTCCCAAAGAGGGGATATAGTGCGTGTTTGATTTGTGAAAAAAAAATTTTTGGCTGAAAATCAGCCATTTTTGGCTTGGCCGGGTATTACATTTTTTGACGTTTTCAGGTTTTGCGAAAAATCACTTAATTCTCCTACTTCTACATTTAGAGGGTTAAAACTATGTTGGAAAGCATCCCAAAAGAGTTCCCAAAGAGGGGGTATAGTGCGTGTTTGATTTGTGGAAAAAAATTTTTTGGATGAAAATCAGCCATTTTTGGCTTGGCCAGGTATTAGATTTTTTGACATTTTCAGGTTTTGCGAAAAATCACTTAATTCTCCTTCTTCTACATCTAAAGGGTTAAAACTATGTTGGAAAGCATCCCAAAAGAGTTCCCAAAGAGGGGGTATAGTGCATGTTTGATTTGTGGGGAAAAATTTTTTGGCTGAAAATCAGCCATTTTTGGCTTAGCCTAGTATTAGATTTTTTGACGTTTTCAGGTTATGCAAAAAATCACTTAATTCTCCCACTTCTACTTCTAGAGCGTTAAAACTATGTTGGAAAGCATCCCAAGAGAGTTCCCAAAGAAGGGATATAGTGCGTGTTTGATTTGTGGGAAAAAAAATTTTGGCTGAAAATCTTCCAATTTTGGCTTGGCCGGGTATCAGATTTTTTGACGTTTTCAGGTTTTGCGAAAAATCACTTAATTCCCCTACTTCTACATCTAGAGGGTTAAAACAATGTTGGAAAGCATCCCAAAAGAGTTCCCAAAGAGGGGGTATAGTGCATGTTTGATTTGTGGGAAAAAGTTTTTTGGCTAAAAATCAGCCATTTTTGGCTTGGCCGGGTATTAGATTTTTTGACGTTTTCAGGTTTTGCGAAAAATCACTTAATTCTCCTACTTCTACATCTAGAGGGTTAAAACTATGTTGGAAAGCATCCCAAGACAGTTCCCAAAGAGGGGGTTTAGTGCGTGTTTGATTTGTGGAAAAAAAAATTTTGGCTGAAAATCAGCCATTTTTGGCTTGGCCGGGTATTACATTTTTTGACGTTTTCAGGTTTTGCGAAAAATCACTTAATTCTCCTACTTCTACATTTAGAGGGTTAAAACTATGTTGGAAAGCATCCCAAAAGAGTTCCCAAAGAGGGGGTATAGTGCGTGTTTGATTTGTGGAAAAAAAATTTTTGGATGAAAATCAGCCATTTTTGGCTTGGCCGGGTATTAGATTTTTTGACATTTTCAGGTTTTGCGAAAAATCACTTAATTCTTCTTCTACATCTAAAGGGTTAAAACTATGTTGGAAAGCATCCCAAAAGAGTTCCCAAAGAGGGGGTATAGTGCGTGTTTGATTTGTGGAAAAAAAATTTTTGGCTGAAAATCAGCCATTTTTGGCTTGGCCGGGTATTAGATTTTTTGACGTTTTCAGGTTTTGCAAAAAATCACTTAATTTTCCTACTTCTACTTCTAGAGCGTTAAAACTATGTTGGAAAGCATCCCAAAAGAGTTCCCAAAGAGGGGGTATAGTGCGTGTTTGATTTGTGGAAAAAAATTTTTTGGATGAAAATCAGCCATTTTTGGCTTGGCCGGGTATTAGATTTTTTGACATTTTCAGGTTTTGCGAAAAATCACTTAATTCTCCTTCTTCTACATCTAAAGGGTTAAAACTATGTTGGAAAGCATCCCAAAAGAGTTCCCAAAGAGGGGGTATAGTGCGTGTTTGATTTGTGGAAAAAAAATTTTTGGCTGAAAATCAGCCATTTTTGGCTTGGCCGGGTATTAGATTTTTTGACGTTTTCAGGTTTTGCAAAAAATCACTTAATTTTCCTACTTCTACTTCTAGAGCGTTAAAACTATGTTGGAAAGCATCCCAAAAGAGTTCCCAAAGAGGGGATATAGTGCGTGTTTGATTTGTGAAAAAAAATTTTTTGGCTGAAAATCAGCCATTTTTGGCTTGGCCGGGTATTAGATTTTTTGACGTTTTCAGGTTTTGCGAAAAATCACTTAATTCTCCTACTTCTACATCTAGAGGGTTAAAACTATGTTGGAAAGCATCCCAAAAGAGTTCCCAAAGAGGGGGTATAGTGCGTGTTTGATTTGTGGAAAAAAAATTTTTGGCTAAAAATCAGCCATTTTTGGCTTGGCCGGGTATTAGATTTTTTGACGTTTTCAGGTTTTGCAAAAAATCACTTAATTCCCCTACTTCTACATCTAGAGGGTTAAAACTATGTTGGAAAGCATCTGAATAGAGTTCCCAAAGAGGGGGTATAGTGCGTGTTTGATTTGTGGAAAAAAAATTTTTGGATCAAAATCAGCCATTTTTGGCTTGGCCGGGTATTAGATTTTTTGACGTTTTCAGGTTTTGCGAAAAATCACTTAATTCTCCTACTTCTACATCTATAGAGTTAAAACAATGTTGGAAAGCATCCCAAAAGAGTTCCCAAAGAGGGGGTATAGTGCATGTTTAATTTGTGGAAAAAAGTTTTTTGGCTAAAAATCAGCCATTTTTGGCTTGGCCGGGTATTAGATTTTTTGACGTTTTCAGGTTTTGCGAAAAATCACTTAGTTCTCCTACTTCTACATCTAGAGGGTTAAAACTATGTTGGAAAGCATCCCAAAAGAGTTCCCAAAGAGGGGGTATAGTGCGTGTTTGATTTGTGGAAAAAAAATTTTTGGCTGAAAATCAGCCATTTTTGGCTTGGCCGGGTATTAGATTTTTTGACTTTTTCAGGTTTTGCGAAAAATCACTTAATTCTCCTACTTCTACATTTAGAGGGTTAAAACTATGTTGGAAAGCATCTCAAAAGAGTTCCCAAAGAGGGGGTATAGTGCGTGTTTGATTTGTGGAAAAAAAATTTTTGGATGAAAATCAGCCATTTTTGGCTTGGCCGGGTATTAGATTTTTTGACGTTTTCAGGTTTTGTGAAAAATCACTTAATTCTCCTACTTCTACATCTAGAGGGTTAAAACTATGTTGGAAAGCATCCCAAAAGAGTTCCCAAAGAGGGGGTATAGTGCATGTTTGATTTGTGGGGAAAAATTTTTTGGCTGAAAATCAGCCATTTTTGGCTTAGCCGGGTATTAGATTTTTTGACGTTTTCAGGTTATGCAAAAAATCACTTAACTCTCCTACTTCTACTTCTAGAGCGTTAAAACTATGTTGGAAAGCATCCCAAGAGAGTTCCCAAAGAAGGGATATAGTGCGTGTTTGATTTGTGGAAAAAAAAATTTTGGCTGAAAATCTTCCAATTTTGGCTTGGCCGGGTATCAGATTTTTTGACGTTTTCAGGTTTTGCGAAAAATCACTTAATTCCCCTACTTTTACATCTAGAGGGTTAAAACAATGTTGGAAAGCATCCCAAAAGAGTTCCCAAAGAGGGGGTATAGTGCATGTTTGATTTGTGAAAAAAAATTTTTTGGCTGAAAATCAGCCATTTTTGGCTTGGCCGGGTATTAGATTTTTTGACATTTTCAGGTTTTGCGAAAAATCACTTAATTCTCCTTCTTCTACATCTAAAGGGTTAAAACTATGTTGGAAAGCATCCCAAAAGAGTTCCCAAAGAGGGGGTATAGTGCGTGTTTGATTTGTGGAAAAAAAATTTTTGGCTGAAAATCAGCCATTTTTGGCTTGGCCGGGTATTAGATTTTTTGACGTTTTCAGGTTTTGCAAAAAATCACTTAATTTTCCTACTTCTACTTCTAGAGCGTTAAAACTATGTTGGAAAGCATCCCAAAAGAGTTCCCAAAGAGGGGATATAGTGCGTGTTTGATTTGTGAAAAAAAAATTTTTGGCTGAAAATCAGCCATTTTTGGCTTGGCCGGGTATTAGATTTTTTGACGTTTTCAGGTTTTGCGAAAAATCACTTAATTCTCCTACTTCTACATCTAGAGGGTTAAAACTATGTTGGAAAGCATCCCAAAAGAGTTCCCAAAGAGGGGGTATAGTGCGTGTTTGATTTGTGGAAAAAAAAATTTTGGCTAAAAATCAGCCATTTTTGGCTTGGCCGGGTATTAGATTTTTTGACGTTTTCAGGTTTTGCAAAAAATCACTTAATTCCCCTACTTCTACATCTAGAGGGTTAAAACTATGTTGGAAAGCATCTCAATAGAGTTCCCAAAGAGGGGGTATAGTGCGTGTTTGATTTGTGGGAAAAAATTTTTTGGATGAAAATCAGCCATTTTTGGCTTGGCCGGGTATTAGATTTTTTGACGTTTTCAGGTTTTGCGAAAAATCACTTAATTCTCCTACTTCTACATCTATAGAGTTAAAACAATGTTGGAAAGCATCCCAAAAGAGTTCCCAAAGAGGGGGTATAGTGCATGTTTAATTTGTGGAAAAAAGTTTTTTGGCTAAAAATCAGCCATTTTTGGCTTGGCCGGGTATTAGATTTTTTGACGTTTTCAGGTTTTGCGAAAAATCACTTAGTTCTCCTACTTCTACATCTAGAGGGTTAAAACTATGTTGGAAAGCATCCCAAAAGAGTTCCCAAAGAGGGGGTATAGTGCGTGTTTGATTTGTGGAAAAAAAAATTTTGGCTGAAAATCAGCCATTTTTGGCTTGGCCGGGTATTAGATTTTTTGACTTTTTCAGGTTTTGCAAAAAATCACTTAATTCTCCTACTTCTACATTTAGAGGGTTAAAACTATGTTGGAAAGCATCTCAAAAGAGTTCCCAAAGAGGGGGTATAGTGCGTGTTTGATTTGTGGAAAAAAATTTTTTGGATGAAAATCAGCCATTTTTGGCTTGGCCGGGTATTAGATTTTTTGACGTTTTCAGGTTTTGCGAAAAATCACTTAATTCTCCTACTTCTACATCTAGAGGGTTAAAACTATGTTGGAAAGCATCCCAAAAGAGTTCCCAAAGAGGGGGTATAGTGCATGTTTGATTTGTGGGGAAAAATTTTTTGGCTGAAAATCAGCCATTTTTGGCTTAGCCGGGTATTAGATTTTTTGACGTTTTCAGGTTATGCAAAAAATCACTTAACTCTCCTACTTCTACTTCTAGAGCGTTAAAACTATGTTGGAAAGCATCCCAAGAGAGTTCCCAAAGAAGGGATATAGTGCGTGTTTGATTTGTGGAAAAAAAAATTTTGGCTGAAAATCTTCCAATTTTGGCTTGGCCGGGTATCAGATTTTTTGACGTTTTCAGGTTTTGCGAAAAATCACTTAATTCCCCTACTTTTACATCTAGAGGGTTAAAACAATGTTGGAAAGCATCCCAAAAGAGTTCCCAAAGAGGGGGTATAGTGCATGTTTGATTTGTGGGAAAAAGTTTTTTGGCTAAAAATCAGCCATTTTTGGCTTGGCCGGGTATTAGATTTTTTGACGTTTTCAGGTTTTGCGAAAAATCACTTAATTCTCCTACTTCTACATCTAGAGGGTTAAAACTATGTTGGAAAGCATCCCAAGACAGTTCCCAAAGAGGGGGTATAGTGCGTGTTTGATTTGTGGAAAAAAAATTTTTGGCTGAAAATCAGCCATTTTTGGCTTGGCCGGGTATTACATTTTTTGACGTTTTCAGGTTTTGCGAAAAATCACTTAATTCTCCTACTTCTACATTTAGAGGGTTAAAACTATGTTGGAAAGCATCCCAAAAGAGTTCCCAAAGAGGGGGTATAGTGCGTGTTTGATTTGTGGAAAAAAAATTTTTGGATGAAAATCAGCCATTTTTGGCTTGGCCGGGTATTAGATTTTTTGACATTTTCAGGTTTTGCGAAAAATCACTTAATTCTCCTTCTTCTACATCTAAAGGGTTAAAACTATGTTGGAAAGCATCCCAAAAGAGTTCCCAAAGAGGGGGTATAGTGCGTGTTTGATTTGTGGAAAAAAAAATTTTGGCTGAAAATCAGCCATTTTTGGCTTGGCCGGGTATTAGATTTTTTGACGTTTTCAGGTTTTGCAAAAAATCACTTAATTTTCCTACTTCTACTTCTAGAGCGTTAAAACTATGTTGGAAAGCATCCCAAAAGAGTTCCCAAAGAGGGGATATAGTGCGTGTTTGATTTGTGAAAAAAAAATTTTTGGCTGAAAATCAGCCATTTTTGGCTTGGCCGGGTATTACATTTTTTGACGTTTTCAGGTTTTGCGAAAAATCACTTAATTCTCCTACTTCTACATTTAGAGGGTTAAAACTATGTTGGAAAGCATCCCAAAAGAGTTCCCAAAGAGGGGGTATAGTGCGTGTTTGATTTGTGTAAAAAAAATTTTTGGATGAAAATCAGCCATTTTTGGCTTGGCCGGGTATTACATTTTTTGACGTTTTCAGGTTTTGCGAAAAATCACTTAATTCTCCTACTTCTACATTTAGAGGGTTAAAACTATGTTGGAAAGCATCCCAAAAGAGTTCCCAAAGAGGGGGTATAGTGCGTGTTTGATTTGTGGAAAAAAAATTTTTGGATGAAAATCAGCCATTTTTGGCTTGGCCGGGTATTAGATTTTTTGACATTTTCAGGTTTTGCGAAAAATCACTTAATTCTCCTTCTTCTACATCTAAAGGGTTAAAACTATGTTGGAAAGCATCCCAAAAGAGTTCCCAAAGAGGGGGTATAGTGCGTGTTTGATTTGTGGAAAAAAAAATTTTGGCTGAAAATCAGCCATTTTTGGCTTGGCCGGGTATTAGATTTTTTGACGTTTTCAGGTTTTGCAAAAAATCACTTAATTTTCCTACTTCTACTTCTAGAGCGTTAAAACTATGTTGGAAAGCATCCCAAAAGAGTTCCCAAAGAGGGGATATAGTGCGTGTTTGATTTATGAAAAAAAAATTTTTGGCTGAAAATCAGCCATTTTTGGCTTGGCCGGGTATTACATTTTTTGACGTTTTCAGGTTTTGCGAAAAATCACTTAATTCTCCTACTTCTACATTTAGAGGGTTAAAACTATGTTGGAAAGCATCCCAAAAGAGTTCCCAAAGAGGGGGTATAGTGCGTGTTTGATTTGTGGAAAAAAAATTTTTGGATGAAAATCAGCCATTTTTGGCTTGGCCGGGCATTAGATTTTTTTGACATTTTCAGGTTTTGCGAAAAATCACTTAATTCTCCTTCTTCTACATCTAAAGGGTTAAAACTATGTTGGAAAGCATCCCAAAAGAGTTCCCAAAGAGGGGGTATAGTGCATGTTTGATTTGTGGGGAAAAAATTTTTGGCTGAAAATCAGCCATTTTTGGCTTAGCCGGGTATTAGATTTTTTGACGTTTTCAGGTTATGCAAAAAATCACTTAATTCTCCTACTTCTACTTCTAGAGCGTTAAAACTATGTTGGAAAGCATCCCAAGAGAGTTCCCAAAGAAGGGATATAGTGCGTGTTTGATTTGTGGGAAAAAAATTTTTGGCTGAAAATCTTCCAATTTTGGCTTGGCCGGGTATCAGATTTTTTGACGTTTTCAGGTTTTGCGAAAAATCACTTAATTCCCCTACTTCTACATCTAGAGGGTTAAAACAATGTTGGAAAGCATCCCAAAAGAGTTCCCAAAGAGGGGGTATAGTGCATGTTTGATTTGTGGGAAAAAGTTTTTTGGCTAAAAATCAGCCATTTTTGGCTTGGCCGGGTATTAGATTTTTTGACGTTTTCAGGTTTTGCGAAAAATCACTTAATTCTCCTACTTCTACATCTAGAGGGTTAAAACTATGTTGGAAAGCATCCCAAGACAGTTCCCAAAGAGGGGGTTTAGTGCGTGTTTGATTTGTGGAAAAAAAAATTTTGGCTGAAAATCAGCCATTTTTGGCTTGGCCGGGTATTACATTTTTTGACGTTTTCAGGTTTTGCGAAAAATCACTTAATTCTCCTACTTCTACATTTAGAGGGTTAAAACTATGTTGGAAAGCATCCCAAAAGAGTTCCCAAAGAGGGGGTATAGTGCGTGTTTGATTTGTGGAAAAAAGTTTTTTGGCTAAAAATCAGCCATTTTTGGCTTGGCCGGGTATTACATTTTTTGACGTTTTCAGGTTTTGCGAAAAATCACTTAATTCTCCTACTTCTACATTTAGAGGGTTAAAACTATGTTGGAAAGCATCCCAAAAGAGTTCCCAAAGAGGGGGTATAGTGCGTGTTTGATTTGTGGAAAAAAAATTTTTGGATGACAATCAGCCATTTTTGGCTTGGCCGGGTATTAGATTTTTTGACATTTTCAGGTTTTGCGAAAAATCACTTAATTCTTCTACATCTAAAGGGTTAAAACTATGTTGGAAAGCATCCCAAAAGAGTTCCCAAAGAGGGGGTATAGTGCGTGTTTGATTTGTGGAAAAAAATTTTTTGGCTGAAAATCAGCCATTTTTGGCTTGGCCGGGTATTAGATTTTTTGACGTTTTCAGGTTTTGCAAAAAATCACTTAATTTTCCTACTTCTACTTCTAGAGCGTTAAAACTATGTTGGAAAGCATCCCAAAAGAGTTCCCAAAGAGGGGGTATAGTGCGTGTTTGATTTGTGGAAAAAAAATTTTTGGATGAAAATCAGCCATTTTTGGCTTGGCCGGGTATTAGATTTTTTGACATTTTCATGTTTTGCGAAAAATCACTTAATTCTCCTTCTTCTACATCTAAAGGGTTAAAACTATGTTGGAAAGCATCCCAAAAGAGTTCCCAAAGAGGGGGTATAGTGCGTGTTTGATTTGTGGAAAAAAAATTTTTGGCTGAAAATCAGCCATTTTTGGCTTGGCCGGGTATTAGATTTTTTGACGTTTTCAGGTTTTGCAAAAAATCACTTAATTTTCCTACTTCTACTTCTAGAGCGTTAAAACTATGTTGGAAAGCATCCCAAAAGAGTTCCCAAAGAGGGGATATAGTGCGTGTTTGATTTGTGAAAAAAACATTTTTGGCTGAAAATCAGCCATTTTTGGCTTGGCCGGGTATTAGATTTTTTGACGTTTTCAGGTTTTGCGAAAAATCACTTAATTCTCCTACTTCTACATCTAGAGGGTTAAAACTATGTTGGAAAGCATCCCAAAAGAGTTCCCAAAGAGGGGGTATAGTGCGTGTTTGATTTGTGGAAAAAAAAATTTTGGCTAAAAATCAGCCATTTTTGGCTTGGCCGGGTATTAGATTTTTTGACGTTTTCAGGTTTTGCAAAAAATCACTTAATTCTCCTACTTCTACATCTAGAGGGTTACAACTATGGTGGAAAGCATCCCAAAAGAGTTCCCAAAGAGGGGGTATAGTGCGTGTTTGATTTGTGGAAAAAAAATTTTTGGCTGAAAATCTACCAATTTTGGCTGGGCCGGGTATCAGATTTTTTGACGTTTTCAGGTTTTGCGAAAAATCACTTAATTCCCCTACTTCTACATCTAGAGGGTTAAAACTATGTTGGAAAGCATCTCAATAGAGTTCCCAAAGAGGGGGTATAGTGCGTGTTTGATTTGTGGAAAAAAATTTTTTGGATGAAAATCAGCCATTTTTGGCTTGGCCGGGTATTAGATTTTTTGACGTTTTCAGGTTTTGCGAAAAATCACTTAATTCTCCTAATTCTACATCTAGAGGGTTAAAACTATGTTGGAAAGCATCCCAAAAGAGTTCCCAAAGAGGGGGTATAGTGCATGTTTGATTTGTGGGGAAAAAATTTTTGGCTGAAAATCAGCCATTTTTGGCTTAGCCGGGTATTAGATTTTTTGACGTTTTCAGGTTATGCAAAAAATCACTTAATTCTCCTACTTCTACTTCTAGAGCGTTAAAACTATGTTGGAAAGCATCCCAAGAGAGTTCCCAAAGAAGGGATATAGTGCGTGTTTGATTTGTGGGAAAAAAAATTTTGGCTGAAAATCTTCCAATTTTGGCTTGGCCGGGTATCAGATTTTTTGACGTTTTCAGGTTTTGCGAAAAATCACTTAATTCCCCTACTTCTACATCTAGAGGGTTAAAACAATGTTGGAAAGCATCCCAAAAGAGTTCCCAAAGAGGGGGTATAGTGCATGTTTGATTTGTGGGAAAAAGTTTTTTGGCTAAAAATCAGCCATTTTTGGCTTGGCCGGGTATTAGATTTTTTGACGTTTTCAGGTCTTGCGAAAAATCACTTAATTCTCCTACTTCTACATCTAGAGGGTTAAAACTATGTTGGAAAGCATCCCAAGACAGTTCCCAAAGAGGGGGTATAGTGCGTGTTTGATTTGTGGAAAAAAAAATTTTGGATGAAAATCAGCCATTTTTGGCTTGACCGGGTATTAGATTTTTTGACATTTTCAGGTTTTGCGAAAAATCACTTAATTCTCCTTCTACATCTAAAGGGTTAAAACTATGTTGGAAAGCATCCCAAAAGAGTTCCCAAAGAGGGGGTATAGTGCGTGTTTGATTTGTGGAAAAAAAATTTTTGGCTGAAAATCAGCCATTTTTGGCTTGGCCGGGTATTAGATTTTTTGACGTTTTCAGGTTTTGCAAAAAATCACTTAATTTTCCTACTTCTACTTCTAGAGCGTTAAAACTATGTTGGAAAGCATCCCAAAAGAGTTCCCAAAGAGGGGATATAGTGCGTGTTTGATTTGTGAAAAAAAAATTTTTGGCTGAAAATCAGACATTTTTGGCTTGGCCGGGTATTACATTTTTTGACGTTTTCAGGTTTTGCGAAAAATCACTTAATTCTCCTACTTCTACATCTAGAGGGTTAAAACTATGTTGGAAAGCATCCCAAGACAGTTCCCAAAGAGGGGGTATAGTGCGTGTTTGATTTGTGGAAAAAAATTTTTTGGCTGAAAATCAGCCATTTTTGGCTTGGCCGGGTATTACATTTTTTGACGTTTTCAGGTTTTGCGAAAAATCACTTAATTCTCCTACTTCTACATTTAGAGGGTTAAAACTATGTTGGAAAGCATCCCAAAAGAGTTCCCAAAGAGGGGGTATAGTGCGTGTTTGATTTGTGGGAAAAAAATTTTTGGATGAAAATCAGCCATTTTTGGCTTGGCCGGGTATTAGATTTTTTGACATTTTCAGGTTTTGCGAAAAATCACTTAATTCTCCTTCTTCTACATCTAAAGGGTTAAAACTATGTTGGAAAGCATCCCAAAAGAGTTCCCAAAGAGGGGGTATAGTGCGTGTTTGATTTGTGGAAAAAAAAATTTTGGCTGAAAATCAGCCATTTTTGGCTTGGCCGGGTATTAGATTTTTTGACGTTTTCAGGTTTTGCAAAAAATCACTTAATTTTCCTACTTCTACTTCTAGAGCGTTAAAACTATGTTGGAAAGCATCCCAAAAGAGTTCCCAAAGAGGGGGTATAGTGCGTGTTTGATTTGTGGAAAAAAAATTTTTGGCTGAAAATCAGCCATTTTTGGCTTGGCCGGGTATTAGATTTTTTGACGTTTTCAGGTTTTGCAAAAAATCACTTAATTTTCCTACTTCTACTTCTAGAGCGTTAAAACTATGTTGGAAAGCATCCCAAAAGAGTTCCCAAAGAGGGGATATAGTGCGTGTTTGGTTTGTGAAAAAAATTTTTTTGCCTGAAAATCAGCCATTTTTGGCTTGGCCGGGTATTAGATTTTTTGACGTTTTCAGGTTTTGCGAAAAATCACTTAATTCTCCTACTTCTACATCTAGAGGGTTAAAACTATGTTGGAAAGCATCCCAAAAGAGTTCCCAAAGAGGGGGTATAGTGCGTGTTTGATTTGTGGAAAAAAATTTTTTGGCTAAAAATCAGCCATTTTTGGCTTAGCCGGGTATTAGATTTTTTGACGTTTTCAGGTTTTGCGAAAAATCACTTAATTCTCCTACTTCTACATCTAGAGGGTTAAAACTATGTTGGAAAGCATCCCAAGACAGTTCCCAAAGAGGGGGTATAGTGCGTGTTTGATTTGTGGAAAAAAAAATTTTGGCTGAAAATCAGCCATTTTTGGCTTGGCCGGGTATTACATTTTTTGACGTTTTCAGGTTTTGCGAAAAATCACTTAATTCTCCTACTTCAACATTTAGAGGGTTAAAACTATGTTGGAAAGCATCCCAAAAGAGTTCCCAAAGAGGGGGTATAGTGCGTGTTTGATTTGTGGAAAAAAAATTTTTGGATGAAAATCAGCCATTTTTGGCTTGGCCGGGTATTAGATTTTTTGACATTTTCAGGTTTTGCGAAAAATCACTTAATTCTCCTTCTACATCTAAAGGGTTAAAACTATGTTGGAAAGCATCCCAAAAGAGTTCCCAAAGAGGGGGTATAGTGCGTGTTTGATTTGTGGAAAAAAAATTTTTGGCTGAAAATCAGCCATTTTTGGCTTGGCCGGGTATTAGATTTTTTGACGTTTTCAGGTTTTGCAAAAAATCACTTAATTTTCCTACTTCTACTTCTAGAGCGTTAAAACTATGTTGGAAAGCATCCCAAAAGAGTTCCCAAAGAGGGGATATAGTGCGTGTTTGATTTGTGAAAAAAAAATTTTTGGCTGAAAATCAGACATTTTTGGCTTGGCCGGGTATTACATTTTTTGACGTTTTCAGGTTTTGCGAAAAATCACTTAATTCTCCTACTTCTACATCTAGAGGGTTAAAACTATGTTGGAAAGCATCCCAAGACAGTTCCCAAAGAGGGGGTATAGTGCATGTTTGATTTGTGGAAAAAAAATTTTTGGCTGAAAATCAGCCATTTTTGGCTTGGCCGGGTATTACATTTTTTGACGTTTTCAGGTTTTGCGAAAAATCACTTAATTCTCCTACTTCTACATTTAGAGGGTTAAAACTATGTTGGAAAGCATCCCAAAAGAGTTCCCAAAGAGGGGGTATAGTGTGTGTTTGATTTGTGGGAAAAAAATTTTTGGATGAAAATCAGCCATTTTTGGCTTGGCCGGGTATTAGATTTTTTGACATTTTCAGGTTTTGCGAAAAATCACTTAATTCTCCTTCTTCTACATCTAAAGGGTTAAAACTATGTTGGAAAGCATCCCAAAAGAGTTCCCAAAGAGGGGGTATAGTGCGTGTTTGATTTGTGGAAAAAAAAATTTTGGCTGAAAATCAGCCATTTTTGGCTTGGCCGGGTATTAGATTTTTTGACGTTTTCAGGTTTTGCAAAAAATCACTTAATTTTCCTACTTCTACTTCTAGAGCGTTAAAACTATGTTGGAAAGCATCCCAAAAGAGTTCCCAAAGAGGGGGTATAGTGCGTGTTTGATTTGTGGAAAAATTTTTTTTGGATGAAAATCATCCACTTTTGGCTTGGCCGGGTATTAGATTTTTTGACATTTTCAGGTTTTGCGAAAAATCACTTAATTCTCCTTCTTCTACATCTAAAGGGTTAAAACTATGTTGGAAAGCATCCCAAAAGAGTTCCCAAAGAGGGGATATAGTGCGTGTTTGATTTGTGGAAAAAAAATTTTTGGCTGAAAATCAGCCATTTTTGGCTTGGCCGGGTATTAGATTTTTTGACGTTTTCAGGTTTTGCAAAAAATCACTTAATTTTCCTACTTCTACTTCTAGAGCGTTAAAACTATGTTGGAAAGCATCCCAAAAGAGTTCCCAAAGAGGGGATATAGTGCGTGTTTGGTTTGTGAAAAAAAATTTTTTGCCTGAAAATCAGCCATTTTTGGCTTGGCCGGGTATTAGATTTTTTGACGTTTTCAGGTTTTGCGAAAAATCACTTAATTCTCCTACTTCTACATCTAGAGGGTTACAACTATGGTGGAAAGCATCCCAAAAGAGTTCCCAAAGAGGGGGTATAGTGCGTGTTTGATTTGTGGAAAAAAAATTTTTAGCTGAAAATCTACCAATTTTGGCTGGGCCGGGTATCAGATTTTTTGACGTTTTCAGGTTTTGCGAAAAATCACTTAATTCCCCTACTTCTACATCTAGAGGGTTAAAACTATGTTGGAAAGCATCTCAAAAGAGTTCCCAAAGAGGGGGTATAGTGCGTGTTTGATTTGTGGAAAAAAAAATTTTTGGATGAAAATCAGCCATTTTTGGCTTGGCCGGGTATTAGATTTTTTGACGTTTTCAGGTTTTGCGAAAAATCACTTAATTCTCCTACTTCTACATCTAGAGGGTTAAAACAATGTTGGAAAGCATCCCAAAAGAGTTCCCAAAGAGGGGGTATAGTGCATGTTTAATTTGTGGAAAAAAGTTTTTTGGCTAAAAATCAGCCATTTTTGGCTTGGCCGGGTATTAGATTTTTTGACGTTTTCAGGTTTTGCGAAAAATCACTTAATTCTCCTACTTCTACATCTAGAGGGTTAAAACTATGTTGGAAAGCATCCCAAGACAGTTCCCAAAGAGGGGGTATAGTGCGTGTTTGATTTGTGGAAAAAAAAATTTTGGCTGAAAATCAGCCATTTTTGGCTTGGCCGGGTATTACATTTTTTGACGTTTTCAGGTTTTGCGAAAAATCACTTAATTCTCCTACTTCTACATTTAGAGGGTTAAAACTATGTTGGAAAGCATCCCAAAAGAGTTCCCAAAGAGGGGGTATAGTGCGTGTTTGATTTGTGGAAAAAAATTTTTTGGATGAAAATCAGCCATTTTTGGCTTGGCCGGGTATTAGATTTTTTGACATTTTCAGGTTTTGCGAAAAATCACTTAATTCTCCTTCTTCTACATCTAAAGGGTTAACACTATGTTGGAAAGCATCCCAAAAGAGTTCCCAAAGAGGGGGTATAGTGCGTGTTTGATTTGTGGAAAAAAAAATTTTGGCTGAAAATCTACCAATTTTGGCTGGGCCGGGTATCAGATTTTTTGACGTTTTCAGGTTTTGCGAAAAATCACTTAATTCCCCTACATCTACATCTAGAGGGTTAAAACTATGTTGGAAAGCATCCCAAAAGAGTTCCCAAAGAGGGGGTATAGTGCGTGTTTGATTTGTGGAAAAAAAGTTTTGGCTGAAAAGCTGCCATTTTTGGCTTGGCCGGGTATTAGATTTTGTGACATTTTCAGGTTTTGCGAAAAATCACTTAATTCTCCTACTTCTACATCTAGAGGGTTAAAACTATGTTGGAAAGCATCCCAAAAGAGTTCCCAAAGAGGGGGTATAGTGCATGTTTGATTTGTGGGAAAAAATTTTTTGGCTAAAAATCAGCCATTTTTGGCTTGGCCGGGTATTAGATTTTTTGACGTTTTCAGGTTTTGCGAAAAATCCCTTAATTCTCCTACTTCTACATATAGAGTGTTAAAACTATGTTGGAAAGCATCCCAAAAGAGTTCCCAAAGAGGGGGTATAGTGCATGTTTGATTTGTGGAAAAAAACATTTTTGGCTGAAAATCAGCCATTTTTGGCTTGGCCGGGTATTAGATTTTTTGACGTTTTCAGGTTTTGCGAAAAATCACTTAATTCTCCTTCTACATCTAGAGGGTTAAAACTATGTTGGAAAGCATCCCAAAAGAGTTCCCAAAGAGGGGGTATAGTGCGTGTTTGATTTGTGGAAAAAAATTTTTGGCTGAAAATCAGCCATTTTTGGCTTGGCCGGGTATTAGATTTTTTGATGTTTTCAGGTTTTGCGAAAAATCACTTAATTCTCCTACTTCTACATCTAGAGGGTTAAAACTATGTTGGAAAGCATCCCAAAAGAGTTCCCAAAGAGGGGGTATAGTGCATGTTTGATTTGTGGAAAAAAACATTTTTGGCTGAAAATCAGCCATTTTTGGCTTGGTCGGGTATTAGATTTTTTGACGTTTTCAGGTTTTGCGAAAAATCACTTAATTCTCCTACTTCTACATCTAGAGTGTTAAAACTATGTTGGAAAGCATCCCAAAAGAGTTCCCAAAGAGGGGGTATATTGCGTGTTTGATTTGTGGGAGAAAATTTTTTGGCTGAAAATCAGCCATTTTTGGCTTGGCCAGGTATTAGATTTTTTGACGTTTTCAAGTTTTGCGAAAAATCACTTATTTCTCCTACTTCTACATCTAGAGTGTTAAAACTATGTTGGAAAGCATCCCAAAAGAGTTCCCAAAGAGGGGGTATAGTGCGTGTTTGATTTCTGGGAGAAATTTTTTTGGCTGAAAATCAGCCATTTTTGGCTTGGCCGGGTATTAGATTTTTTGACGTTTTCAGGTTTTGCGAAAAATCACTTAATTCTCCTTCTACATCTAGAGGGGTAAAACTATGTTGGAAAGCATCCCAAAAGAGTTCCCAAAGAGGGGGTATAGTGCGTGTTTGATTTGTGGAAAAAAAAAATTTTGGCTGAAAATCAGCCATTTTTGGCTTGGCCGGGTATTAGATTTTTTGACGTTTTCAGGTTTTGGGAAAAATCACTTAATTCTCCTACTTCTACATCTAGAGTGTTAAAACTATGTTGGAAAGCATCCCAAAAGAGTTCCCAAAGAGGGGGTATAGTGCGTGTTTGATTTGTGGAAAAAAAATTTTTTGGCTGAAAATCAGCCAATTTTGGCTTGGCCGGGTATTAGATTTTTTGAAGTTTTCAGGTTTTGCGAAAAATCACTTTATTCTCCGACTTCTACATCTAGAGTGTTAAAACTATGTTGGAAAGCATCCCAAAAGAGTTCCCAAAGAGGAGGTATAGTGCGTGTTTGAGTTGTGGGAAAAAAATTTTTGGCTGAAAATCAGCCATTTTTGGCTTGGCCAGGTATTAGATTTTTTGACGTTTTCAGGTTTTGCGAAAAATCACTTAATTCTCCTACTACATCTAGAGGGTTAAAACTATGTTGGAAAGCATCCCAAAAGAGTTCCCAAAGAAGGGGTATAGTGCGTGTTTGATTTGTGGAAAAAAATTATTTGGCTGAAAATCAGCCATTTTTGGCTTGGCCGGGTATTAGATTTTTTGACATGTTCAGGTTTTGCGAAAAATCACTTAATTCTCCTACTTCTACATCTAGAGGGTTAAAACTATGTTGGAAAGCATCCCAAAAGAGTTCCCAAAGAGGGGGTATAGTGCGTGTTTGATTTGTGGAAAAAAAAATTTGGCTGAAAATCATCCATTTTTGGCTTGGCCGGGTATTAGATTTTTTGACGTTTTCAGGTTTTTTCGAAAAATCACTTAATTCTCCTACTTCTACATCTAGAGGGTTAAAACTATGTTGGAAAGCATCCCAAAAGAGTTCCCAAAGAGGGGGTATAGTGCGTGTTTGATTTGTGGGAAAAAAAATTTTGGCTGAAAATCAGCCATTTTTGGCTTGGCCGGGTATTAGATTTTTTGACGTTTTCAGGTTTTGCGAAAAATCACTTAATTCTCCTACTTCTACATCTAGAGGGTTAAAACTATGTTGGAAAGCATCCCAAAAGAGTTCCCAAAGAGGGGGTATAGTGCGTGTTTGATTTGTGGGACAAAAAATTTTGGCTGAAAATCAGCCAATTTTTGGCTTGGCCGGGTATTAGATTTTTTGACGTTTTCAGCTTTTGCGAAAAATCACTTAATTCTCCTACTTCTACATCTAGAGGGTTAAAACTATGTTGGAAAGCATCCCAAAAGAGTTCCCAAAGAGGGGGTATAGTGCGTGTTTGATTTGTGGAAAAAAATTTTTGGCTGAAAATCAGCCATTTTTGGCTTGGCCGGGTATTAGATTTTTTTACATGTTCAGGTTTTGCGAAAAATCACTTAATTCTCCTACTTCTACATCTAGAGGGTTAAAACCATGTTGGAAAGCATCCCAAAAGAGTTCCCAAAGAGGGGGTATGGTGCATGTTTGATTTGTGGGAAAAAATTTTTTGGCTGAAACTCAGCCATTTTTGGCTTGGCCGGGTATTAGATATTTTGACGTTTTCAGGTTTTGCGAAAAATCACTTAATTCTCCTACTTCTACATCTAGAGGGTTAAAACTGTTGGAAAGCATCCCAAAAGGGTTCCCAAAGAGGGGGTATAGTGCGTGTTTGATTTGTGGAAAAAAAAATTTGGCTGATAATCAGCCATTTTTTAATTGGCCGGGTATTAGATTTTTTGACGTTTTCAGGTTTTGCGAAAAATCACTTAATTCTCCTACTTCTACATCTAGAGGGTTAAAACTATGTTGGAAAGCATCCCAAAAGAGTTCCCAAAGAGGGGGTATAGTGTGTGTTTGATTTGTGGAAAAACAAATTTTGGCTGAAAATCAGCCATTTTTGGCTTGGCCGGGTATTAGATTTTTTGACGTTTTCAGGTTTTGCGAAAAATCACTTAATTCTCATACTTCTACATCTAGAGGGTTAAAACTATGTTGGAAAGCATCCCAAAAGAGTTCCCAAAAAAGGGGTATAGTGCGAGTTTGATTTGTGGAAAAAAAAAATTTGGCTAAAAATCAGCCATTTTTGGCTTGGCCGGGTATTAGATTTTTTGACGTTTTCAGGTTTTGCGAAAAATCACTTAATTCTCCTACTTCTACATCTAGAGGGTTAAAACTATGTTGGAAAGCATCCCAAAAGAGTTCCCAAAGAGGGGGTATAGTGCGTGTTTTATTTGTGGGAAAAAAAATTTTGGCTGAAAATCAGCCATTTTTGGCTTGGCCGGGTATTAGATTTTTTGACGTTTTCAGGTTTTGCGAAAAATCACTTAATTCTCCTACTTCTACATCTAGAGGGTTAAAACTATGTTGGAAAGCATCCCAAAAGAGTTCCCAAAGAGGGGGTATAGTGCGTGTTTGATTTGTGGGAAAAAAATTTTGGCTGATAATCAGCCATTTTTGGCTTGGCCGGGTATTAGATTTTTTGACGTTTTCAGGTTTTGCGAAAAATTACTTAATTCTCCTACTTCTACATCTAGAGGGTTAAAACTATGTTGGAAAGCATCCCAAAAGAGTTCCCAAAGAGGGGGTATAGTGCGTGTTTGATTTGTGGAAAAAAGTTTTTTGGCTAAAAATCAGCCATTTTTGGCTTGGCCGGGTATTAGATTTTTTGACGTTTTCAGGTTTTGCGAAAAATCACTTAATTCTCCTTCTACATCTAGAGGGTTATAACTATGTTGGAAAGCATCCCAAAAGAGTTCCCAAAGAGGGGGTATAGTGCATGTTTGATTTGAGGAAAAAACAATTTGGCTGAAAATCAGCCATTTTTGGCTTGGCCGGGTATTAGATTTTTTGACGTTTTCAGGTTTTGCGAAAAATCACTTAATTCTCCTTCTACATCTAGAGGGGTAAAACTATGTTGGAAAGCATCCCAAAAGAGTTCCCAAAGAGGGAATATAGTGCGTGTTTGATTTGTGGGAAAAAAAATTTTGGCTGAAAATCAGCCATTTGTGGCTTGGCCAGGTATTAGATTTTTTGACGTTTTCAGCTTTTGCGAAAAATCACTTAATTCTCCTACTTCTACATCTAGAGGGTTAAAACTATGTTGGAAAGCATCCCAAAAGAGTTCCCAAAGAGGGGGTATAGTGCGTGTTTGATTTGTGGAAAAAAATTATTTGGCTGAAAATCAGCCATTTTTGGCTTGGCCGGGTATTAGATTTTTTTACATGTTCAGGTTTTGCGAAAAATCACTTAATTCTCCTACTTCTACATCTAGAGGGTTAAAACCATGCTGGAAAGCATCCCAAAAGAGCTCCCAAAGAGGGGGTATGGTGCATGTTTGATTTGTGGGAAAAATTTTTTTGGCTGAAACTCAGCCATTTTTGGCTTGGCCGGGTATTAGATATTTTGACGTTTTCAGGTTTTGCGAAAAATCACTTAATTCTCCTACTTCTACATCTAGAGAGTTAAAACTATGTTGGAAAGCATCCCAAAAGAGTTCCCAAAGAGGGGGTATAGTGCGTGTTTGATTTGTGGGAAAAAAAATTTTGGCTGAAAATCAGCCAATTTTTGGCTTGGCCGGGTATTAGATTTTTTGACGTTTTCAGCTTTTGCGAAAAATCACTTAATTCTCCTACTTCTACATCTAGAGGGTTAAAACTATGTTGGAAAGCATCCCAAAAGAGTTCCCAAAGAGGGGGTATAGTGCGTGTTTGATTTGTGGAAAAAAAATTTTGGCTGAAAATCAGCCATTTTTGGCTTGGCCGGGTATTAGATTTTTTTACATGTTCAGGTTTTGCGAAAAATCACTTAATTCTCCTACTTCTACATCTAGAGGGTTAAAACCATGTTGGAAAGCATCCCAAAAGAGTTCCCAAAGAGGGGGTATGGTGCATGTTTGATTTGTGGGAAAAAAAATTTTGGCTGAAACTCAGCCATTTTTGGCTTGGCCGGGTATTAGATATTTTGACGTTTTCAGGTTTTGCGAAAAATCACTTAATTCTCCTACTTCTACATCTAGAGGGTTAAAACTATGTTGGAAAGCATCCCAAAAGGGTTCCCAAAGAGGGGGTATAGTGCGTGTTTGATTTGTGGAAAAACAAATTTTGGCTGAAAATCAGCCATTTTTGGCTTGGCAGGGTATTAGATTTTTTGACGTTTTCAGGTTTTGCGAAAAATCACTTAAATCTCCTTCTACATCTAGAGGGTTAAAACTATGTTGGAAAGCATCCCAAAAGAGTTCCCAAAGAGGGAATATAGTGCGTGTTTGATTTGTGGGAAAAAAAATTTTGGCTGAAAATCAGCCATTTGTGGCTTGGCCGGGTATTAGATTTTTTGACGTTTTCAGCTTTTGCGAAAAATCACTTAATTCTCCTACTTCTACATCTAGAGGGTTAAAACTATGTTGGAAAGCATCCCAAAAGAGTTCCCAAAGAGGGGGTATAGTGCGTGTTTGATTTGTGGAAAAAAATTATTTGGCTGAAAATCAGCCATTTTTGGCTTGGCCGGGTATTAGATTTTTTTACATGTTCAGGTTTTGCGAAAAATCACTTAATTCTCCTACTTCTACATCTAGAGGGTTAAAACCATGCTGGAAAGCATCCCAAAAGAGCTCCCAAAGAGGGGGTATGGTGCATGTTTGATTTGTGGGAAAAAATTTTTTGGCTGAAACTCAGCCATTTTTGGCTTGGCCGGGTATTAGATATTTTGACGTTTTCAGGTTTTACGAAAAATCACTTAATTCTCCTACTTCTACATCTAGAGAGTTAAAACTATGTTGGAAAGCATCCCAAAAGAGTTCCCAAAGAGGGGGTATAGTGCGTGTTTGATTTGTGGGAAAAAAAATTTTGGCTGAAAATCAGCCAATTTTTGGCTTGGCCGGGTATTAGATTTTTTGACGTTTTCAGCTTTTGCGAAAAATCACTTAATTCTCCTACTTCTACATCTAGAGGGTTAAAACTATGTTGGAAAGCATCCCAAAAGAGTTCCCAAAGAGGGGGTATAGTGCGTGTTTGATTTGTGGAAAAAAAATTTTGGCTGAAAATCAGCCATTTTTGGCTTGGCCGGGTATTAGATTTTTTTACATGTTCAGGTTTTGCGAAAAATCACTTAGTTCTCCTACTTCTACATCTAGAGGGTTAAAACTATGTTGGAAAGCATCCCAAAAGGGTTCCCAAAGAGGGGGTATAGTGCGTGTTTGATTTGTGGAAAAACAAATTTTGGCTGAAAATCAGCCATTTTTGGCTTGGCCGGGTATTAGATTTTTTGACGTTTTCAGGTTTTGCGAAAAATCACTTAAATCTCCTTCTACATCTAGAGGGTTAAAACTATGTTGGAAAGCATCCCAAAAGAGTTCCCAAAGAGGGGGTATAGTGCGTGTTTGATTTGTGGAAAAAAAATTTTTTGGCTGAAAATCAGCCATTTTTGGCTTGGCCGGGTATTAGATTTTTTGACGTTTTCAGGTTTTGCGAAAAATCACTTAATTCTCCTTCTACATCTAGAGGGTTAAAACTATGTTGGAAAGCATCCCAAAAGAGTTCCCAAAGAGGGGGTATAGTGCGTGTTTGATTTGTGGAAAAAAAAATTTTTTGGCTGAAAATCAGCCATTTTTGGCTTGGTCGGGTATTAGATTTTTTGACGTTTTCAGGTTTTGCGAAAAATCACTTAATTCTCCTACTTCTACATCTAGAGTGTTAATACTATGTTGGAAAGCATCCCAAAAGAGTTCCCAAAGAGGGGGTATAGTGCATGTTTGATTTGTGGAAAAAAACATTTTTTGGCTGAAAATCAGCCATTTTTGGCTTGGTCGGGTATTAGATTTTTTGACGTTTTCAGGTTTTGCGAAAAATCACTTAATTCTCCTACTTCTACATCTAGAGTGTTAATACTATGTTGGAAAGCATCCCAAAAGAGTTCCCAAAGAGGGGGTATATTGCGTGTTTGATTTGTGGGAGAAAAATTTTTGGCTGAAAATCAGCCATTTTTGGCTTGGCCAGGTATTAGATTTTTTGACGTTTTCAAGTTTTGCGAAAAATCACTTATTTCTCCTACTTCTACATCTAGAGTGTTAAAACTATGTTGGAAAGCATCCCAAAAGAGTTCCCAAAGAGGGGGTATAGTGCGTGTTTGATTTCTGGGAGAAAAATTTTTGGCTGAAAATCAGCCATTTTTGGCTTGGCCGGGTATTAGATTTTTTGACGTTTTCAGGTTTTGCGAAAAATCACTTAATTCTCCTTCTACATCTAGAGGGGTAAAACTATGTTGGAAAGCATCCCAAAAGAGTTCCCAAAGAGGGGGTATAGTGCGTGTTTGATTTGTGGAAAAAAAAAATTTTGGCTGAAAATCAGCCATTTTTGGCTTGGCCGGGTATTAGATTTTTTGACGTTTTCAGGTTTTGGGAAAAATCACTTAATTCTCCTACTTCTACATCTAGAGGGTTAAAACTATGTTGGAAAGCATCCCAAAAGAGTTCCCAAAGAGGGGGTATAGTGCGTGTTTGATTTGTGGAAAAAAATTTTTGGCTGAAAATCAGCCATTTTTGGCTTGGCCGGGTATTAGATTTTTTTACATGTTCAGGTTTTGCGAAAAATCACTTAATTCTCCTACTTCTACATCTAGAGGGTTAAAACCATGTTGGAAAGCATCCCAAAAGAGTTCCCAAAGAGGGGGTATGGTGCATGTTTGATTTGTGGGAAAAATTTTTTTGGCTGAAACTCAGCCATTTTTGGCTTGGCCGGGTATTAGATATTTTGACGTTTTCAGGTTTTGCGAAAAATCACTTAATTCTCCTACTTCTACATCTAGAGGGTTAAAACTGTTGGAAAGCATCCCAAAAGGGTTCCCAAAGAGGGGGTATAGTGCGTGTTTGATTTGTGGAAAAAAAAATTTGGCTGATAATCAGCCATTTTTTAATTGGCCGGGTATTAGATTTTTTGACGTTTTCAGGTTTTGCGAAAAATCACTTAATTCTCCTACTTCTACATCTAGAGGGTTAAAACTATGTTGGAAAGCATCCCAAAAGAGTTCCCAAAGAGGGGCTATAGTGTGTGTTTGATTTGTGGAAAAACAAATTTTGGCTGAAAATCAGCCATTTTTGGCTTGGCCGGGTATTAGATTTTTTGACGTTTTCAGGTTTTGCGAAAAATCACTTAATTCTCATACTTCTACATCTAGAGGGTTCAAACTATGTTGGAAAGCATCCCAAAAGAGTTCCCAAAAAAGGGGTATAGTGCGAGTTTGATTTGTGGAAAAAAAAAATTTTGGCTAAAAATCAGCCATTTTTGGCTTGGCCGGGTATTAGATTTTTTGACGTTTTCAGGTTTTGCGAAAAATCACTTAATTCTCCTACTTCTACATCTAGAGGGTTAAAACTATGTTGGAAAGCATCCCAAAAGAGTTCCCAAAGAGGGGGTATAGTGCGTGTTTTATTTGTGGGAAAAAAAATTTTGGCTGAAAATCAGCCATTTTTGGCTTGGCCGGGTATTAGATTTTTTGACGTTTTCAGGTTTTGCGAAAAATCACTTAATTCTCCTACTTCTACATCTAGAGGGTTAAAACTATGTTGGAAAGCATCCCAAAAGAGTTCCCAAAGAGGGGGTATAGTGCGTGTTTGATTTGTGGGAAAAAAATTTTGGCTGATAATCAGCCATTTTTGGCTTGGCCGGGTATTAGATTTTTTGACGTTTTCAGGTTTTGCGAAAAATTACTTAATTCTCCTACTTCTACATCTAGAGGGTTAAAACTATGTTGGAAAGCATCCCAAAAGAGTTCCCAAAGAGGGGGTATAGTGCGTGTTTGATTTGTGGAAAAAAGTTTTTTGGCTAAAAATCAGCCATTTTTGGCTTGGCCGGGTATTAGATTTTTTGACGTTTTCAGGTTTTGCGAAAAATCACTTAATTCTCCTTCTACATCTAGAGGGTTATAACTATGTTGGAAAGCATCCCAAAAGAGTTCCCAAAGAGGGGGTATAGTGCATGTTTGATTTGAGGAAAAAACAATTTGGCTGAAAATCAGCCATTTTTGGCTTGGCCGGGTATTAGATTTTTTGACGTTTTCAGGTTTTGCGAAAAATCACTTAATTCTCCTTCTACATCTAGAGGGGTAAAACTATGTTGGAAAGCATCCCAAAAGAGTTCCCAAAGAGGGAATATAGTGCGTGTTTGATTTGTGGGAAAAAAAATTTTGGCTGAAAATCAGCCATTTGTGGCTTGGCCGGGTATTAGATTTTTTGACGTTTTCAGCTTTTGCGAAAAATCACTTAATTCTCCTACTTCTACATCTAGAGGGTTAAAACTATGTTGGAAAGCATCCCAAAAGAGTTCCCAAAGAGGGGGTATAGTGCGTGTTTGATTTGTGGAAAAAAATTATTTGGCTGAAAATCAGCCATTTTTGGCTTGGCCGGGTATTAGATTTTTTTACATGTTCAGGTTTTGCGAAAAATCACTTAATTCTCCTACTTCTACATCTAGAGGGTTAAAACCATGTTGGAAAGCATCCCAAAAGAGTTCCCAAAGAGGGGGTATGGTGCATGTTTGATTTGTGGGAAAAAAAATTTTGGCTGAAACTCAGCCATTTTTGGCTTGGCCGGGTATTAGATATTTTGACGTTTTCAGGTTTTGCGAAAAATCACTTAATTCTCCTACTTCTACATCTAGAGGGTTAAAACTATGTTGGAAAGCATCCCAAAAGGGTTCCCAAAGAGGGGGTATAGTGCGTGTTTGATTTGTGGAAAAACAAATTTTGGCTGAAAATCAGCCATTTTTGGCTTGGCCGGGTATTAGATTTTTTGACGTTTTCAGGTTTTGCGAAAAATCACTTAAATCTCCTTCTACATCTAGAGGGTTAAAACTATGTTGGAAAGCATCCCAAAAGAGTTCCCAAAGAGGGGGTATAGTGCGTGTTTGATTTGTGGAAAAAAAAAATTTTGGCTGAAAATCAGCCATTTTTGGCTTGGCCGGGTATTAGATTTTTTGACGTTTTCAGGTTTTGCGAAAAATCACTTAATTCTCCTTCTACATCTAGAGGGTTAAAACTATGTTGGAAAGCATCCCAAAAGAGTTCCCAAAGAGGGGGTATAGTGCGTGTTTGATTTGTGGGAAAAAAATTTTGGCTGATAATCAGCCATTTTTGGCTTGGCCGGGTATTAGATTTTTTGACGTTTTCAGGTTTTGCGAAAAATTACTTAATTCTCCTACTTCTACATCTAGAGGGTTAAAACTATGTTGGAAAGCATCCCAAAAGAGTTCCCAAAGAGGGGGTATAGTGCGTGTTTGATTTGTGGAAAAAAGTTTTTTGGCTAAAAATCAGCCATTTTTGGCTTGGCCGGGTATTAGATTTTTTGACGTTTTCAGGTTTTGCGAAAAATCACTTAATTCTCCTTCTACATCTAGAGGGTTATAACTATGTTGGAAAGCATCCCAAAAGAGTTCCCAAAGAGGGGGTATAGTGCATGTTTGATTTGAGGAAAAAACAATTTGGCTGAAAATCAGCCATTTTTGGCTTGGCCGGGTATTAGATTTTTTGACGTTTTCAGGTTTTGCGAAAAATCACTTAATTCTCCTTCTACATCTAGAGGGGTAAAACTATGTTGGAAAGCATCCCAAAAGAGTTCCCAAAGAGGGAATATAGTGCGTGTTTGATTTGTGGGAAAAAAAATTTTGGCTGAAAATCAGCCATTTGTGGCTTGGCCAGGTATTAGATTTTTTGACGTTTTCAGCTTTTGCGAAAAATCACTTAATTCTCCTACTTCTACATCTAGAGGGTTAAAACTATGTTGGAAAGCATCCCAAAAGAGTTCCCAAAGAGGGGGTATAGTGCGTGTTTGATTTGTGGAAAAAAATTATTTGGCTGAAAATCAGCCATTTTTGGCTTGGCCGGGTATTAGATTTTTTTACATGTTCAGGTTTTGCGAAAAATCACTTAATTCTCCTACTTCTACATCTAGAGGGTTAAAACCATGCTGGAAAGCATCCCAAAAGAGCTCCCAAAGAGGGGGTATGGTGCATGTTTGATTTGTGGGAAAAATTTTTTTGGCTGAAACTCAGCCATTTTTGGCTTGGCCGGGTATTAGATATTTTGACGTTTTCAGGTTTTGCGAAAAATCACTTAATTCTCCTACTTCTACATCTAGAGAGTTAAAACTATGTTGGAAAGCATCCCAAAAGAGTTCCCAAAGAGGGGGTATAGTGCGTGTTTGATTTGTGGGAAAAAAAATTTTGGCTGAAAATCAGCCAATTTTTGGCTTGGCCGGGTATTAGATTTTTTGACGTTTTCAGCTTTTGCGAAAAATCACTTAATTCTCCTACTTCTACATCTAGAGGGTTAAAACTATGTTGGAAAGCATCCCAAAAGAGTTCCCAAAGAGGGGGTATAGTGCGTGTTTGATTTGTGGAAAAAAAATTTTGGCTGAAAATCAGCCATTTTTGGCTTGGCCGGGTATTAGATTTTTTTACATGTTCAGGTTTTGCGAAAAATCACTTAATTCTCCTACTTCTACATCTAGAGGGTTAAAACCATGTTGGAAAGCATCCCAAAAGAGTTCCCAAAGAGGGGGTATGGTGCATGTTTGATTTGTGGGAAAAAAAATTTTGGCTGAAACTCAGCCATTTTTGGCTTGGCCGGGTATTAGATATTTTGACGTTTTCAGGTTTTGCGAAAAATCACTTAATTCTCCTACTTCTACATCTAGAGGGTTAAAACTATGTTGGAAAGCATCCCAAAAGGGTTCCCAAAGAGGGGGTATAGTGCGTGTTTGATTTGTGGAAAAACAAATTTTGGCTGAAAATCAGCCATTTTTGGCTTGGCAGGGTATTAGATTTTTTGACGTTTTCAGGTTTTGCGAAAAATCACTTAAATCTCCTTCTACATCTAGAGGGTTAAAACTATGTTGGAAAGCATCCCAAAAGAGTTCCCAAAGAGGGAATATAGTGCGTGTTTGATTTGTGGGAAAAAAAATTTTGGCTGAAAATCAGCCATTTGTGGCTTGGCCGGGTATTAGATTTTTTGACGTTTTCAGCTTTTGCGAAAAATCACTTAATTCTCCTACTTCTACATCTAGAGGGTTAAAACTATGTTGGAAAGCATCCCAAAAGAGTTCCCAAAGAGGGGGTATAGTGCGTGTTTGATTTGTGGAAAAAAATTATTTGGCTGAAAATCAGCCATTTTTGGCTTGGCCGGGTATTAGATTTTTTTACATGTTCAGGTTTTGCGAAAAATCACTTAATTCTCCTACTTCTACATCTAGAGGGTTAAAACCATGCTGGAAAGCATCCCAAAAGAGCTCCCAAAGAGGGGGTATGGTGCATGTTTGATTTGTGGGAAAAAAATTTTTGGCTGAAACTCAGCCATTTTTGGCTTGGCCGGGTATTAGATATTTTGACGTTTTCAGGTTTTACGAAAAATCACTTAATTCTCCTACTTCTACATCTAGAGAGTTAAAACTATGTTGGAAAGCATCCCAAAAGAGTTCCCAAAGAGGGGGTATAGTGCGTGTTTGATTTGTGGGAAAAAAAATTTTGGCTGAAAATCAGCCAATTTTTGGCTTGGCCGGGTATTAGATTTTTTGACGTTTTCAGCTTTTGCGAAAAATCACTTAATTCTCCTACTTCTACATCTAGAGGGTTAAAACTATGTTGGAAAGCATCCCAAAAGAGTTCCCAAAGAGGGGGTATAGTGCGTGTTTGATTTGTGGAAAAAAAATTTTGGCTGAAAATCAGCCATTTTTGGCTTGGCCGGGTATTAGATTTTTTTACATGTTCAGGTTTTGCGAAAAATCACTTAGTTCTCCTACTTCTACATCTAGAGGGTTAAAACTATGTTGGAAAGCATCCCAAAAGGGTTCCCAAAGAGGGGGTATAGTGCGTGTTTGATTTGTGGAAAAACAAATTTTGGCTGAAAATCAGCCATTTTTGGCTTGGCCGGGTATTAGATTTTTTGACGTTTTCAGGTTTTGCGAAAAATCACTTAAATCTCCTTCTACATCTAGAGGGTTAAAACTATGTTGGAAAGCATCCCAAAAGAGTTCCCAAAGAGGGGGTATAGTGCGTGTTTGATTTGTGGAAAAAAAATTTTTTGGCTGAAAATCAGCCATTTTTGGCTTGGCCGGGTATTAGATTTTTTGACGTTTTCAGGTTTTGCGAAAAATCACTTAATTCTCCTTCTACATCTAGAGGGTTAAAACTATGTTGGAAAGCATCCCAAAAGAGTTCCCAAAGAGGGGGTATAGTGCGTGTTTGATTTGTGGAAAAAAAAATTTTTTGGCTGAAAATCAGCCATTTTTGGCTTGGTCGGGTATTAGATTTTTTGACGTTTTCAGGTTTTGCGAAAAATCACTTAATTCTCCTACTTCTACATCTAGAGTGTTAATACTATGTTGGAAAGCATCCCAAAAGAGTTCCCAAAGAGGGGGTATAGTGCATGTTTGATTTGTGGAAAAAAACATTTTTTGGCTGAAAATCAGCCATTTTTGGCTTGGTCGGGTATTAGATTTTTTGACGTTTTCAGGTTTTGCGAAAAATCACTTAATTCTCCTACTTCTACATCTAGAGTGTTAATACTATGTTGGAAAGCATCCCAAAAGAGTTCCCAAAGAGGGGGTATATTGCGTGTTTGATTTGTGGGAGAAAAATTTTTGGCTGAAAATCAGCCATTTTTGGCTTGGCCAGGTATTAGATTTTTTGACGTTTTCAAGTTTTGCGAAAAATCACTTATTTCTCCTACTTCTACATCTAGAGTGTTAAAACTATGTTGGAAAGCATCCCAAAAGAGTTCCCAAAGAGGGGGTATAGTGCGTGTTTGATTTCTGGGAGAAAAATTTTTGGCTGAAAATCAGCCATTTTTGGCTTGGCCGGGTATTAGATTTTTTGACGTTTTCAGGTTTTGCGAAAAATCACTTAATTCTCCTTCTACATCTAGAGGGGTAAAACTATGTTGGAAAGCATCCCAAAAGAGTTCCCAAAGAGGGGGTATAGTGCGTGTTTGATTTGTGGAAAAAAAAAATTTTGGCTGAAAATCAGCCATTTTTGGCTTGGCCGGGTATTAGATTTTTTGACGTTTTCAGGTTTTGGGAAAAATCACTTAATTCTCCTACTTCTACATCTAGAGGGTTAAAACTATGTTGGAAAGCATCCCAAAAGAGTTCCCAAAGAGGGGGTATAGTGCGTGTTTGATTTGTGGAAAAAAATTTTTGGCTGAAAATCAGCCATTTTTGGCTTGGCCGGGTATTAGATTTTTTTACATGTTCAGGTTTTGCGAAAAATCACTTAATTCTCCTACTTCTACATCTAGAGGGTTAAAACCATGTTGGAAAGCATCCCAAAAGAGTTCCCAAAGAGGGGGTATGGTGCATGTTTGATTTGTGGGAAAAATTTTTTTGGCTGAAACTCAGCCATTTTTGGCTTGGCCGGGTATTAGATATTTTGACGTTTTCAGGTTTTGCGAAAAATCACTTAATTCTCCTACTTCTACATCTAGAGGGTTAAAACTGTTGGAAAGCATCCCAAAAGGGTTCCCAAAGAGGGGGTATAGTGCGTGTTTGATTTGTGGAAAAAAAAATTTGGCTGATAATCAGCCATTTTTTAATTGGCCGGGTATTAGATTTTTTGACGTTTTCAGGTTTTGCGAAAAATCACTTAATTCTCCTACTTCTACATCTAGAGGGTTAAAACTATGTTGGAAAGCATCCCAAAAGAGTTCCCAAAGAGGGGCTATAGTGTGTGTTTGATTTGTGGAAAAACAAATTTTGGCTGAAAATCAGCCATTTTTGGCTTGGCCGGGTATTAGATTTTTTGACGTTTTCAGGTTTTGCGAAAAATCACTTAATTCTCATACTTCTACATCTAGAGGGTTCAAACTATGTTGGAAAGCATCCCAAAAGAGTTCCCAAAAAAGGGGTATAGTGCGAGTTTGATTTGTGGAAAAAAAAAATTTTGGCTAAAAATCAGCCATTTTTGGCTTGGCCGGGTATTAGATTTTTTGACGTTTTCAGGTTTTGCGAAAAATCACTTAATTCTCCTACTTCTACATCTAGAGGGTTAAAACTATGTTGGAAAGCATCCCAAAAGAGTTCCCAAAGAGGGGGTATAGTGCGTGTTTTATTTGTGGGAAAAAAAATTTTGGCTGAAAATCAGCCATTTTTGGCTTGGCCGGGTATTAGATTTTTTGACGTTTTCAGGTTTTGCGAAAAATCACTTAATTCTCCTACTTCTACATCTAGAGGGTTAAAACTATGTTGGAAAGCATCCCAAAAGAGTTCCCAAAGAGGGGGTATAGTGCGTGTTTGATTTGTGGGAAAAAAATTTTGGCTGATAATCAGCCATTTTTGGCTTGGCCGGGTATTAGATTTTTTGACGTTTTCAGGTTTTGCGAAAAATTACTTAATTCTCCTACTTCTACATCTAGAGGGTTAAAACTATGTTGGAAAGCATCCCAAAAGAGTTCCCAAAGAGGGGGTATAGTGCGTGTTTGATTTGTGGAAAAAAGTTTTTTGGCTAAAAATCAGCCATTTTTGGCTTGGCCGGGTATTAGATTTTTTGACGTTTTCAGGTTTTGCGAAAAATCACTTAATTCTCCTTCTACATCTAGAGGGTTATAACTATGTTGGAAAGCATCCCAAAAGAGTTCCCAAAGAGGGGGTATAGTGCATGTTTGATTTGAGGAAAAAACAATTTGGCTGAAAATCAGCCATTTTTGGCTTGGCCGGGTATTAGATTTTTTGACGTTTTCAGGTTTTGCGAAAAATCACTTAATTCTCCTTCTACATCTAGAGGGGTAAAACTATGTTGGAAAGCATCCCAAAAGAGTTCCCAAAGAGGGAATATAGTGCGTGTTTGATTTGTGGGAAAAAAAATTTTGGCTGAAAATCAGCCATTTGTGGCTTGGCCGGGTATTAGATTTTTTGACGTTTTCAGCTTTTGCGAAAAATCACTTAATTCTCCTACTTCTACATCTAGAGGGTTAAAACTATGTTGGAAAGCATCCCAAAAGAGTTCCCAAAGAGGGGGTATAGTGCGTGTTTGATTTGTGGAAAAAAATTATTTGGCTGAAAATCAGCCATTTTTGGCTTGGCCGGGTATTAGATTTTTTTACATGTTCAGGTTTTGCGAAAAATCACTTAATTCTCCTACTTCTACATCTAGAGGGTTAAAACCATGTTGGAAAGCATCCCAAAAGAGTTCCCAAAGAGGGGGTATGGTGCATGTTTGATTTGTGGGAAAAAAAATTTTGGCTGAAACTCAGCCATTTTTGGCTTGGCCGGGTATTAGATATTTTGACGTTTTCAGGTTTTGCGAAAAATCACTTAATTCTCCTACTTCTACATCTAGAGGGTTAAAACTATGTTGGAAAGCATCCCAAAAGGGTTCCCAAAGAGGGGGTATAGTGCGTGTTTGATTTGTGGAAAAACAAATTTTGGCTGAAAATCAGCCATTTTTGGCTTGGCCGGGTATTAGATTTTTTGACGTTTTCAGGTTTTGCGAAAAATCACTTAAATCTCCTTCTACATCTAGAGGGTTAAAACTATGTTGGAAAGCATCCCAAAAGAGTTCCCAAAGAGGGGGTATAGTGCGTGTTTGATTTGTGGAAAAAAAAAATTTTGGCTGAAAATCAGCCATTTTTGGCTTGGCCGGGTATTAGATTTTTTGACGTTTTCAGGTTTTGCGAAAAATCACTTAATTCTCCTTCTACATCTAGAGGGTTAAAACTATGTTGGAAAGCATCCCAAAAGAGTTCCCAAAGAGGGGGTATGGTGCGTGTTTGATTTGTGGAAAAAAAATTTTTTTGGCTGAAAATCAGCCATTTTTGGCTTGGTCGGGTATTAGATTTTTTGACGTTTTCAGGTTTTGCGAAAAATCACTTAATTCTCCTACTTCTACATCTAGAGTGTTAATACTATGTTGGAAAGCATCCCAAAAGAGTTCCCAAAGAGGGGGTATAGTGCATGTTTGATTTGTGGAAAAAAACATTTTTTGGCTGAAAATCAGCCATTTTTGGCTTGGTCGGGTATTAGATTTTTTGACGTTTTCAGGTTTTGCGAAAAATCACTTAATTCTCCTACTTCTACATCTAGAGTGTTAATACTATGTTGGAAAGCATCCCAAAAGAGTTCCCAAAGAGGGGGTATATTGCGTGTTTGATTTGTGGGAGAAAAATTTTTGGCTGAAAATCAGCCATTTTTGGCTTGGCCAGGTATTAGATTTTTTGACGTTTTCAAGTTTTGCGAAAAATCACTTATTTCTCCTACTTCTACATCTAGAGTGTTAAAACTATGTTGGAAAGCATCCCAAAAGAGTTCCCAAAGAGGGGGTATAGTGCGTGTTTGATTTCTGGGAGAAAAATTTTTGGCTGAAAATCAGCCATTTTTGGCTTGGCCGGGTATTAGATTTTTTGACGTTTTCAGGTTTTGCGAAAAATCACTTAATTCTCCTTCTACATCTAGAGGGGTAAAACTATGTTGGAAAGCATCCCAAAAGAGTTCCCAAAGAGGGGGTATAGTGCGTGTTTGATTTGTGGAAAAAAAAAATTTTGGCTGAAAATCAGCCATTTTTGGCTTGGCCGGGTATTAGATTTTTTGACGTTTTCAGGTTTTGGGAAAAATCACTTAATTCTCCTACTTCTACATCTAGAGGGTTAAAACTATGTTGGAAAGCATCCCAAAAGAGTTCCCAAAGAGGGGGTATAGTGCGTGTTTGATTTGTGGAAAAAAATTTTTGGCTGAAAATCAGCCATTTTTGGCTTGGCCGGGTATTAGATTTTTTTACATGTTCAGGTTTTGCGAAAAATCACTTAATTCTCCTACTTCTACATCTAGAGGGTTAAAACCATGTTGGAAAGCATCCCAAAAGAGTTCCCAAAGAGGGGGTATGGTGCATGTTTGATTTGTGGGAAAAAATTTTTTGGCTGAAACTCAGCCATTTTTGGCTTGGCCGGGTATTAGATATTTTGACGTTTTCAGGTTTTGCGAAAAATCACTTAATTCTCCTACTTCTACATCTAGAGGGTTAAAACTGTTGGAAAGCATCCCAAAAGGGTTCCCAAAGAGGGGGTATAGTGCGTGTTTGATTTGTGGAAAAAAAAATTTGGCTGATAATCAGCCATTTTTTAATTGGCCGGGTATTAGATTTTTTGACGTTTTCAGGTTTTGCGAAAAATCACTTAATTCTCCTACTTCTACATCTAGAGGGTTAAAACTATGTTGGAAAGCATCCCAAAAGAGTTCCCAAAGAGGGGGTATAGTGTGTGTTTGATTTGTGGAAAAACAAATTTTGGCTGAAAATCAGCCATTTTTGGCTTGGCCGGGTATTAGATTTTTTGACGTTTTCAGGTTTTGCGAAAAATCACTTAATTCTCATACTTCTACATCTAGAGGGTTCAAACTATGTTGGAAAGCATCCCAAAAGAGTTCCCAAAAAAGGGGTATAGTGCGAGTTTGATTTGTGGAAAAAAAAAATTTTGGCTAAAAATCAGCCATTTTTGGCTTGGCCGGGTATTAGATTTTTTGACGTTTTCAGGTTTTGCGAAAAATCACTTAATTCTCCTACTTCTACATCTAGAGGGTTAAAACTATGTTGGAAAGCATCCCAAAAGAGTTCCCAAAGAGGGGGTATAGTGCGTGTTTTATTTGTGGGAAAAAAAATTTTGGCTGAAAATCAGCCATTTTTGGCTTGGCCGGGTATTAGATTTTTTGACGTTTTCAGGTTTTGCGAAAAATCACTTAATTCTCCTACTTCTACATCTAGAGGGTTAAAACTATGTTGGAAAGCATCCCAAAAGAGTTCCCAAAGAGGGGGTATAGTGCGTGTTTGATTTGTGGGAAAAAAATTTTGGCTGATAATCAGCCATTTTTGGCTTGGCCGGGTATTAGATTTTTTGACGTTTTCAGGTTTTGCGAAAAATTACTTAATTCTCCTACTTCTACATCTAGAGGGTTAAAACTATGTTGGAAAGCATCCCAAAAGAGTTCCCAAAGAGGGGGTATAGTGCGTGTTTGATTTGTGGAAAAAAGTTTTTTGGCTAAAAATCAGCCATTTTTGGCTTGGCCGGGTATTAGATTTTTTGACGTTTTCAGGTTTTGCGAAAAATCACTTAATTCTCCTTCTACATCTAGAGGGTTATAACTATGTTGGAAAGCATCCCAAAAGAGTTCCCAAAGAGGGGGTATAGTGCATGTTTGATTTGAGGAAAAAACAATTTGGCTGAAAATCAGCCATTTTTGGCTTGGCCGGGTATTAGATTTTTTGACGTTTTCAGGTTTTGCGAAAAATCACTTAATTCTCCTTCTACATCTAGAGGGGTAAAACTATGTTGGAAAGCATCCCAAAAGAGTTCCCAAAGAGGGAATATAGTGCGTGTTTGATTTGTGGGAAAAAAAATTTTGGCTGAAAATCAGCCATTTGTGGCTTGGCCGGGTATTAGATTTTTTGACGTTTTCAGCTTTTGCGAAAAATCACTTAATTCTCCTACTTCTACATCTAGAGGGTTAAAACTATGTTGGAAAGCATCCCAAAAGAGTTCCCAAAGAGGGGGTATAGTGCGTGTTTGATTTGTGGAAAAAAATTATTTGGCTGAAAATCAGCCATTTTTGGCTTGGCCGGGTATTAGATTTTTTTACATGTTCAGGTTTTGCGAAAAATCACTTAATTCTCCTACTTCTACATCTAGAGGGTTAAAACCATGCTGGAAAGCATCCCAAAAGAGCTCCCAAAGAGGGGGTATGGTGCATGTTTGATTTGTGGGAAAAAAATTTTTGGCTGAAACTCAGCCATTTTTGGCTTGGCCGGGTATTAGATATTTTGACGTTTTCAGGTTTTGCGAAAAATCACTTAATTCTCCTACTTCTACATCTAGAGAGTTAAAACTATGTTGGAAAGCATCCCAAAAGAGTTCCCAAAGAGGGGGTATAGTGCGTGTTTGATTTGTGGGAAAAAAAATTTTGGCTGAAAATCAGCCAATTTTTGGCTTGGCCGGGTATTAGATTTTTTGACGTTTTCAGGTTTTGCGAAAAATCACTTAATTCTCCTACTTCTACATCTAGAGGGTTAAAACTATGTTGGAAAGCATCCCAAAAGAGTTCCCAAAGAGGGGGTATAGTGCGTGTTTGATTTGTGGAAAAAAATTTTTGGCTGAAAATCAGCCATTTTTGGCTTGGCCGGGTATTAGATTTTTTTACATGTTCAGGTTTTGCGAAAAATCACTTAATTCTCCTACTTCTACATCTAGAGGGTTAAAACCATGTTGGAAAGCATCCCAAAAGAGTTCCCAAAGAGGGGGTATGGTGCATGTTTGATTTGTGGGAAAAAAAATTTTGGCTGAAACTCAGCCATTTTTGGCTTGGCCGGGTATTAGATATTTTGACGTTTTCAGGTTTTGCGAAAAATCACTTAATTCTCCTACTTCTACATCTAGAGGGTTAAAACTATGTTGGAAAGCATCCCAAAAGGGTTCCCAAAGAGGGGGTATAGTGCGTGTTTGATTTGTGGAAAAACAAATTTTGGCTGAAAATCAGCCATTTTTGGCTTGGCCGGGTATTAGATTTTTTGACGTTTTCAGGTTTTGCGAAAAATCACTTAAATCTCCTTCTACATCTAGAGGGTTAAAACTATGTTGGAAAGCATCCCAAAAGAGTTCCCAAAGAGGGAATATAGTGCGTGTTTGATTTGTGGGAAAAAAAATTTTGGCTGAAAATCAGCCATTTGTGGCTTGGCCGGGTATTAGATTTTTTGACGTTTTCAGCTTTTGCGAAAAATCACTTAATTCTCCTACTTCTACATCTAGAGGGTTAAAACTATGTTGGAAAGCATCCCAAAAGAGTTCCCAAAGAGGGGGTATAGTGCGTGTTTGATTTGTGGAAAAAAATTATTTGGCTGAAAATCAGCCATTTTTGGCTTGGCCGGGTATTAGATTTTTTTACATGTTCAGGTTTTGCGAAAAATCACTTAATTCTCCTACTTCTACATCTAGAGGGTTAAAACCATGCTGGAAAGCATCCCCAAAGAGCTCCCAAAGAGGGGGTATGGTGCATGTTTGATTTGTGGGAAAAAATTTTTTGGCTGAAACTCAGCCATTTTTGGCTTGGCCGGGTATTAGATATTTTGACGTTTTCAGGTTTTGCGAAAAATCACTTAATTCTCCTACTTCTACATCTAGAGAGTTAAAACTATGTTGGAAAGCATCCCAAAAGAGTTCCCAAAGAGGGGGTATAGTGCGTGTTTGATTTGTGGGAAAAAAAATTTTGGCTGAAAATCAGCCAATTTTTGGCTTGGCCGGGTATTAGATTTTTTGACGTTTTCAGCTTTTGCGAAAAATCACTTAATTCTCCTACTTCTACATCTAGAGGGTTAAAACTATGTTGGAAAGCATCCCAAAAGAGTTCCCAAAGAGGGGGTATAGTGCGTGTTTGATTTGTGGAAAAAAAATTTTGGCTGAAAATCAGCCATTTTTGGCTTGGCCGGGTATTAGATTTTTTTACATGTTCAGGTTTTGCGAAAAATCACTTAATTCTCCTACTTCTACATCTAGAGGGTTAAAACCATGTTGGAAAGCATCCCAAAAGAGTTCCCAAAGAGGGGGTATGGTGCATGTTTGATTTGTGGGAAAAAAAATTTTGGCTGAAACTCAGCCATTTTTGGCTTGGCCGGGTATTAGATATTTTGACGTTTTCAGGTTTTGCGAAAAATCACTTAATTCTCCTACTTCTACATCTAGAGGGTTAAAACTATGTTGGAAAGCATCCCAAAAGGGTTCCCAAAGAGGGGGTATAGTGCGTGTTTGATTTGTGGAAAAACAAATTTTGGCTGAAAATCAGCCATTTTTGGCTTGGCCGGGTATTAGATTTTTTGACGTTTTCAGGTTTTGCGAAAAATCACTTAAATCTCCTTCTACATCTAGAGGGTTAAAACTATGTTGGAAAGCATCCCAAAAGAGTTCCCAAAGAGGGGGTATAGTGCGTGTTTGATTTGTGGAAAAAAAAATTTTTGGCTGAAAATCAGCCATTTTTGGCTTGGCCGGGTATTAGATTTTTTGACGTTTTCAGGTTTTGCGAAAAATCACTTAATTCTCCTTCTACATCTAGAGGGTTAAAACTATGTTGGAAAGCATCCCAAAAGAGTTCCCAAAGAGGGGGTATAGTGCGTGTTTGATTTGTGGAAAAAAATTTTTTTTGGCTGAAAATCAGCCATTTTTGGCTTGGTCGGGTATTAGATTTTTTGACGTTTTCAGGTTTTGCGAAAAATCACTTAATTCTCCTACTTCTACATCTAGAGTGTTAATACTATGTTGGAAAGCATCCCAAAAGAGTTCCCAAAGAGGGGGTATATTGCGTGTTTGATTTGTGGGAGAAAAATTTTTGGCTGAAAATCAGCCATTTTTGGCTTGGCCAGGTATTAGATTTTTTGACGTTTTCAAGTTTTGCGAAAAATCACTTATTTCTCCTACTTCTACATCTAGAGTGTTAAAACTATGTTGGAAAGCATCCCAAAAGAGTTCCCAAAGAGGGGGTATAGTGCGTGTTTGATTTCTGGGAGAAAAATTTTTGGCTGAAAATCAGCCATTTTTGGCTTGGCCGGGTATTAGATTTTTTGACGTTTTCAGGTTTTGCGAAAAATCACTTAATTCTCCTTCTACATCTAGAGGGGTAAAACTATGTTGGAAAGCATCCCAAAAGAGTTCCCAAAGAGGGGGTATAGTGCGTGTTTGATTTGTGGAAAAAAAAAATTTTGGCTGAAAATCAGCCATTTTTGGCTTGGCCGGGTATTAGATTTTTTGACGTTTTCAGGTTTTGGGAAAAATCACTTAATTCTCCTACTTCTACATCTAGAGTGTTAAAACTATGTTGGAAAGCATCCCAAAAGAGTTCCCAAAGAGGGGGTATAGTGCGTGTTTGATTTGTGGAAAAAAATTATTTGGCTGAAAATCAGCCATTTTTGGCTTGGCCGGATATTAGATTTTTTGACATGTTCAGGTTTTGCGAAAAATCACTTAATTCTCCTACATCTACATCTAGAGGGTTAAAACTATGTTGGAAAGCATCCCAAAAGAGTTCCCAAAGAGGGGGTATAGTGCGTGTTTGATTTGTGGAAAAAAAAATTTGGCTGAAAATCATCCATTTTTGGCTTGACGTTTTCAGGTTTTTTCGAAAAATCACTTAATTCTCCTACTTCTACATCTAGAGGGTTAAAACTATGTTGGAAAGCATCCCAAAAGAGTTCCCAAAGAGGGGGTATAGTGCGTGTTTGATTTGTGGGAAAAAAATTTTGGCTGATAATCAGCCATTTTTTCTTGGCCGGGTATTAGATTTTTTGACGTTTTCAGGTTTTGCGAAAAATCACTTAATTCTCCTACATCTAGAGGGTTATAACTATGTTGGAAAGCATCCCAAAAGAGTTCCCAACGAGGGGGTATAGTGCGTGTTTGATTTGAGGAAAAAACAATTTGGCTGAAAATCAGCCATTTTTGGCTTGGCCGGTATTAGATTTTTTGACGTTTTCAGGTATTGCGAAAAATCACTTAATTCTCCTACTTCTACATCTAGAGGGTTAAAACTATGTTGGAAAGCATCCCAAAAGAGTTCCCAAAGAGGGGGTATAGTGCGTGTTTGATTTGTGGGAAAACAAATTTTGGCTGAAAATCAGCCAATTTTTGGCTTGGCCGGGTATTAGATTTTTTGACGTTTTCAGCTTTTGCGAAAAATCACTTAATTCTCCTACTTCTACATCTAGAGGGTTAAAACTATGTTGGAAAGCATCCCAAAAGAGTTCCCAAAGAGGGGGTATAGTGCGTGTTTGATTTGTGGAAAAAAAATTTTGGCTGAAAATCAGCCATTTTTGGCTTTGCCGGGTTATTAGATTTTTTTACATGTTCAGGTTTTGCGAAAAATCACTTAATTCTCCTACTTCTACATCTAGAGGGTTAAAACCATGTTGGAAAGCATCCCAAAAGAGTTCCCAAAGAGGGGGTATGGTGCATGTTTGATTTGTGGGAAAAAAGATTTGGCTGATAATCAGCCATTTTTTAATTGGCCGGGTATTAGATTTTTTGACAATTTCAGGTTTTGCGAAAAATCACTTAATTCTCCTACTTCTACATCTAGAGGGTTAAAACTATGTTGGAAAGCATCCCAAAAGAGTTCCCAAAGAGGGGGTATAGTGTGTGTTTGATTTGTGGAAAAACAAATTTTGGCTGAAAATCAGCCATTTTTGGCTTGGCCGGGTATTAGATTTTTTGACGTTTTCAGGTTTTGCGAAAAATCACTTAATTCTCCTACTTCTACATCTAGAGGGTTAAAACTATGTTGGAAAGCATCCCAAAAGGGTTCCCAAAGAGGGGGTATAGTGCGTGTTTGATTTGTGGAAAAACAAATTTTGGCTGAAAATCAGCCATTTTTGGCTTGGCCGGGTATTAGATTTTTTGACGTTTTCAGGTTTTGCGAAAAATTACTTAATTCTCCTACTTCTACATCTAGAGGGTTAAAACTATGTTGGAAAGCATCCCAAAAGAGTTCCCAAAGAGGGGGTATAGTGCGTGTTTGATTTGTGGAAAAACAAATTTTGGCTGAAAATCAGCCATTTTTGGCTTGGCCGGGTATTAGATTTTTTGACGTTTTCAGGTTTTGCGAAAAATCACTTAATTCTCCTACTTCTACATCTAGAGGGTTAAAACTATGTTGGAAAGCATCCCAAAAGAGTTCCCAAAGAGGGGGTATAGTGTGTGTTTGATTTGTGGAAAAACAAATTTTGGCTGAAAATCAGCCATTTTTGGCTTGGCCGGGTATTAGATTTTTTGACGTTTTCAGGTTTTGCGAAAAATTACTTAATTCTCCTACTTCTACATCTAGAGGGTTAAAACTATGTTGGAAAGCATCCCAAAAGAGTTCCCAAAGAGGGGGTATAGTGCGTGTTTGATTTGTGGGAAAAAGTTTTTTGGCTAAAAATCAGCCATTTTTGGCTTGGCCGGGTATTAGATTTTTTGACGTTTTCAGGTTTTGCGAAAAATCACTTAATTCTCCTTCTACATCTAGAGGGTTATAACTATGTTGGAAAGCATCCTAAAAGAGTTCCCAAAGAGGGGGTATAGTGCATGTTTGATTTGAGGAAAAAACAATTTGGCTGAAAATCAGCCATTTTTGGCTTGGCCGGGTATTAGATTTTTTGACGTTTTCAGCTTTTGCGAAAAATCACTTAATTCTCCTACTTCTACATCTAGAGAGTTAAAACTATGTTGGAAAGCATCCCAAAAGAGTTCCCAAAGAGGGGGTATAGTGCGTGTTTGATTTGTGGGAAAAAAAATTTTGGCTGAAAATCAGCCAATTTTTGGCTTGGCCGGGTATTAGATATTTTGACGTTTTCAGGTTTTGCGAAAAATCACTTAATTCTCCTACTTCTACATCTAGAGGGTTAAAACTATGTTGGAAAGCATCCCAAAAGGGTTCCCAAAGAGGGGGTATAGTGCGTGTTTGATTTGTGGAAAAAAAATTTTGGCTGATAATCAGCCATTTTTTAATTGGCCGGGTATTAGATTTTTTGACGTTTTCAGGTTTTGCGAAAAATCACTTAATTCTCCTACTTCTACATCTAGAGGGTTAAAACTATGTTGGAAAGCATCCCAAAAGAGTTCCCAAAGAGGGGGTATAGTGCGTGTTTGATTTGTGGAAAAACAAATTTTGGATGAAAATCAGCCATTTTTGGCTTGGCCGGGTATTAGATTTTTTGACGTTTTCAGGTTTTGCGAAAAATCACTTAATTCTCCTACTTCTACATCTAGAGGGTTAAAACTATGTTGGAAAGCATCCCAAAAGAGTTCCCAAAAAAGGGGTATAGTGCGAGTTTGATTTGTGGAAAAAAAAATTTTGGCTAAAAATCAGCCATTTTTGGCTTGGCCGGGTATTAGATTTTTTGACGTTTTCAGGTTTTGCGAAAAATCACTTAATTCTACTTCTACATCTAGAGGGTTAAAACTATGTTGGAAAGCATCCCAAAAGAGTTCCCAAAGAGGGGGTATAGTGCGTGTTTTATTTGTGGGAAAAAAAATTTTGGCTGAAAATCAGCCATTTTTGGCTTGGCCGGGTATTAGATTTTTTGACGTTTTCAGGTTTTGCGAAAAATCACTTAATTCTCCTACTTCTACATCTAGAGGGTTAAAACTATGTTGGAAAGCATCCCAAAAGAGTTCCCAAAGAGGGGGTATAGTGCGTGTTTGATTTGTGGGAAAAAAATTTTGGCTGATAATCAGCCATTTTTGGCTTGGCCGGTTATTAGATTTTTTGACGTTTTCAGGTTTTGCGAAAAATCACTTAATTCTCCTACTTCTACATCTAGAGGGTTAAAACTATGTTGGAAAGCATCCCAAAAGAGTTCCCAAAGAGGGGGTATAGTGCGTGTTTGATTTGTGGAAAAAAGTTTTTTGGCTAAAAATCAGCCATTTTTGGCTTGGCCGGGTATTAGATTTTTTGACGTTTTCAGGTTTTGCGAAAAATCACTTAATTCTCCTTCTACATCTAGAGGGTTATAACTATGTTGGAAAGCATCCCAAAAGAGTTCCCAAAGAGGGGGTATAGTGCATGTTTGATTTGAGGAAAAAACAATTTGGCTGAAAATCAGCCATTTTTGGCTTGGCCAGGTATTAGATATTTTGACGTTTTCAGGTTTTGCGAAAAATCACTTAATTCTCCTACTTCTACATCTAGAGGGTTAAAACTATGTTGGAAAGCATCCCAAAAGGGTTCCCAAAGAGGGGGTATAGTGCGTGTTTGATTTGTGGAAAAAAAATTTTGGCTGATAATCAGCCATTTTTTAATTGGCCGGGTATTAGATTTTTTGACGTTTTCAGGTTTTGCGAAAAATCACTTAATTCTCCTACTTCTACATCTAGAGGGTTAAAACTATGTTGGAAAGCATCCCAAAAGAGTTCCCAAAGAGGGGGTATAGTGCGTGTTTGATTTGTGGAAAAACAAATTTTGGCTGAAAATCAGCCATTTTTGGCTTGGCCGGGTATTAGATTTTTTGACGTTTTCAGGTTTTGCGAAAAATCACTTAATTCTCCTACTTCTACATCTAGAGGGTTAAAACTATGTTGGAAAGCATCCCAAAAGAGTTCCCAAAGAGGGGGTATAGTGCGTGTTTGATTTGTGGAAAAAAGTTTTTTGGCTAAAAATCAGCCATTTTTGGCTTGGCCGGGTATTAGATTTTTTGACGTTTTCAGGTTTTGCGAAAAATCACTTAATTCTCCTTTTACATCTAGAGGGTTATAACTATGTTGGAAAGCATCCCAAAAGAGTTCCCAAAGAGGGGGTATAGTGCATGTTTGATTTGAGGAAAAAACAATTTGGCTGAAAATCAGCCATTTTTGGCTTGGCCGGGTATTAGATTTTTTGACGTTTTCAGGTTTTGCGAAAAATCACTTAATTCTCCTACTTCTACATCTAGAGGGTTAAAACTATGTTGGAAAGCATCCCAAAAGAGTTCCCAAAGAGGGGGTATAGTGCGTGTTTGATTTGTGGGAAAAAAAATTTTGGCTGAAAATCAGCCATTTTTGGCTTGGCCGGGTATTAGATTTTTTGACGTTTTCAGCTTTTGCGAAAAATCACTTAATTCTCCTACTTCTACATCTAGAGGGTTAAAACTATGTTGGAAAGCATCCCAAAAGAGTTCCCAAAGAGGGGGTATAGTGCGTGTTTGATTTGTGGAAAAAAAATTTTTGGCTGAAAATCAGCCATTTTTGGCTTGGCCGGGTATTAGATTTTTTTACATGTTCAGGTTTTGTGAAAAATCACTTAATTCTCCTACTTCTACATCTAGAGGGTTAAAACCATGCTGGAAAGCATCCCTAAAGAGTTCCCAAAGAGGGGGTATGGTGCATGTTTGATTTGTGGGAAAAAAATTTTTGGCTGAAACTCAGCCATTTTTGGCTTGGCCGGGTATTATATATTTTGACGTTTTCAGGTTTTGCGAAAAATCACTTAATTCTCCTACTTCTACATCTAGAGGGTTAAAACTATGTTGGAAAGCATCCCAAAAGGGTTCCCAAAGAGGGGGTATAGTGCGTGTTTGATTTGTGGAAAAAAAATTTTGGCTGATAATCAGCCATTTTTTAATTGGCCGGGTATTAGATTTTTTGACGTTTTCAGGTTTTGCGAAAATTCACTTAATTCTCCTACTTCTACATCTAGAGGGTTAAAACTATGTTGGAAAGCATCCCAAAAGAGTTCCCAAAGAGGGGGTATAGTGCGTGTTTGATTTGTGGAAAAACAAATTTTGGCTGAAAATCAGCCATTTTTGGCTTGCCCGGGTATTAGATTTTTTGACGTTTTCAGGTTTTGCGAAAAATCACTTAATTCTCCTACTTCTACATCAAGAGGGTTAAAACTATGTTGGAAAGCATCCCAAAAGAGTTCCCAAAAAAGGGGTATAGTGCGAGTTTGATTTGTGCAAAAAAAAATTTTGGCTAAAAATCAGCCATTTTTGGCTTGGCCGGGTATTAGATTTTTTGACGTTTTCAGGTTTTGCGAAAAATCACTTAATTCTCCTACTTCTACATCTAGAGGGTTAAAACTATGTTGGAAAGCATCCCAAAAGAGTTCCCAAAGAGGGGGTATAGTGCGTGTTTGATTTGTGGGAAAAAAATTTTGGCTGATAATCAGCCATTTTTGGCTTGGCCGGGTATTAGATTTTTTGACAATTTCAGGTTTTGCGAAAAATCACTTAATTCTCCTACTTCTACATCTAGAGGGTTAAAACTATGTTGGAAAGCATCCCAAAAGAGTTCCCAAAGAGGGGGTATAGTGCGTGTTTGATTTGTGGAAAAAAGTTTTTTGGCTAAAAATCAGCCATTTTTGGCTTGGCCGGGTATTAGATTTTTTGACGTTTTCAGGTTTTGCGAAAAATCACTTAATTCTCCTTCTACATCTAGAGGGTTATAACTATGTTGGAAAGCATCCCAAAAGAGTTCCCAAAGAGGGGGTATAGTGCATGTTTGATTTGAGGAAAAAACAATTTGGCTGAAAATCAGCCATTTTTGGCTTGGCCGGGTATTAGATTTTTTGACGTTTTCAGGTTTTGCGAAAAATCACTTAATTCTCCTACTTCTACATCTAGAGGGTTAAAACTATGTTGGAAAGCATCCCAAAAGAGTTCCCAAAGAGGGGGTATAGTGCGTGTTTGATTTGTGGGAAAAAAAATTTTGGCTGAAAATCAGCCATTTTTGGCTTGGCCGGGTATTAGATTTTTTGACGTTTTCAGGTTTTGCGAAAAATCACTTAATTCTCCTACTTCTACATCTAGAGGGTTAAAACTATGTTGGAAAGCATCCCAAAAGGGTTCCCAAAGAGGGGGTATAGTGCGTGTTTGATTTGTGGAAAAAAAATTTTGGCTGATAATCAGCCATTTTTTAATTGGCCGGGTATTAGATTTTTTGACGTTTTCAGGTTTTGCGAAAATTCACTTAATTCTCCTACTTCTACATCTAGAGGGTTAAAACTATGTTGGAAAGCATCCCAAAAGAGTTCCCAAAGAGGGGGTATAGTGCGTGTTTGATTTGTGGAAAAACAAATTTTGGCTGAAAATCAGCCATTTTTGGCTTGCCCGGGTATTAGATTTTTTGACGTTTTCAGGTTTTGCGAAAAATCACTTAATTCTCCTACTTCTACATCTAGAGGGTTAAAACTATGTTGGAAAGCATCCCAAAAGAGTTCCCAAAAAAGGGGTATAGTGCGAGTTTGATTTGTGCAAAAAAAAATTTTGGCTAAAAATCAGCCATTTTTGGCTTGGCCGGGTATTAGATTTTTTGACGTTTTCAGGTTTTGCGAAAAATCACTTAATTCTCCTACTTCTACATCTAGAGGGTTAAAACTATGTTGGAAAGCATCCCAAAAGAGTTCCCAAAGAGGGGGTATAGTGCGTGTTTGATTTGTGGGAAAAAAATTTTGGCTGATAATCAGCCATTTTTGGCTTGGCCGGGTATTAGATTTTTTGACAATTTCAGGTTTTGCGAAAAATCACTTAATTCTCCTACTTCTACATCTAGAGGGTTAAAACTATGTTGGAAAGCATCCCAAAAGAGTTCCCAAAGAGGGGGTATAGTGCGTGTTTGATTTGTGGAAAAAAGTTTTTTGGCTAAAAATCAGCCATTTTTGGCTTGGCCGGGTATTAGATTTTTTGACGTTTTCAGGTTTTGCGAAAAATCACTTAATTCTCCTTCTACATCTAGAGGGTTATAACTATGTTGGAAAGCATCCCAAAAGAGTTCCCAAAGAGGGGGTATAGTGCATGTTTGATTTGAGGAAAAAACAATTTGGCTGAAAATCAGCCATTTTTGGCTTGGCCGGGTATTAGATTTTTTGACGTTTTCAGGTTTTGCGAAAAATCACTTAATTCTCCTACTTCTACATCTAGAGGGTTAAAACTATGTTGGAAAGCATCCCAAAAGAGTTCCCAAAGAGGGGGTATAGTGCGTGTTTGATTTGTGGGAAAAAAAATTTTGGCTGAAAATCAGCCATTTTTGGCTTGGCCGGGTATTAGATTTTTTGACGTTTTCAGGTTTTGCGAAAAATCACTTAATTCTCCTACTTCTACATCTAGAGGGTTAAAACTATGTTGGAAAGCATCCCAAAAGAGTTCCCAAAGAGGGGGTATAGTGCGTGTTTGATTTGTGGAAAAAAATTATTTGGCTGAAAATCAGCCATTTTTGGCTTGGCCGGGTATTAGATTTTTTTACATGTTCAGGTTTTGCGAAAAATCACTTAATTCTCCTTCTACATCTAGAGGGTTATAACTATGTTGGAAAGCATCCCAAAAGAGTTCCCAAAGAGGGGGTATAGTGCATGTTTGATTTGAGGAAAAAACAATTTGGCTGAAAATCAGCCATTTTTGGCTTGGCCGGGTATTAGATTTTTTGACGTTTTCAGGTTTTGCGAAAAATCACTTAATTCTCCTACTTCTACATCTAGAGGGTTAAAACTATGTTGGAAAGCATCCCAAAAGAGTTCCCAGAGAGGGGGTATAGTGCGTGTTTTATTTGTGGGAAAAAAATTTTTGGCTGAAAATCAGCCATTTTTGGCTTGGCCGGGTATTAGATTTTTTGACGTTTTCAGGTTTTGCGAAAAATCACTTAATTCTCCTACTTCTACATCTAGAGGGTTAAAACTATGTTGGAAAGCATCCCAAAAGAGTTCCCAAAGAGGGGGTATAGTGCGTGTTTGATTTGTGGGAAAAAAATTTTGGCTGATAATCAGCCATTTTTGGCTTGGCCGGGTATTAGATTTTTTGACGTTTTCAGGTTTTGTGAAAAATCACTTAATTCTCCTACTTCTACATCTAGAGGGTTAAAACTATGTTGGAAAGCATCCCAAAAGAGTTCCCAAAGAGGGGGTATAGTGCGTGTTTGATTTGTGGAAAAAAGTTTTTTGGCTAAAAATCAGCCATTTTTGGCTTGGCCGGGTATTAGATTTTTTGACGTTTTCAGGTTTTGCGAAAAATCACTTAATTCTCCTACATCTAGAGGGTTATAACTATGTTGGAAAGCATCCCAAAAGAGTTCCCAACGAGGGGGTATAGTGCGTGTTTGATTTGAGGAAAAAACAATTTGGCTGAAAATCAGCCATTTTTGGCTTGGCCGGTATTAGATTTTTTGACGTTTTCAGGTTTTGCGAAAAATCACTTAATTCTCCTACTTCTACATCTAGAGGGTTAAAACTATGTTGGAAAGCATCCCAAAAGAGTTCCCAAAAAAGGGGTATAGTGCGAGTTTGATTTGTGCAAAAAAAAATTTTGGCTAAAAATCAGCCATTTTTGGCTTGGCCGGGTATTAGATTTTTTGACGTTTTCAGGTTTTGCGAAAAATCACTTAATTCTCCTACTTCTACATCTAGAGGGTTAAAACTATGTTGGAAAGCATCCCAAAAGAGTTCCCAAAGAGGGGGTATAGTGCGTGTTTGATTTGTGGGAAAAAAATTTTGGCTGATAATCAGCCATTTTTGGCTTGGCCGGGTATTAGATTTTTTGACAATTTCAGGTTTTGCGAAAAATCACTTAATTCTCCTACTTCTACATCTAGAGGGTTAAAACTATGTTGGAAAGCATCCCAAAAGAGTTCCCAAAGAGGGGGTATAGTGCGTGTTTGATTTGTGGAAAAAAGTTTTTTGGCTAAAAATCAGCCATTTTTGGCTTGGCCGGGTATTAGATTTTTTGACGTTTTCAGGTTTTGCGAAAAATCACTTAATTCTCCTTCTACATCTAGAGGGTTATAACTATGTTGGAAAGCATCCCAAAAGAGTTCCCAAAGAGGGGGTATAGTGCATGTTTGATTTGAGGAAAAAACAATTTGGCTGAAAATCAGCCATTTTTGGCTTGGCCGGGTATTAGATTTTTTGACGTTTTCAGGTTTTGCGAAAAATCACTTAATTCTCCTACTTCTACATCTAGAGGGTTAAAACTATGTTGGAAAGCATCCCAAAAGAGTTCCCAAAGAGGGGGTATAGTGCGTGTTTGATTTGTGGGAAAAAAAATTTTGGCTGAAAATCAGCCATTTTTGGCTTGGCCGGGTATTAGATTTTTTGACGTTTTCAGGTTTTGCGAAAAATCACTTAATTCTCCTACTTCTACATCTAGAGGGTTAAAACTATGTTGGAAAGCATCCCAAAAGGGTTCCCAAAGAGGGGGTATAGTGCGTGTTTGATTTGTGGAAAAAAAATTTTGGCTGATAATCAGCCATTTTTTAATTGGCCGGGTATTAGATTTTTTGACGTTTTCAGGTTTTGCGAAAATTCACTTAATTCTCCTACTTCTACATCTAGAGGGTTAAAACTATGTTGGAAAGCATCCCAAAAGAGTTCCCAAAGAGGGGGTATAGTGCGTGTTTGATTTGTGGAAAAACAAATTTTGGCTGAAAATCAGCCATTTTTGGCTTGCCCGGGTATTAGATTTTTTGACGTTTTCAGGTTTTGCGAAAAATCACTTAATTCTCCTACTTCTACATCTAGAGGGTTAAAACTATGTTGGAAAGCATCCCAAAAGAGTTCCCAAAAAAGGGGTATAGTGCGAGTTTGATTTGTGCAAAAAAAAATTTTGGCTAAAAATCAGCCATTTTTGGCTTGGCCGGGTATTAGATTTTTTGACGTTTTCAGGTTTTGCGAAAAATCACTTAATTCTCCTACTTCTACATCTAGAGGGTTAAAACTATGTTGGAAAGCATCCCAAAAGAGTTCCCAAAGAGGGGGTATAGTGCGTGTTTGATTTGTGGGAAAAAAATTTTGGCTGATAATCAGCCATTTTTGGCTTGGCCGGGTATTAGATTTTTTGACAATTTCAGGTTTTGCGAAAAATCACTTAATTCTCCTACTTCTACATCTAGAGGGTTAAAACTATGTTGGAAAGCATCCCAAAAGAGTTCCCAAAGAGGGGGTATAGTGCGTGTTTGATTTGTGGAAAAAAGTTTTTTGGCTAAAAATCAGCCATTTTTGGCTTGGCCGGGTATTAGATTTTTTGACGTTTTCAGGTTTTGCGAAAAATCACTTAATTCTCCTTCTACATCTAGAGGGTTATAACTATGTTGGAAAGCATCCCAAAAGAGTTCCCAAAGAGGGGGTATAGTGCATGTTTGATTTGAGGAAAAAACAATTTGGCTGAAAATCAGCCATTTTTGGCTTGGCCGGGTATTAGATTTTTTGACGTTTTCAGGTTTTGCGAAAAATCACTTAATTCTCCTACTTCTACATCTAGAGGGTTAAAACTATGTTGGAAAGCATCCCAAAAGAGTTCCCAAAGAGGGGGTATAGTGCGTGTTTGATTTGTGGGAAAAAAAATTTTGGCTGAAAATCAGCCATTTTTGGCTTGGCCGGGTATTAGATTTTTTGACGTTTTCAGGTTTTGCGAAAAATCACTTAATTCTCCTACTTCTACATCTAGAGGGTTAAAACTATGTTGGAAAGCATCCCAAAAGAGTTCCCAAAGAGGGGGTATAGTGCGTGTTTGATTTGTGGAAAAAAATTATTTGGCTGAAAATCAGCCATTTTTGGCTTGGCCGGGTATTAGATTTTTTTACATGTTCAGGTTTTGCGAAAAATCACTTAATTCTCCTTCTACATCTAGAGGGTTATAACTATGTTGGAAAGCATCCCAAAAGAGTTCCCAAAGAGGGGGTATAGTGCATGTTTGATTTGAGGAAAAAACAATTTGGCTGAAAATCAGCCATTTTTGGCTTGGCCGGGTATTAGATTTTTTGACGTTTTCAGGTTTTGCGAAAAATCACTTAATTCTCCTACTTCTACATCTAGAGGGTTAAAACTATGTTGGAAAGCATCCCAAAAGAGTTCCCAGAGAGGGGGTATAGTGCGTGTTTTATTTGTGGGAAAAAAATTTTTGGCTGAAAATCAGCCATTTTTGGCTTGGCCGGGTATTAGATTTTTTGACGTTTTCAGGTTTTGCGAAAAATCACTTAATTCTCCTACTTCTACATCTAGAGGGTTAAAACTATGTTGGAAAGCATCCCAAAAGAGTTCCCAAAGAGGGGGTATAGTGCGTGTTTGATTTGTGGGAAAAAAATTTTGGCTGATAATCAGCCATTTTTGGCTTGGCCGGGTATTAGATTTTTTGACGTTTTCAGGTTTTGTGAAAAATCACTTAATTCTCCTACTTCTACATCTAGAGGGTTAAAACTATGTTGGAAAGCATCCCAAAAGAGTTCCCAAAGAGGGGGTATAGTGCGTGTTTGATTTGTGGAAAAAAGTTTTTTGGCTAAAAATCAGCCATTTTTGGCTTGGCCGGGTATTAGATTTTTTGACGTTTTCAGGTTTTGCGAAAAATCACTTAATTCTCCTACATCTAGAGGGTTATAACTATGTTGGAAAGCATCCCAAAAGAGTTCCCAACGAGGGGGTATAGTGCGTGTTTGATTTGAGGAAAAAACAATTTGGCTGAAAATCAGCCATTTTTGGCTTGGCCGGTATTAGATTTTTTGACGTTTTCAGGTTTTGCGAAAAATCACTTAATTCTCCTACTTCTACATCTAGAGGGTTAAAACTATGTTGGAAAGCATCCCAAAAGAGTTCCCAAAGAGGGGGTATAGTGCGTGTTTGATTTGTGGGAAAACAAATTTTGGCTGAAAATCAGCCAATTTTTGGCTTGGCCGGGTATTAGATTTTTTGACGTTTTCAGCTTTTGCGAAAAATCACTTAATTCTCCTACTTCTACATCTAGAGGGTTAAAACTATGTTGGAAAGCATCCCAAAAGAGTTCCCAAAGAGGGGGTATAGTGCGTGTTTGATTTGTGGAAAAAAATTTTTGGCTGAAAATCAGCCATTTTTGGCTTTGCCGGGTTATTAGATTTTTTTACATGTTCAGGTTTTGCGAAAAATCACTTAATTCTCCTACTTCTACATCTAGAGGGTTAAAACCATGTTGGAAAGCATCCCAAAAGAGTTCCCAAAGAGGGGGTATGGTGCATGTTTGATTTGTGGGAAAACATTTTTTGGCTGAAACTCAGCCATTTTTGGCTTGGCCGGGTATTAGATATTTTGACGTTTTCAGGTTTTGCGAAAAATCACTTAATTCTCCTACTTCTACATCTAGAGGGTTAAAACTGTTGGAAAGCATCCCAAAAGGGTTCCCAAAGAGGGGGTATAGTGCGTGTTTGATTTGTGGAAAAAAAAATTTGGCTGATAATCAGCCATTTTTTAATTGGCCGGGTATTAGATTTTTTGACGTTTTCAGGTTTTGCGAAAAATCACTTAATTCTCCTACTTCTACATCTAGAGGGTTAAAACTATGTTGGAAAGCATCCCAAAAGAGTTCCCAAAGAGGGGGTATAGTGTGTGTTTGATTTGTGGAAAAACAAATTTTGGCTGAAAATCAGCCATTTTTGGCTTGGCCGGGTATTAGATTTTTTGACGTTTTCAGGTTTTGCGAAAAATTACTTAATTCTCCTACTTCTACATCTAGAGGGTTAAAACTATGATGGAAAGCATCCCAAAAGAGTTCCCAAAGAGGGGGTATAGTGCGTGTTTGATTTGTGGAAAAAAGTTTTTTGGCTAAAAATCAGCCATTTTTGGCTTGGCCGGGTATTAGATTTTTTGATGTTTTCAGGTTTTGCGAAAAATCACTTAATTCTCCTTCTACATCTAGAGGGTTATAACTATGTTGGAAAGCATCCCAAAAGAGTTCCCAAAGAGGGGGTATAGTGCATGTTTGATTTGAGGAAAAAACAATTTGGCTGAAAATCAGCCATTTTTGGCTTGGCCGGGTATTAGATTTTTTGACGTTTTCAGGTTTTGCGAAAAATCACTTAATTCTCCTACTTCTACATCTAGAGGGTTAAAACTATGTTGGAAAGCATCCCAAAAGAGTTCCCAAAGAGGGAATATAGTGCGTGTTTGATTTGTGGGAAAAAATTTTTTGGCTGAAAATCAGCCATTTTTGGCTTGGCCGGGTATTAGATTTTTTGACGTTTTCAGCTTTTGCGAAAAATCACTTAATTCTCCTACTTCTACATCTAGAGGGTTAAAACTATGTTGGAAAGCATCCCAAAAGAGTTCCCAAAGAGGGGGTATAGTGCGTGTTTGATTTGTGGAAAAAAATTATTTGGCTGAAAATCAGCAATTTTTGGCTTGGCCGGGTATTAGATTTTTTTACATGTTCAGGTTTTGCGAAAAATCACTTAATTCTCCTACTTCTACATCTAGAGGGTTAAAACCATGCTGGAAAGCATCCCAAAAGAGCTCCCAAAGAGGGGGTATGGTGCATGTTTGATTTGTGGGAAAAAATTTTTTGGCTGAAACTCAGCCATTTTTGGCTTGGCCGGGCATTAGATATTTTGACGTTTTCAGGTTTTGCGAAAAATCACTTAATTCTCCTACTTCTACATCTAGAGGGTTAAAACTATGTTGGAAAGCATCCCAAAAGGGTTCCCAAAGAGGGGGTATAGTGCGTGTTTGATTTGTGGAAAAAAAATTTTGGCTGATAATCAGCCATTTTTTAATTGGCCGGGTATTAGATTTTTTGACGTTTTCAGGTTTTGCGAAAATTCACTTAATTCTCCTACTTCTACATCTAGAGGGTTAAAACTATGTTGGAAAGCATCCCAAAAGAGTTCCCAAAGAGGGGGTATAGTGCGTGTTTGATTTGTGGAAAAACAAATTTTGGCTGAAAATCAGCCATTTTTGGCTTGGCCGGGTATTAGATTTTTTGACGTTTTCAGGTTTTGCGAAAAATCACTTAATTCTCCTACTTCTACATCTAGAGGGTTAAAACTATGTTGGAAAGCATCCCAAAAGAGTTCCCAAAAAAGGGGTATAGTGCGAGTTTGATTTGTGGAAAAAAAAATTTTGGCTAAAAATCAGCCATTTTTGGCTTGGCCGGGTATTAGATTTTTTGACGTTTTCAGGTTTTGCGAAAAATCACTTAATTCTCCTACTTCTACATCTAGAGGGTTAAAACTATGTTGGAAAGCATCCCAAAAGAGTTCCCAAAGAGGGGGTATAGTGCGTGTTTGATTTGTGGGAAAAAAATTTTGGCTGATAATCAGCCATTTTTGGCTTGGCCGGGTATTAGATTTTTTGACGTTTTCAGGTTTTGCGAAAAATCACTTAATTCTCCTACTTCTACATCTAGAGGGTTAAAACTATGTTGGAAAGCATCCCAAAAGAGTTCCCAAAGAGGGGGTATAGTGCGTGTTTGATTTGTGGGAAAAAGTTTTTTGGCTAAAAATCAGCCATTTTTGGCTTGGCCGGGTATTAGATTTTTTGACGTTTTCAGGTTTTGCGAAAAATCACTTAATTCTCCTTCTACATCTAGAGGGTTATAACTATGTTGGAAAGCATCCCAAAAGAGTTCCCAAAGAGGGGGTATAGTGCATGTTTGATTTGAGGAAAAAACAATTTGGCTGAAAATCAGCCATTTTTGGCTTGGCCGGGTATTAGATTTTTTGACGTTTTCAGGTTTTGCGAAAAATCACTTAATTCTCCTACTTCTACATCTAGAGGGTTAAAACTATGTTGGAAAGCATCCCAAAAGAGTTCCCAAAGAGGGGGTATAGTGCGTGTTTGATTTGTGGGAAAAAAATTTTTGGCTGAAAATCAGCCATTTTTGGCTTGGCCGGGTATTAGATTTTTTGACGTTTTCAGGTTTTGCGAAAAATCACTTAATTCTCCTACTTCTACATCTAGAGGGTTAAAACTATGTTGGAAAGCATCCCAAAAGAGTTCCCAAAGAGGGGGTATAGTGCGTGTTTGATTTGTGGAAAAAAATTATTTGGCTGAAAATCAGCCATTTTTGGCTTGGCCGGGTATTAGATTTTTTTACATGTTCAGGTTTTGCGAAAAATCACTTAATTCTCCTTCTACATCTAGAGGGTTATAACTATGTTGGAAAGCATCCCAAAAGAGTTCCCAAAGAGGGGGTATAGTGCATGTTTGATTTGAGGAAAAAACAATTTGGCTGAAAATCAGCCATTTTTGGCTTGGCCGGGTATTAGATTTTTTGACGTTTTCAGGTTTTGCGAAAAATCACTTAATTCTCCTACTTCTACATCTAGAGTGTTAAAACTATGTTGGAAAGCATCCCAAAAGAGTTCCCAGAGAGGGGGTATAGTGCGTGTTTTATTTGTGGGAAAAATATTTTTGGCTGAAAATCAGCCATTTTTGGCTTGGTCGGGTATTAGATTTTTTGACGTTTTCAGGTTTTGCGAAAAATCACTTAATTCTCCTACTTCTACATCTAGAGGGTTAAAACTATGTTGGAAAGCATCCCAAAAGAGTTCCCAAAGAGGGGGTATAGTGCGTGTTTGATTTGTGGGAAAAAAATTTTGGCTGATAATCAGCCATTTTTGGCTTGGCCGGGTATTAGATTTTTTGACGTTTTCAGGTTTTGTGAAAAATCACTTAATTCTCCTACTTCTACATCTAGAGGGTTAAAACTATGTTGGAAAGCATCCCAAAAGAGTTCCCAAAGAGGGGGTATAGTGCGTGTTTGATTTGTGGAAAAAAGTTTTTTGGCTAAAAATCAGCCATTTTTGGCTTGGCCGGGTATTAGATTTTTTGACGTTTTCAGGTTTTGCGAAAAATCACTTAATTCTCCTACATCTAGAGGGTTATAACTATGTTGGAAAGCATCCCAAAAGAGTTCCCAACGAGGGGGTATAGTGCGTGTTTGATTTGAGGAAAAAACAATTTGGCTGAAAATCAGCCATTTTTGGCTTGGCCGGTATTAGATTTTTTGACGTTTTCAGGTTTTGCGAAAAATCACTTAATTCTCCTACTTCTACATCTAGAGGGTTAAAACTATGTTGGAAAGCATCCCAAAAGAGTTCCCAAAGAGGGGGTATAGTGCGTGTTTGATTTGTGGGAAAACAAATTTTGGCTGAAAATCAGCCAATTTTTGGCTTGGCCGGGTATTAGATTTTTTGACGTTTTCAGCTTTTGCGAAAAATCACTTAATTCTCCTACTTCTACATCTAGAGGGTTAAAACTATGTTGGAAAGCATCCCAAAAGAGTTCCCAAAGAGGGAATATAGTGCGTGTTTGATTTGTGGAAAAAAATTTTTGGCTGAAAATCAGCCATTTTTGGCTTTGCCGGGTTATTAGATTTTTTTACATGTTCAGGTTTTGCGAAAAATCACTTAATTCTCCTACTTCTACATCTAGAGGGTTAAAACCATGTTGGAAAGCATCCCAAAAGAGTTCCCAAAGAGGGGGTATGGTGCATGTTTGATTTGTGGGAAAACATTTTTTGGCTGAAACTCAGCCATTTTTGGCTTGGCCGGGTATTAGATATTTTGACGTTTTCAGGTTTTGCGAAAAATCACTTAATTCTCCTACTTCTACATCTAGAGGGTTAAAACTGTTGGAAAGCATCCCAAAAGGGTTCCCAAAGAGGGGGTATAGTGCGTGTTTGATTTGTGGAAAAAAAAATTTGGCTGATAATCAGCCATTTTTTAATTGGCCGGGTATTAGATTTTTTGACGTTTTCAGGTTTTGCGAAAATTCACTTAATTCTCCTACTTCTACATCTAGAGGGTTAAAACTATGTTGGAAAGCATCCCAAAAGAGTTCCCAAAGAGGGGGTATAGTGCGTGTTTGATTTGTGGAAAAACAAATTTTGGCTGAAAATCAGCCATTTTTGGCTTGGCCGGGTATTAGATTTTTTGACGTTTTCAGGTTTTGCGAAAAATCACTTAATTCTCCTACTTCTACATCTAGAGGGTTAAAACTATGTTGGAAAGCATCCCAAAAGAGTTCCCAAAAAAGGGGTATAGTGCGAGTTTGATTTGTGGAAAAAAAAATTTTGGCTAAAAATCAGCCATTTTTGGCTTGGCCGGGTATTAGATTTTTTGACGTTTTCAGGTTTTGCGAAAAATCACTTAATTCTCCTACTTCTACATCTAGAGGGTTAAAACTATGTTGGAAAGCATCCCAAAAGAGTTCCCAAAGAGGGGGTATAGTGCGAGTTTGATTTGTGGGAAAAAAATTTTGGCTGATAATCAGCCATTTTTGGCTTGGCCGGGTATTAGATTTTTTGACGTTTTCAGGTTTTGCGAAAAATCACTTAATTCTCCTACTTCTACATCTAGAGGGTTAAAACTATGTTGGAAAGCATCCCAAAAGAGTTCCCAAAGAGGGGGTATAGTGCGTGTTTGATTTGTGGAAAAAAGTTTTTTGGCTAAAAATCAGCCATTTTTGGCTTGGCCGGGTATTAGATTTTTTGACATTTTCAGGTTTTGCGAAAAATCACTTAATTCTCCTTCTACATCTAGAGGGTTATAACTATGTTGGAAAGCATCCCAAAAGAGTTCCCAAAGAGGGGGTATAGTGCATGTTTGATTTGAGGAAAAAACAATTTGGCTGAAAATCAGCCATTTTTGGCTTGGCCGGGTATTAGATTTTTTGACGTTTTTAGGTTTTGCGAAAAATCACTTAATTCTCCTACTTCTACATCTAGAGGGTTAAAACTATGTTGGAAAGCAACCCAAAAGAGTTCCCAAAGAGGGGGTATAGTGCGTGTTTGATTTGTGGAAAAACAAATTTTGGCTGAAAATCAGCCATTTTTGGCTTGGCCGGGTATTAGATTTTTTGACGTTTTCAGGTTTTGCGAAAAATCACTTAATTCTCCTACTTCTACATCTAGAGGGTTAAAACTATGTTGGAAAGCATCCCAAAAGAGTTCCCAAAAAAGGGGTATAGTGCGAGTTTGATTTGTGGAAAAAAAAATTTTGGCTAAAAATCAGCCATTTTTGGCTTGGCCGGGTATTAGATTTTTTGACGTTTTCAGGTTTTGCGAAAAATCACTTAATTCTCCTACTTCTACATCTAGAGGGTTAAAACTATGTTGGAAAGCATCCCAAAAGAGTTCCCAAAGAGGGGGTATAGTGCGTGTTTGATTTGTGGGAAAAAAATTTTGGCTGATAATCAGCCATTTTTGGCTTGGCCGGGTATTAGATTTTTTGACGTTTTCAGGTTTTGCGAAAAATCACTTAATTCTCCTACTTCTACATCTAGAGGGTTAAAACTATGTTGGAAAGCATCCCAAAAGAGTTCCCAAAGAGGGGGTATAGTGCGTGTTTGATTTGTGGAAAAAAGTTTTTTGGCTAAAAATCAGCCATTTTTGGCTTGGCCGGGTATTAGATTTTTTGACGTTTTCAGGTTTTGCGAAAAATCACTTAATTCTCCTTCTACATCTAGATGGTTATAACTATGTTGGAAAGCATCCCAAAAGAGTTCCCAAAGAGGGGGTATAGTGCATGTTTGATTTGAGGAAAAAACAATTTGGCTGAAAATCAGCCATTTTTGGCTTGGCCGGGTATTAGATTTTTTGACGTTTTCAGGTTTTGCGAAAAATCACTTAATTCTCCTACTTCTACATCTAGAGGGTTAAAACTATGTTGGAAAGCATCCCAAAAGAGTTCCCAAAGAGGGGGTATAGTGCGTGTTTGATTTGTGGGAAAAAAAATTTTGGCTGAAAATCAGCCATTTTTGGCTTGGCCGGGTATTAGATTTTTTGACGTTTTCAGGTTTTGCGAAAAATCACTTAATTCTCCTACTTCTACATCTAGAGGGTTAAAACTATGTTGGAAAGCATCCGAAAAGAGTTCCCAAAGAGGGGGTATAGTGCGTGTTTGATTTGTGGAAAAAAATTATTTGGCTGAAAATCAGCCATTTTTGGCTTGGCCGGGTATTAGATTTTTTTACATGTTCAGGTTTTGCGAAAAATCACTTAACTCTCCTTCTACATCTAGAGGGTTATAACTATGTTGGAAAGCATCCCAAAAGAGTTCCCAAAGAGGGGGTATAGTGCATGTTTGATTTGAGGAAAAAACAATTTGGCTGAAAATCAGCCATTTTTGGCTTGGCCGGGTATTAGATTTTTTGACGTTTTCAGGTTTTGCGAAAAATCACTTAATTCTCCTACTTCTACATCTAGAGGGTTAAAACTATGTTGGAAAGCATCCCAAAAGAGTTCCCAGAGAGGGGGTATAGTGCGTGTTTTATTTGTGGGAAAAATTTTTTTGGGTGAAAATCAGCCATTTTTGGCTTGGCCGGGTATTAGATTTTTTGACGTTTTCAGGTTTTGCGAAAAATCACTTAATTCTCCTACTTCTACATCTAGAGGGTTAAAACTATGTTGGAAAGCATCCCAAAAGAGTTCCCAAAGAGGGGGTATAGTGCGTGTTTGATTTGTGGGAAAAAAATTTTGGCTGATAATCAGCCATTTTTGGCTTGGCCGGGTATTAGATTTTTTGACGTTTTCAGGTTTTGTGAAAAATCACTTAATTCCCCTACTTCTACATCTAGAGGGTTAAAACTATGTTGGAAAGCATCCCAAAAAAGTTCCCAAAGAGGGGGTATAGTGCGTGTTTGATTTGTGGAAAAAAGTTTTTTGGCTAAAAATCAGCCATTTTTGGCTTGGCCGGGTATTAGATTTTTTGACGTTTTCAGGTTTTGCGAAAAATCACTTAATTCTCCTTCTACATCTAGAGGGTTATAACTATGTTGGAAAGCATCCCAAAAGAGTTCCCAAAGAGGGGGTATAGTGCATGTTTGATTTGAGGAAAAAACAATTTGGCTGAAAATCAGCCATTTTTGGCTTGGCCGGGTATTAGATTTTTTGACGTTTTCAGGTTTTGCGAAAAATCACTTAATTCTCCTACTTCTACATCTAGAGGGTTAAAACTATGTTGGAAAGCATCCCAAAAGAGTTCCCAAAGAGGGGGTATAGTGCGTGTTTGATTTGTGGGAAAAAAAATTTTGGCTGAAAATCAGCCATTTTTGGCTTGGCCGGGTATTAGATTTTTTGACGTTTTCAGGTTTTGCGAAAAATCACTTAATTCTCCTACTTCTACATCTAGAGGGTTAAAACTATGTTGGAAAGCATCCCAAAAGAGTTCCCAAAGAGGGGGTATAGTGCGTGTTTGATTTGTGGAAAAAAATTATTTGGCTGAAAATCAGCCATTTTTGGCTTGGCCGGGTATTAGATTTTTTTACATGTTCAGGTTTTGCGAAAAATCACTTAATTCTCCTTCTACATCTAGAGGGTTATGACTATGTTGGAAAGCATCCCAAAAGAGTTCCCAAAGAGGGGGTATAGTGCATGTTTGATTTGAGGAAAAAACAATTTGGCTGAAAATCAGCCATTTTTGGCTTGGCCGGGTATTAGATTTTTTGACGTTTTCAGGTTTTGCGAAAAATCACTTAATTCTCCTACTTCTACATCTAGAGGGTTAAAACTATGTTGGAAAGCATCCCAAAAGAGTTCCCAGAGGGGGGTATAGTGCGTGTTTTATTTGTGGGAAAAAAATTTTTGGCTGAAAATCAGCCATTTTTGGCTTGGCCGGGTATTAGATTTTTTGACGTTTTCAGGTTTTGCGAAAAATCACTTAATTCTCCTACTTCTACATCTAGAGGGTTAAAACTATGTTGGAAAGCATCCCAAAAGAGTTCCCAAAGAGGGGGTATAGTGCGTGTTTGATTTGTGGGAAAAAAATTTTGGCTGATAATCAGCCATTTTTGGCTTGGCCGGGTATTAGATTTTTTGACGTTTTCAGGTTTTGCGAAAAATCACTTAATTCTCCTACTTCTACATCTAGAGGGTTAAAACTATGTTGGAAAGCATCCCAAAAGAGTTCCCAAAGAGGGGGTATAGTGCGTGTTTGATTTGTGGAAAAAAGTTTTTTGGCTAAAAATCAGCCATTTTTGGCTTGGCCGGGTATTAGATTTTTTGACGTTTTCAGGTTTTGCGAAAAATCACTTAATTCTCCTACATCTAGAGGGTTATAACTATGTTGGAAAGCATCCCAAAAGAGTTCCCAAAGAGGGGGTATAGTGCATGTTTGATTTGAGGAAAAAACAATTTGGCTGAAAATCAGCCATTTTTGGCTTGGCCGGGTATTAGATTTTTTGACGTTTTCAGGTTTTGCGAAAAATCACTTAATTCTCCTACTTCTACATCTAGAGGGTTACAACTATGTTGGAAAGCATCCCAAAAGAGTTCCCAAAGAGGGGATATAGTGCGTGTTTGATTTGTGGGAAAAAAAATTTTGGCTGAAAATCAGCCATTTTTGGCTTGGCCGGGTATTAGATTTTTTGACGTTTTCAGCTTTTGCGAAAAATCACTTAATTCTCCTACTTCTACATCTAGAGGGTTAAAACTATGTTGGAAAGCATCCCAAAAGAGTTCCCAAAGAGGGGGTATAGTGCGTGTTTGATTTGTGGAAAAAAATTATTTGGCTGAAAATCAGCCATTTTTGGCTTGGCCGGGTATTAGATTTTTTTACATGTTCAGGTTTTGCGAAAAATCACTTAATTCTCCTACTTCTACATCTAGAGGGTTAAAACCATGCTGGAAAGCATCCCAAAAGAGTTCCCAAAGAGGGGGTATGGTGCATGTTTGATTTGTGGGAAAAAAATTTTTGGCTGAAACTCAGCCATTTTTGGCTTGGCCAGGTATTAGATATTTTGACGTTTTCAGGTTTTGCGAAAAATCACTTAATTCTCCTACTTCTACATCTAGAGGGTTAAAACTATGTTGGAAAGCATCCCAAAAGGGTTCCCAAAGAGGGGGTATAGTGCGTGTTTGATTTGTGGAAAAAAAATTTTGGCTGATAATCAGCCATTTTTTAATTGGCCGGGTATTAGATTTTTTGACGTTTTCAGGTTTTGCGAAAAATCACTTAATTCTCCTACTTCTACATCTAGAGGGTTACAACTATGTTGGAAAGCATCCCAAAAGAGTTCCCAAAGAGGGGGTATAGTGCGTGTTTGATTTGTGGAAAAAAGTTTTTTGGCTAAAAATCAGCCATTTTTGGCTTGGCCGGGTATTAGATTTTTTGACGTTTTCAGGTTTTGCGAAAAATCACTTAATTCTCCTACTTCTACATCTAGAGTGTTAAAACTATGTTGGAAAGCATCCCAAAAGAGTTCCCAGAGGGGGGTATAGTGCGTGTTTTATTTGTGGGAAAAAAATTTTTGGCTGAAAATCAGCCATTTTTGGCTTGGCCGGGTATTAGATTTTTTGACGTTTTCAGGTTTTGCGAAAAATCACTTAATTCTCCTACTTCTACATCTAGAGGGTTAAAACTATGTTGGAAAGCATCCCAAAAGAGTTCCCAAAGAGGGGGTATAGTGCGTGTTTGATTTGTGGGAAAAAAATTTTGGCTGATAATCAGCCATTTTTGGCTTGGCCGGGTATTAGATTTTTTGACGTTTTCAGGTTTTGCGAAAAATCACTTAATTCTCCTACTTCTACATCTAGAGGGTTAAAACTATGTTGGAAAGCATCCCAAAAGAGTTCTCAAAGAGGGGGTATAGTGCGTGTTTGATTTGTGGAAAAAAGTTTTTTGGCTAAAAATCAGCCATTTTTGGCTTGGCCGGGTATTAGATTTTTTGACGTTTTCAGGTTTTGCGAAAAATCACTTAATTCTCCTACATCTAGAGGGTTATAACTATGTTGGAAAGCATCCCAAAAGAGTTCCCAAAGAGGGGGTATAGTGCATGTTTGATTTGAGGAAAAAACAATTTGGCTGAAAATCAGCCATTTTTGGCTTGGCCGGGTATTAGATTCTTTGACGTTTTCAGGTTTTGCGAAAAATCACTTAATTCTCCTACTTCTACATCTAGAGGGTTACAACTATGTTGGAAAGCATCCCAAAAGAGTTCCCAAAGAGGGGGTATAGTGCGTGTTTGATTTGTGGGAAAAAAAATTTTGGCTGAAAATCAGCCATTTTTGGCTTGGCCGGGTATTAGATTTTTTGACGTTTTCAGCTTTTGCGAAAAATCACTTAATTCTCCTACTTCTACATCTAGAGGGTTAAAACTATGTTGGAAAGCATCCCAAAAGAGTTCCCAAAGAGGGGGTATAGTGCGTGTTTGATTTGTGGAAAAAAATTATTTGGCTGAAAATCAGCCATTTTTGGCTTGGCCGGGTATTAGATTTTTTTACATGTTCAGGTTTTGCGAAAAATCACTTAATTCTCCTACTTCTACATCTAGAGGGTTAAAACCATGCTGGAAAGCATCCCAAAAGAGTTCCCAAAGAGGGGGTATGGTGCATGTTTGATTTGTGGGAAAAAAATTTTTGGCTGAAACTCAGCCATTTTTGGCTTGGCCAGGTATTAGATATTTTGACGTTTTCAGGTTTTGCGAAAAATCACTTAATTCTCCTACTTCTACATCTAGAGGGTTAAAACTATGTTGGAAAGCATCCCAAAAGGGTTCCCAAAGAGGGGGTATAGTGCGTGTTTGATTTGTGGAAAAAAATTTTTGGCTGATAATCAGCCATTTTTTAATTGGCCGGGTATTAGATTTTTTGACGTTTTCAGGTTTTGCGAAAAATCACTTAATTCTCCTACTTCTACATCTAGAGGGTTAAAACTATGTTGGAAAGCATCCCAAAAGAGTTCCCAAAGAGGGGGTATAGTGCGTGTTTGATTTGTGGAAAAACAAATTTTGGCTGAAAATCAGCCATTTTTGGCTTGGCCGGGTATTAGATTTTTTGACGTTTTCAGGTTTTGCGAAAAATCACTTAATTCTCCTACTTCTACATTTAGGGGGTTAAAACTATGTTGGAAAGCATCCCAAAAGAGTTCCCAAAGAGGGGGTATAGTGCGAGTTTGATTTGTGGAAAAAAAAATTTTGGCTAAAAATCAGCCATTTTTGGCTTGGCCGGGTATTAGATTTTTTGACGTTTTCAGGTTTTGCGAAAAATCACTTAATTCTCCTACTTCTACATCTAGAGGGTTAAAACTATGTTGGAAAGCATCCCAAAAGAGTTCCCAAAGAGGGGGTATAGTGCGTGTTTGATTTGTGGGAAAAAAATTTTTGGCTGAAAATCTGCCATTTTTGGCTTGGCCGGGTATTAGATTTTTTGACGTTTTCAGGTTTTGCGAAAAATCACTTAATTCTCCTACTTCTACATCTAGAGGGTTAAAACTATGTTGGAAAGCATCCCAAAAGAGTTCCCAAAGAGGGGGTATAGTGCGTGTTTGATTTGTGGAAAAAAATTATTTGGCTGAAAATCAGCCATTTTTGGCTTGGCCGGGTATTAGATTTTTTTACATGTTCAGGTTTTGCGAAAAATCACTTAATACTCCTACTTCTACATCTAGAGGGTTAAAACTATGTTGGAAAGCATCCCAAAAGAGTTCCCAAAGAGGGGGTATAGTGCGTGTTTGATTTGTGGAAAAAAATTATTTGGCTGAAAATCAGCCATTTTTGGCTTGGCCGGGTATTAGATTTTTTTACATGTTCAGGTTTTGCGAAAAATCACTTAATTCTCCTACTTCTACATCTAGAGGGTTAAAACCATGCTGGAAAGCATCCCAAAAGAGTTCCCAAAGAGGGGGTATGGTGCATGTTTGATTTGTGGGAAAAAATTTTTTGGCTGAAACTCAGCCATTTTTGGCTTGGCCAGGTATTAGATATTTTGACGTTTTCAGGTTTTGCGAAAAATCACTTAATTCTCCTACTTCTACATCTAGAGGGTTAAAACTATGTTGGAAAGCATCCCAAAAGGGTTCCCAAAGAGGGGGTATAGTGCGTGTTTGATTTGTGGAAAAAGAATTTTGGCTGATAATCAGCCATTTTTTAATTGGCCGGGTATTAGATTTTTTGACGTTTTCAGGTTTTGCGAAAAATCACTTAATTCTCCTACTTCTACATCTAGAGGGTTAAAACTATGTTGGAAAGCATCCCAAAAGAGTTCCCAAAGAGGGGGTATAGTGCGTGTTTGATTTGTGGAAAAACAAATTTTGGCTGAAAATCAGCCATTTTTGGCTTGGCCGGGTATTAGATTTTTTGACGTTTTCAGGTTTTGCGAAAAATCACTTAATTCTCCTACTTCTACATTTAGGGGGTTAAAACTATGTTGGAAAGCATCCCAAAAGAGTTCCCAAAAAGGGGGTATAGTGCGTGTTTGATTTGTGGAAAAAAAAATTTTGGCTGAAAATCAGCCATTTTTGGCTTGGCCGGGTATTAGATTTTTTGACGTTTTCAGGTTTTGCGAAAAATCACTTAATTCTCCTACTTCTACATCTAGAGGGTTAAAACTATGTTGGAAAGCATCCCAAAAGAGTTCCCAAAGAGGGGGTATAGTGCGAGTTTGATTTGTGGAAAAAAAAATTTTGGCTAAAAATCAGCCATTTTTGGCTTGGCCGGGTATTAGATTTTTTGACGTTTTCAGGTTTTGCGAAAAATCACTTAATTCTCCTACTTCTACATCTAGAGGGTTAAAACTATGTTGGAAAGCATCCCAAAAGAGTTCCCAAAGAGGGGGTATAGTGCGTGTTTGATTTGTGGGAAAAAAATTTTTGGCTGAAAATCAGCCATTTTTGGCTTGGCCGGGTATTAGATTTTTTGACGTTTTCAGCTTTTGCGAAAAATCACTTAATTCTCCTACTTCTACATCTAGAGGGTTAAAACTATGTTGGAAAGCATCCCAAAAGAGTTCCCAAAGAGGGGGTATAGTGCATGTTTGATTTGTGGAAAAAAAATTATTTGGCTGAAAATCAGCCATTTTTGGCTTGGCCGGGTATTAGATTTTTTTACATGTTCAGGTTTTGCGAAAAATCACTTAATTCTCCTACTTCTACATCTAGAGGGTTAAAACCATGCTGGAAAGCATCCCAAAAGAGCTCCCAAAGAGGGGGTATGGTGCATGTTTGATTTGTGGAAAAAAATTTTTTGGCTGAAACTCAGCCATTTTTGGCTTGGCCGGGTATTACATATTTTGACGTTTTCAGGTTTTGCGAAAAATCACCTAATTCTCCTACTTCTACATCTAGAGGGTTAAAACTATGTTGGAAAGCATCCCAAAAGAGTTCCCAAAGAGGGGGTATAGTGCGTGTTTGATTTGTGGGAAAAAAAATTTTGGCTGAAAATCAGCCAATTTTTGGCTTGGCCGGGTATTAGATTTTTTGACGTTTTCAGCTTTTGCGAAAAATCACTTAATTCTCCTACTTCTACATCTAGAGGGTTAAAACTATGTTGGAAAGCATCCCAAAAGAGTTCCCAAAGAGGGGGTATAGTGCGTGTTTGATTTGTGGAAAAAAATTTTTGGCTGAAAATCAGCCATTTTTGGCTTGGCCGGGTATTAGATTTTTTTACATGTTCAGGTTTTGCGAAAAATCACTTAATTCTCCTACTTCTACATCTAGAGGGTTAAAACCATGTTGGAAAGCATCCCAAAAGAGTTCCCAAAGAGGGGGTATGGTGCATGTTTGATTTGTGGGAAAACATTTTTTGGCTGAAACTCAGCCATTTTTGGCTTGGCCGGGTATTAGATATTTTGACGTTTTCAGGTTTTGCGAAAAATCACTTAATTCTCCTACTTCTACATCTAGAGGGTTAAAACTATGTTGGAAAGCATCCCAAAAGGGTTCCCAAAGAGGGGGTATAGTGCGTGTTTGATTTGTGGAAAAACAAATTTTGGCTGAAAATCAGCCATTTTTTAATTGGCCGGGTATTAGATTTTTTGACGTTTTCAGGTTTTGCGAAAAATCACTTAATTCTCCTACTTCTACATCTAGAGGGTTAAAACTATGTTGGAAAGCATCCCAAAAGAGTTCCCAAAGAGGGGGTATAGTGTGTGTTTGATTTGTGGAAAAACAAATTTTGGCTGAAAATCAGCCATTTTTGGCTTGGACGGGTATTAGATTTTTTGACGTTTTCAGGTTTTGCGAAAAATCACTTAATTCTCCTACTTCTACATCAAGAGGGTTAAAACTATGTTGGAAAGCATCCCAAAAGAGTTCCCAAAAAAGGGGTATAGTGCGAGTTTGATTTGTGGAAAAAAAAATGTTGGCTAAAAATCAGCCATTTTTGGCTTGGCCGGGTATTAGATTTTTTGACGTTTTCAGGTTTTGCGAAAAATCACTTAATTCTCCTACTTCTACATCTAGAGGGTTAAAACTATGTTGGAAAGCATCCCAAAAGAGTTCCCAAAGAGGGGGTATAGTGCGTGTTTTATTTGTGGGAAAAAAAATTTTGGCTGAAAATCAGCCATTTTTGGCTTGGCCGGGTATTAGATTTTTTGACGTTTTCAGGTTTTGCGAAAAATCACTTAATTCTCCTACTTCTACATCTAGAGGGTTAAAACTATGTTGGAAAGCATCCCAAAAGAGTTCCCAAAGAGGGGGTATAGTGCGTGTTTGATTTGTGGGAAAAAAATTTTGGCTGATAATCAGCCATTTTTGGCTTGGCCGGGTATTAGATTTTTTGACGTTTTCAGGTTTTGCGAAAAATCACTTAATTCTCCTACTTCTACATCTAGAGGGTTAAAACTATGTTGGAAAGCATCCCAAAAGAGTTCCCAAAGAGGGGGTATAGTGCGTGTTTGATTTGTGGAAAAAAGTTTTTTGGCTAAAAATCAGCCATTTTTGGCTTGTCCGGGTATTAGATTTTTTGACGTTTTCAGGTTTTGCGAAAAATCACTTAATTCTCCTTCTACATCTAGAGGGTTATAACTATGTTGGAAAGCATCCCAAAAGAGTTCCCAAAGAGGGGGTATAGTGCATGTTTGATTTGAGGAAAAAACAATTTGGCTGAAAATCAGCCATTTTTGGCTTGGCCGGGTATTAGATTTTTTGACGTTTTCAGGTTTTGCGAAAAATCAATTAATTCTCCTACTTCTACATCTAGAGGGTTAAAACTATGTTGGAAAGCATCCCAAAAGAGTTCCCAAAGAGGGGGTATAGTGCGTGTTTGATTTGTGGGAAAAAAATTTTGGCTGAAAATCAGCCAATTTTTGGCTTGGCCGGGTATTAGATTTTTTGACGTTTTCAGCTTTTGCGAAAAATCACTTAATTCTCCTACTTCTACATCTAGAGGGTTAAAACTATGTTGGAAAGCATCCCAAAAGAGTTCCCAAAGAGGGGATATAGTGCGTGTTTGATTTGTGGAAAAAAAATTTTGGCTGAAAATCAGCCATTTTTGGCTTGGCCGGGTATTAGATTTTTTTACATGTTCAGGTTTTGCGAAAAATCACTTAATTCTCCTACTTCTACATCTAGAGGGTTAAAACCATGTTGGAAAGCATCCCAAAAGAGTTCCCAAAGAGGGGGTATGGTGCATGTTTGATTTGTGGGAAAAAAAATTTTGGCTGAAACTCAGCCATTTTTGGCTTGGCCGGGTATTAGATATTTTGACGTTTTCAGGTTTTGCGAAAAATCACTTAATTCTCCTACTTCTACATCTAGAGGGTTAAAACTATGTTGGAAAGCATCCCAAAAGGGTTCCCAAAGAGGGGGTATAGTGCGTGTTTGATTTGTGGAAAAAAATTTTTGGCTGATAATCAGCTATTTTTTAATTGGCCGGGTATTAGATTTTTTGACGTTTTCAGGTTTTGCGAAAAATCACTTAATTCTCCTACTTCTACATCTAGAGGGTTAAAACTATGTTGGAAAGCATCCCAAAAGAGTTCCCAAAGAGGGGGTATAGTGCGTGTTTGATTTGTGGAAAAACAAATTTTGGCTGAAAATCAGCCATTTTTGGCTTGGCCGGGTATTAGATTTTTTGACGTTTTCAGGTTTTGCGAAAAATCACTTAATTCTCCTACTTCTACATCTAGAGGGTTAAAACTATGTTGGAAAGCATCCCAAAAGAGTTCCCAAAAAAGGGGTATAGTGCGAGTTTGATTTGTGGAAAGAAAAATTTTGGCTAAAAATCAGCCATTTTTGGCTTGGCCGGGTATTAGATTTTTTGACGTTTTCAGGTTTTGCGAAAAATCACTTAATTCTCCTTCTACATCTAGAGGGTTATAACTATGTTGGAAAGCATCCCAAAAGAGTTCCCAAAGAGGGGGTATAGTGCATGTTTGATTTGAGGAAAAAACAATTTGGCTGAAAATCAGCCATTTTTGGCTTGGCCGGGTATTAGATTTTTTGACGTTTTCAGGTTTTGTGAAAAATCACTTAATTCTCCTACTTCTACATCTAGAGGGTTAAAACTATGTTGGAAAGCATCCCAAAAGAGTTCCCAAAGAGGGGGTATAGTGCGTGTTTGATTTGTGGGAAAAAAAATTTTGGCTGAAAATCAGCCATTTTTGGCTTGGCCGGGTATTAGATTTTTTTTCATGTTCAGGTTTTGCGAAAAATCACTTAATTCTCCTACTTCTACATCTAGAGGGTTAAAACTATGTTGGAAAGCATCCCAAAAGAGTTCCCAAAGAGGGGGTATAGTGCGTGTTTGATTTGTGGAAAAAAATTATTTGGCTGAAAATCAGCCATTTTTGGCTTGGCCGGGTATTAGATATTTTGACGTTTTCAGGTTTTGTGAAAAATCACTTAATTCTCCTACTTCTACATCTAGAGGGTTAAAACTATGTTGGAAAGCATCCCAAAAGGGTTCCCAAAGAGGGGGTATAGTGCGTGTTTGATTTGTGGAAAAAAATTTTGGCTGATAATCAGCTATTTTTTAATTGGCCGGGTATTAGATTTTTTGACGTTTTCAGGTTTTGCGAAAAATCACTTAATTCTCCTACTTCTACATCTAGAGGGTTAAAACTATGTTGGAAAGCATCCCAAAAGAGTTCCCAAAGAGGGGGTATAGTGCGTGTTTGATTTGTGGAAAAACAAATTTTGGCTGAAAATCAGCCATTTTTGGCTTTGGCTTGGTATTAGATTTTTTGACGTTTTCAGGTTTTGCGAAAAATTACTTAATTCTCCTACTTCTACATTTAGGGGGTTAAAACTATGTTGGAAAGCATCCCAAAAGAGTTCCCAAAGAGGGGGTATAGTGCGTGTTTGATTTGTGGAAAAAAAAATTTTGGCTGAAAATCAGCCATTTTTGGCTTGGCCGGGTATTAAATTTTTTGACGTTTTCAGGTTTTGCGAAAAATCACTTAATTCTCCTACTTCTACATCTAGAGGGTTAAAACTATGTTGGAAAGCATCCCAAAAGAGTTCCCAAAGAGGGGGTATAGTGTGAGTTTGATTTGTGGAAAAAAAAATTTTGGCTAAAAATCAGCCATTTTTGGCTTGGCCGGGTATTAGATTTTTTGACGTTTTCAGGTTTTGCGAAAAATCACTTAATTCTCCTACTTCTACATCTAGAGGGTTAAAACTATGTTGGAAAGCATCCCAAAAGAGTTCCCAAAGAGGGGGTATAGTGCGTGTTTGATTTGTGGGAAAAAAAATTTTGGCTGAAAATCAGCCATTTTTGGCTTGGCCGGGTATTAGATTTTTTGACGTTTTCAGCTTTTGCGAAAAATCACTTAATTCTCCTACTTCTACATCTAGAGGGTTAAAACTATGTTGGAAAGCATCCCAAAAGAGTTCCCAAAGAGGGGGTATAGTGCGTGTTTGATTTGTGGAAAAAAATTATTTGGCTGAAAATCAGCCATTTTTGGCTTGGCCGGGTATTAGATTTTTTTACATGTTCAGGTTTTGCGAAAAATCACTTAATTCTCCTACTTCTACATCTAGAGGGTTAAAACCATGCTGGAAAGCATCCCAAAAGAGCTCCCAAAGAGGGGGTATGGTGCATGTTTGATTTGTGGGAAAAAATTTTTGGCTGAAACTCAGCCATTTTTGGCTTGGCCGGGTATTAGATATTTTGACGTTTTCAGGTTTTGCGAAAAATCACTTAATTCTCCTACTTCTACATCTAGAGGGTTAAAACTATGTTGGAAAGCATCCCAAAAGAGTTCCCAAAGAGGGGGTATAGTGCGTGTTTGATTTGTGGGAAAAAAAATTTTGGCTGAAAATCAGCCAATTTTTGGCTTGGCCGGGTATTAGATTTTTTGACGTTTTCAGCTTTTGCGAAAAATCACTTAATTCTCCTACTTCTACATCTAGAGGGTTAAAACTATGTTGGAAAGCATCCCAAAAGAGTTCCCAAAGAGGGGGTATAGTGCGTGTTTGATTTGTGGAAAAAAATTTTTGGCTGAAAATCAGCCATTTTTGGCTTGGCCGGGTATTAGATTTTTTTACATGTTCAGGTTTTGCGAAAAATCACTTAATTCTCCTACTTCTACATCTAGAGGGTTAAAACCATGTTGGAAAGCATCCCAAAAGAGTTCCCAAAGAGGGGGTATGGTGCATGTTTGATTTGTGGGAAAAAAATTTTTGGCTGAAACTCAGCCATTTTTGGCTTGGCCGGGTATTAGATATTTTGACGTTTTCAGGTTTTGCGAAAAATCACTTAATTCTCCTACTTCTACATCTAGAGGGTTAAAACTATGTTGGAAAGCATCCCAAAAGGGTTCCCAAAGAGGGGGTATAGTGCGTGTTTGATTTGTGGAAAAAAAATTTTGGCTGATAATCAGCCATTTTTTAATTGGCCGGGTATTAGATTTTTTGACGTTTTCAGGTTTTGCGAAAAATCACTTAATTCTCCTACTTCTACATCTAGAGGGTTAAAACTATGTTGGAAAGCATCCCAAAAGAGTTCCCAAAGAGGGGGTATAGTGCGTGTTTGATTTGTGGAAAAACAAATTTTGGCTGAAAATCAGCCATTTTTGGCTTGGCCGGGTATTAGATTTTTTGACGTTTTCAGGTTTTGCGAAAAATCACTTAATTCTCCTACTTCTACATCTAGAGGGTTAAAACTATGTTGGAAAGCATCCCAAAAGAGTTCCCAAAAAAGGGGTATAGTGCGAGTTTGATTTGTGGAAAAAAAAATTTTGGCTAAAAATCAGCCATTTTTGGCTTGGCCGGGTATTAGATTTTTTGACGTTTTCAGGTTTTGCGAAAAATCACTTAATTCTCCTACTTCTACATCTAGAGGGTTAAAACTATGTTGGAAAGCATCCCAAAAGAGTTCCCAAAGAGGGGGTATAGTGCGTGTTTGATTTGTGGGAAAAAAATTTTGGCTGATAATCAGCCATTTTTGGCTTGGCCGGGTATTAGATTTTTTGACGTTTTCAGGTTTTGCGAAAAATCACTTAATTCTCCTACTTCTACATCTAGAGGGTTAAAACTATGTTGGAAAGCATCCCAAAAGAGTTCCCAAAGAGGGGGTATAGTGCGTGTTTGATTTGTGGAAAAAAGTTTTTTGGCTAAAAATCAGCCATTTTTGGCTTGGCCGGGTATTAGATTTTTTGACGTTTTCAGGTTTTGCGAAAAATCACTTAATTCTCCTTCTACATCTAGAGGGTTATAACTATGTTGGAAAGCATCCCAAAAGAGTTCCCAAAGAGGGGGTATAGTGCATGTTTGATTTGAGGAAAAAACAATTTGGCTGAAAATCAGCCATTTTTGGCTTGGCCGGGTATTAGATTTTTTGACGTTTTCAGGTTTTGCGAAAAATCACTTAATTCTCCTACTTCTACATCTAGAGGGTTAAAACTATGTTGGAAAGCATCCCAAAAGAGTTCCCAAAGAGGGGGTATAGTGCGTGTTTTGTTTGTGGGAAAAAATTTTTTGGCTGAAAATCAGCCATTTTTGGCTTGGCCGGGTATTAGATTTTTTGACGTTTTCAGGTTTTGCGAAAAATCACTTAATTCTCCTACTTCTACATCTAGAGAGTTAAAACTATGTTGGAAAGCATCCCAAAAGAGTTCCCAAAGAGGGGGTATAGTGCGCGTTTGATTTGTGGAAAAAAGTTTTTTGGCTAAAAATCAGCCATTTTTGGCTTGGCCGGGTATTAGATTTTTTGACGTTTTCAGGTTTTGCGAAAAATCACTTAATTCTCCTACTTCTACATCTAGAGGGTTAAAACTATGTTGGAAAGCATCCCAAAAGAGTTCCCAAAGAGGGGGTATAGTGCGTGTTTGATTTGTGGAAAAAAATTATTTGGCTGAAAATCAGCCATTTTTGGCTTGGCCGGGTATTAGATTTTTTTACATGTTCAGGTTTTGCGAAAAATCACTTAATACTCCTACTTCTACATCTAGAGGGTTAAAACTATGTTGGAAAGCATCCCAAAAGAATTCCCAAAGAGGGGGTATAGTGCGTGTTTGATTTGTGGAAAAAAATTATTTGGCTGAAAATCAGCCATTTTTGGCTTGGCCGGGTATTAGATTTTTTTACATGTTCAGGTTTTGCGAAAAATCACTTAATTCTCCTACTTCTACATCTAGAGGGTTAAAACCATGCTGGAAAGCATCCCAAAAGAGTTCCCAAAGAGGGGGTATGGTGCATGTTTGATTTGTGGGAAAAAATTTTTTGGCTGAAACTCAGCCATTTTTGGCTTGGCCAGGTATTAGATATTTTGACGTTTTCAGGTTTTGCGAAAAATCACTTAATTCTCCTACTTCTACATCTAGAGGGTTAAAACTATGTTGGAAAGCATCCCAAAAGGGTTCCCAAAGAGGGGGTATAGTGCGTGTTTGATTTGTGGAAAAAGAATTTTGGCTGATAATCAGCCATTTTTTAATTGGCCGGGTATTAGATTTTTTGACGTTTTCAGGTTTTGCGAAAAATCACTTAATTCTCCTACTTCTACATCTAGAGGGTTAAAACTATGTTGGAAAGCATCCCAAAAGAGTTCCCAAAGAGGGGGTATAGTGCATGTTTGATTTGTGGAAAAACAAATTTTGGCTGAAAATCAGCCATTTTTGGCTTGGCCGGGTATTAGATTTTTTGACGTTTTCAGGTTTTGCGAAAAATCACTTAATTCTCCTACTTCTACATTTAGGGGGTTAAAACTATGTTGGAAAGCATCCCAAAAGAGTTCCCAAAAAGGGGGTATAGTGCGTGTTTGATTTGTGGAAAAAAAAATTTTGGCTGAAAATCAGCCATTTTTGGCTTGGCCGGGTATTAGATTTTTTGACGTTTTCAGGTTTTGCGAAAAATCACTTAATTCTCCTACTTCTACATCTAGAGGGTTAAAACTATGTTGGAAAGCATCCCAAAAGAGTTCCCAAAGAGGGGGTATAGTGCGAGTTTGATTTGTGGAAAAAAAAATTTTGGCTAAAAATCAGCCATTTTTGGCTTGGCCGGGTATTAGATTTTTTGACGTTTTCAGGTTTTGCGAAAAATCACTTAATTCTCCTACTTCTACATCTAGAGGGTTAAAACTATGTTGGAAAGCATCCCAAAAGAGTTCCCAAAGAGGGGGTATAGTGCGTGTTTGATTTGTGGGAAAAAAATTTTTGGCTGAAAATCAGCCATTTTTGGCTTGGCCGGGTATTAGATTTTTTGACGTTTTCAGCTTTTGCGAAAAATCACTTAATTCTCCTACTTCTACATCTAGAGGGTTAAAACTATGTTGGAAAGCATCCCAAAAGAGTTCCCAAAGAGGGGGTATAGTGCATGTTTGATTTGTGGAAAAAAAATTATTTGGCTGAAAATCAGCCATTTTTGGCTTGGCCGGGTATTAGATTTTTTTACATGTTCAGGTTTTGCGAAAAATCACTTAATTCTCCTACTTCTACATCTAGAGGGTTAAAACCATGCTGGAAAGCATCCCAAAAGAGCTCCCAAAGAGGGGGTATGGTGCATGTTTGATTTGTGGGAAAAATTTTTTTGGCTGAAACTCAGCCATTTTTGGCTTGGCCGGGTATTACATATTTTGACGTTTTCAGGTTTTGCGAAAAATCACCTAATTCTCCTACTTCTACATCTAGAGGGTTAAAACTATGTTGGAAAGCATCCCAAAAGAGTTCCCAAAGAGGGGGTATAGTGCGTGTTTGATTTGTGGGAAAAAAAATTTTGGCTGAAAATCAGCCAATTTTTGGCTTGGCCGGGTATTAGATTTTTTGACGTTTTCAGCTTTTGCGAAAAATCACTTAATTCTCCTACTTCTACATCTAGAGGGTTAAAACTATGTTGGAAAGCATCCCAAAAGAGTTCCCAAAGAGGGGGTATAGTGCGTGTTTGATTTGTGGAAAAAAATTTTTGGCTGAAAATCAGCCATTTTTGGCTTGGCCGGGTATTAGATTTTTTTACATGTTCAGGTTTTGCGAAAAATCACTTAATTCTCCTACTTCTACATCTAGAGGGTTAAAACCATGTTGGAAAGCATCCCAAAAGAGTTCCCAAAGAGGGGGTATGGTGCATGTTTGATTTGTGGGAAAACATTTTTTGGCTGAAACTCAGCCATTTTTGGCTTGGCCGGGTATTAGATATTTTGACGTTTTCAGGTTTTGCGAAAAATCACTTAATTCTCCTACTTCTACATCTAGAGGGTTAAAACTATGTTGGAAAGCATCCCAAAAGGGTTCCCAAAGAGGGGGTATAGTGCGTGTTTGATTTGTGGAAAAAAATTTTTGGCTGAAAATCAGCCATTTTTTAATTGGCCGGGTATTAGATTTTTTGACGTTTTCAGGTTTTGCGAAAAATCACTTAATTCTCCTACTTCTACATCTAGAGGGTTAAAACTATGTTGGAAAGCATCCCAAAAGAGTTCCCAAAGAGGGGGTATAGTGCGTGTTTGATTTGTGGAAAAACAAATTTTGGCTGAAAATCAGCCATTTTTGGCTTGGACGGGTATTAGATTTTTTGACGTTTTCAGGTTTTGCGAAAAATCACTTAATTCTCCTACTTCTACATCTAGAGGGTTAAAACTATGTTGGAAAGCATCCCAAAAGAGTTCCCAAAAAAGGGGTATAGTGCGAGTTTGATTTGTGGAAAAAAAAATGTTGGCTAAAAATCAGCCATTTTTGGCTTGGCCGGGTATTAGATTTTTTGACGTTTTCAGGTTTTGCGAAAAATCACTTAATTCTCCTACTTCTACATCTAGAGGGTTAAAACTATGTTGGAAAGCATCCCAAAAGAGTTCCCAAAGAGGGGGTATAGTGCGTGTTTTATTTGTGGGAAAAAAAATTTTGGCTGAAAATCAGCCATTTTTGGCTTGGCCGGGTATTAGATTTTTTGACGTTTTCAGGTTTTGCGAAAAATCACTTAATTCTCCTACTTCTACATCTAGAGGGTTAAAACTATGTTGGAAAGCATCCCAAAAGAGTTCCCAAAGAGGGGGTATAGTGCGTGTTTGATTTGTGGGAAAAAAATTTTGGCTGATAATCAGCCATTTTTGGCTTGGCCGGGTATTAGATTTTTTGACGTTTTCAGGTTTTGCGAAAAATCACTTAATTCTCCTACTTCTACATCTAGAGGGTTAAAACTATGTTGGAAAGGATCCCAAAAGAGTTCCCAAAGAGGGGGTATAGTGCGTGTTTGATTTGTGGAAAAAAGTTTTTTGGCTAAAAATCAGCCATTTTTGGCTTGTCCGGGTATTAGATTTTTTGACGTTTTCAGGTTTTGCGAAAAATCACTTAATTCTCCTTCTACATCTAGAGGGTTATAACTATGTTGGAAAGCATCCCAAAAGAGTTCCCAAAGAGGGGGTATAGTGCATGTTTGATTTGAGGAAAAAACAATTTGGCTGAAAATCAGCCATTTTTGGCTTGGCTGGGTATTAGATTTTTTGACGTTTTCAGGTTTTGCGAAAAATCACTTAATTCTCCTACTTCTACATCTAGAGGGTTAAAACTATGTTGGAAAGCATCCCAAAAGAGTTCCCAAAGAGGGGGTATAGTGCGTGTTTGATTTGTGGGAAAAAAATTTTGGCTGAAAATCAGCCAATTTTTGGCTTGGCCGGGTATTAGATTTTTTGACGTTTTCAGCTTTTGCGAAAAATCACTTAATTCTCCTACTTCTACATCTAGAGGGTTAAAACTATGTTGGAAAGCATCCCAAAAGAGTTCCCAAAGAGGGGATATAGTGCGTGTTTGATTTGTGGAAAAAAAATTTTGGCTGAAAATCAGCCATTTTTGGCTTGGCCGGGTATTAGATTTTTTTACATGTTCAGGTTTTGCGAAAAATCACTTAATTCTCCTACTTCTACATCTAGAGGGTTAAAACCATGTTGGAAAGCATCCCAAAAGAGTTCCCAAAGAGGGGGTATGGTGCATGTTTGATTTGTGGGAAAAAAAATTTTGGCTGAAACTCAGCCATTTTTGGCTTGGCCGGGTATTAGATATTTTGACGTTTTCAGGTTTTGCGAAAAATCACTTAATTCTCCTACTTCTACATCTAGAGGGTTAAAACTATGTTGGAAAGCATCCCAAAAGGGTTCCCAAAGAGGGGGTATAGTGCGTGTTTGATTTGTGGAAAAAAATTTTTGGCTGATAATCAGCTATTTTTTAATTGGCCGGGTATTAGATTTTTTGACGTTTTCAGGTTTTGCGAAAAATCACTTAATTCTCCTACTTCTACATCTAGAGGGTTAAAACTATGTTGGAAAGCATCCCAAAAGAGTTCCCAAAGAGGGGGTATAGTGCGTGTTTGATTTGTGGAAAAACAAATTTTGGCTGAAAATCAGCCATTTTTGGCTTGGCCGGGTATTAGATTTTTTGACGTTTTCAGGTTTTGCGAAAAATCACTTAATTCTCCTACTTCTACATCTAGAGGGTTAAAACTATGTTGGAAAGCATCCCAAAAGAGTTCCCAAAAAAGGGGTATAGTGCGAGTTTGATTTGTGGAAAGAAAAATTTTGGCTAAAAATCAGCCATTTTTGGCTTGGCCGGGTATTAGATTTTTTGACGTTTTCAGGTTTTGCGAAAAATCACTTAATTCTCCTTCTACATCTAGAGGGTTATAACTATGTTGGAAAGCATCCCAAAAGAGTTCCCAAAGAGGGGGTATAGTGCATGTTTGATTTGAGGAAAAAACAATTTGGCTGAAAATCAGCCATTTTTGGCTTGGCCGGGTATTAGATTTTTTGACGTTTTCAGGTTTTGTGAAAAATCACTTAATTCTCCTACTTCTACATCTAGAGGGTTAAAACTATGTTGGAAAGCATCCCAAAAGAGTTCCCAAAGAGGGGGTATAGTGCGTGTTTGATTTGTGGGAAAAAAAATTTTGGCTGAAAATCAGCCATTTTTGGCTTGGCCGGGTATTAGATTTTTTGACGTTTTCAGCTTTTGCGAAAAATCACTTAATTCTCCTACTTCTACATCTAGAGGGTTAAAACTATGTTGGAAAGCATCCCAAAAGAGTTCCCAAAGAGGGGGTATAGTGCGTGTTTGATTTGTGGAAAAAAATTATTTGGCTGAAAATCAGCCATTTTTGGCTTGGCCGGGTATTAGATTTTTTTTCATGTTCAGGTTTTGCGAAAAATCACTTAATTCTCCTACTTCTACATCTAGAGGGTTAAAACCATGCTGGAAAGCATCCCAAAAGAGTTCCCAAAGAGGGGGTATGGTGCATGTTTGATTTGTGGGAAAAAAATTTTTGGCTGAAACTCAGCCATTTTTGGCTTGGCCGGGTATTAGATATTTTGACGTTTTCAGGTTTTGTGAAAAATCACTTAATTCTCCTACTTCTACATCTAGAGGGTTAAAACTATGTTGGAAAGCATCCCAAATGGGTTCCCAAAGAGGGGGTATAGTGCGTGTTTGATTTGTGGAAAAAAAATTTTGGCTGATAATCAGCTATTTTTTAATTGGCCGGGTATTAGATTTTTTGACGTTTTCAGGTTTTGCGAAAAATCACTTAATTCTCCTACTTCTACATCTAGAGGGTTAAAACTATGTTGGAAAGCATCCCAAAAGAGTTCCCAAAGAGGGGGTATAGTGCGTGTTTGATTTGTGGAAAAACAAATTTTGGCTGAAAATCAGCCATTTTTGGCTTTGGCTTGGTATTAGATTTTTTGACGTTTTCAGGTTTTGCGAAAAATTACTTAATTCTCCTACTTCTACATTTAGGGGGTTAAAACTATGTTGGAAAGCATCCCAAAAGAGTTCCCAAAGAGGGGGTATAGTGCGTGTTTGATTTGTGGAAAAAAAATTTTTGGCTGAAAATCAGCCATTTTTGGCTTGGCCGGGTATTAAATTTTTTGACGTTTTCAGGTTTTGCGAAAAATCACTTAATTCTCCTACTTCTACATCTAGAGGGTTAAAACTATGTTGGAAAGCATCTCAAAAGAGTTCCCAAAGAGGGGGTATAGTGTGAGTTTGATTTGTGGAAAAAAAAATTTTGGCTAAAAATCAGCCATTTTTGGCTTGGCCGGGTATTAGATTTTTTGACGTTTTCAGGTTTTGCGAAAAATCACTTAATTCTCCTACTTCTACATCTAGAGGGTTAAAACTATGTTGGAAAGCATCCCAAAAGAGTTCCCAAAGAGGGGGTATAGTGCGTGTTTGATTTGTGGGAAAAAAAATTTTGGCTGAAAATCAGCCATTTTTGGCTTGGCCGGGTATTAGATTTTTTGACGTTTTCAGCTTTTGCGAAAAATCACTTAATTCTCCTACTTCTACATCTAGAGGGTTAAAACTATGTTGGAAAGCATCCCAAAAGAGTTCCCAAAGAGGGGGTATAGTGCGTGTTTGATTTGTGGAAAAAAATTATTTGGCTGAAAATCAGCCATTTTTGGCTTGGCCGGGTATTAGATTTTTTTACATGTTCAGGTTTTGCGAAAAATCACTTAATTCTCCTACTTCTACATCTAGAGGGTTAAAACCATGCTGGAAAGCATCCCAAAAAAGCTCCCAAAGAGGGGGTATGGTGCATGTTTGATTTGTGGGAAAAAATTTTTGGCTGAAACTCAGCCATTTTTGGCTTGGCCGGGTATTAGATATTTTGACGTTTTCAGGTTTTGCGAAAAATCACTTAATTCTCCTACTTCTACATCTAGAGGGTTAAAACTATGTTGGAAAGCATCCCAAAAGAGTTCCCAAAGAGGGGGTATAGTGCGTGTTTGATTTGTGGGAAAAAAAATTTTGGCTGAAAATCAGCCAATTTTTGGCTTGGCCGGGTATTAGATTTTTTGACGTTTTCAGCTTTTGCGAAAAATCACTTAATTCTCCTACTTCTACATCTAGAGGGTTAAAACTATGTTGGAAAGCATCCCAAAAGAGTTCCCAAAGAGGGGGTATAGTGCGTGTTTGATTTGTGGAAAAAAATTTTTGGCTGAAAATCAGCCATTTTTGGCTTGGCCGGGTATTAGATTTTTTTACATGTTCAGGTTTTGCGAAAAATCACTTAATTCTCCTACTTCTACATCTAGAGGGTTAAAACCATGTTGGAAAGCATCCCAAAAGAGTTCCCAAAGAGGGGGTATGGTGCATGTTTGATTTGTGGGAAAAAAATTTTTGGCTGAAACTCAGCCATTTTTGGCTTGGCCGGGTATTAGATATTTTGACGTTTTCAGGTTTTGCGAAAAATCACTTAATTCTCCTACTTCTACATCTAGAGGGTTAAAACTATGTTGGAAAGCATCCCAAAAGGGTTCCCAAAGAGGGGGTATAGTGCGTGTTTGATTTGTGGAAAAAAAATTTTGGCTGATAATCAGCCATTTTTTAATTGGCCGGGTATTAGATTTTTTGACGTTTTCAGGTTTTGCGAAAAATCACTTAATTCTCCTACTTCTACATCTAGAGGGTTAAAACTATGTTGGAAAGCATCCCAAAAGAGTTCCCAAAGAGGGGGTATAGTGCGTGTTTGATTTGTGGAAAAACAAATTTTGGCTGAAAATCAGCCATTTTTGGCTTGGCCGGGTATTAGATTTTTTGACGTTTTCAGGTTTTGCGAAAAATCACTTAATTCTCCTACTTCTACATCTAGAGGGTTAAAACTATGTTGGAAAGCATCCCAAAAGAGTTCCCAAAAAAGGGGTATAGTGCGAGTTTGATTTGTGGAAAAAAAATTTTGGCTAAAAATCAGCCATTTTTGGCTTGGCCGGGTATTAGATTTTTTGACGTTTTCAGGTTTTGCGAAAAATCACTTAATTCTCCTACTTCTACATCTAGAGGGTTAAAACTATGTTGGAAAGCATCCCAAAAGAGTTCCCAAAGAGGGGGTATAGTGCGTGTTTGATTTGTGGGAAAAAAATTTTGGCTGATAATCAGCCATTTTTGGCTTGGCCGGGTATTAGATTTTTTGACGTTTTCAGGTTTTGCGAAAAATCACTTAATTCTCCTACTTCTACATCTAGAGGGTTAAAACTATGTTGGAAAGCATCCCAAAAGAGTTCCCAAAGAGGGGGTATAGTGCGTGTTTGATTTGTGGAAAAAAGTTTTTTGGCTAAAAATCAGCCATTTTTGGCTTGGCCGGGTATTAGATTTTTTGACGTTTTCAGGTTTTGCGAAAAATCACTTAATTCTCCTTCTACATCTAGAGGGTTATAACTATGTTGGAAAGCATCCCAAAAGAGTTCCCAAAGAGGGGGTATAGTGCATGTTTGATTTGAGGAAAAAACAATTTGGCTGAAAATCAGCCATTTTTGGCTTGGCCGGGTATTAGATTTTTTGACGTTTTCAGGTTTTGCGAAAAATCACTTAATTCTCCTACTTCTACATCTAGAGGGTTAAAACTATGTTGGAAAGCATCCCAAAAGAGTTCCCAAAGAGGGGGTATAGTGCGTGTTTTGTTTGTGGGAAAAAATTTTTTGGCTGAAAATCAGCCATTTTTGGCTTGGCCGGGTATTAGATTTTTTGACGTTTTCAGGTTTTGCGAAAAATCACTTAATTCTCCTACTTCTACATCTAGAGGGTTAAAACTATGTTGGAAAGCATCCCAAAAGAGTTCCCAAAGAGGGGGTATAGTGCGCGTTTGATTTGTGGAAAAAAGTTTTTTGGCTAAAAATCAGCCATTTTTGGCTTGGCCGGGTATTAGATTTTTTGACGTTTTCAGGTTTTGCGAAAAATCACTTAATTCTCCTTCTACATCTAGAGGGTTATAACTATGTTGGAAAGCATCCCAAAAGAGTTCCCAAAGAGGGGGTATAGTGCATGTTTGATTTGAGGAAAAAACAATTTGGCTGAAAATCAGCCATTTTTGGCTTGGCCGGGTATTAGATTTTTTGACGTTTTCAGCTTTTGCGAAAAATCACTTAATTCTCCTACTTCTACATCTAGAGGGTTAAAACTATGTTGGAAAGCATCCCAAAAGAGTTCCCAAAGAGGGGGTATAGTGCGTGTTTGATTTGTGGAAAAAAATTATTTGGCTGAAAATCAGCCATTTTTGGCTTGGCCGGGTATTAGATTTTTTTACATGTTCAAGTTTTGCGAAAAATCACTTAATTCTCCTACTTCTACATCTAGAGGGTTAAAACCATGCTGGAAAGCATCCCAAAAGAGTTCCCAAAGAGGGGGTATGGTGCATGTTTGATTTGTGGGAAAAAAAATTTTGACTGAAACTCAGCCATTTTTGGCTTGGCCGGGTATTAGATATTTTGACGTTTTCAGGTTTTGCGAAAAATCACTTAATTCTCCTACTTCTACATCTAGAGGGTTAAAACTATGTTGGAAAGCATCCCAAAAGGGTTCCCAAAGAGGGGGTATAGTGCGTGTTTGATTTGTGGAAAAAAAATTTTGGCTGATAATCAGCCATTTTTTAATTGGCCGGGTATTAGATTTTTTGACGTTTTCAGGTTTTGCGAAAAATCACTTAATTCTCCTACTTCTACATCTAGAGGGTTAAAACTATGTTGGAAAGCATCCCAAAAGAGTTCCCAAAGAGGGGGTATAGCGCGTGTTTGATTTGTGGAAAAACAAATTTTGGCTGAAAATCAGCCATTTTTGGCTTGGCCGGGTATTAGATTTTTTGACGTTTTCAGGTTTTGCGAAAAATCACTTAATTCTCCTACTTCTACATTTAGGGGGTTAAAACTATGTTGGAAAGCATCCCAAAAGAGTTCCCAAAGAGGGGGTATAGTGCGTGTTTGATTTGTGGAAAAAAAAATTTTGGCTGAAAATCAGCCATTTTTGGCTTGGCCGGGTATTAGATTTTTTGACGTTTTCAGGTTTTGCGAAAAATCACTTAATTCTCCTACTTCTACATCTAGAGGGTTAAAACTATGTTGGAAAGCATCCCAAAAGAGTTCCCAAAGAGGGGGTTTAGTGCGAGTTTGATTTGTGGAAAAAAAATTTTGGCTGAAAATCAGCCAATTTTTGGCTTGGCCGGGTATTAGATTTTTTGACGTTTTCAGGTTTTGCGAAAAATCACTTAATTCTCCTACTTCTACATCTAGAGGGTTAAAACTATGTTGGAAAGCATCCCAAAAGAGTTCCCAAAGAGGGGGTATAGTGCGTGTTTGATTTGTGGGAAAAAAAATTTTGGCTGAAAATCAGCCATTTTTGGCTTGGCCGGGTATTAGATTTTTTGACGTTTTCAGCTTTTGCGAAAAATCACTTAATTCTCCTACTTCTACATCTAGAGGGTTAAAACTATGTTGGAAAGCATCCCAAAAGAGTTCCCAAAGAGGGGGTATAGTGCGTGTTTGATTTGTGGAAAAAAATTATTTGGCTGAAAATCAGCCATTTTTGGCTTGGCCGGGTATTAGATTTTTTTACATGTTCAGGTTTTGCGAAAAATCACTTAATTCTCCTACTTCTACATCTAGAGGGTTAAAACCATGCTGGAAAGCATCCCAAAAGAGCTCCCAAAGAGGGGGTATGGTGCATGTTTGATTTGTGGGAAAAAAAATTTTGGCTGAAACTCAGCCATTTTTGGCTTGGCCGGGTATTAGATATTTTGACGTTTTCAGGTTTTGCGAAAAATCACTTAATTCTCCTACTTCTACATCTAGAGGGTTAAAACTATGTTGGAAAGCATCCCAAAAGAGTTCCCAAAGAGGGGGTATAGTGCGTGTTTGATTTGTGGAAAAAAATTATTTGGCTGAAAATCAGCCATTTTTGGCTTGGCCGGGTATTAGATTTTTTTACATGTTCAGGTTTTGCGAAAAATCACTTAATTCTCCTTCTACATCTAGAGGGTTATAACTATGTTGGAAAGCATCCCAAAAGAGTTCCCAAAGAGGGGGTATAGTGCATGTTTGATTTGAGGAAAAAACAATTTGGCTGAAAATCAGCCATTTTTGGCTTGGCCGGGTATTAGATTTTTTGACGTTTTCAGGTTTTGCGAAAAATCACTTAATTCTCCTACTTCTACATCTAGAGGGTTAAAACTATGTTGGAAAGCATCCCAAAAGAGTTCCCAGAGAGGGGGTATGGTGCATGTTTGATTTGTGGGAAAAAAATTTTTGGCTGAAACTCAGCCATTTTTGGCTTGGCCGGGTATTAGATATTTTGACGTTTTCAGGTTTTGCGAAAAATCACTTAATTCTCCTACTTCTACATCTAGAGGGTTAAAACTATGTTGGAAAGCATCCCAAAAGAGTTCCCAAAGAGGGGGTATAGTGCGTGTTTGATTTGTGGAAAAAAATTATTTGGCTGAAAATCAGCCATTTTTGGCTTGGCCGGGTATTAGATTTTTTTACATGTTCAGGTTTTGCGAAAAATCACTTAATTCTCCTTCTACATCTAGAGGGTTATAACTATGTTGGAAAGCATCCCAAAAGAGTTCCCAAAGAGGGGGTATAGTGCATGTTTGATTTGAGGAAAAAACAATTTGGCTGAAAATCAGCCATTTTTGGCTTGGCCGGGTATTAGATTTTTTGACGTTTTCAGGTTTTGCGAAAAATCACTTAATTCTCCTACTTCTACATCTAGAGGGTTAAAACTATGTTGGAAAGCATCCCAAAAGAGTTCCCAGAGAGGGGGTATAGTGCGTGTTTTATTTGTGGGAAAAAAATTTTTGGCTGAAAATCAGCCATTTTTGGCTTGGCCGGGTATTAGATTTTTTGACGTTTTCAGGTTTTGCGAAAAATCACTTAATTCTCCTACTTCTACATCTAGAGGGTTAAAACTATGTTGGAAAGCATCCCAAAAGAGTTCCCAAAGAGGGGGTATAGTGCGTGTTTGATTTGTGGGAAAAAAATTTTGGCTGATAATCAGCCATTTTTGGCTTGGCCGGGTATTAGATTTTTTGACGTTTTCAGGTTTTGTGAAAAATCACTTAATTCTCCTACTTCTACATCTAGAGGGTTAAAACTATGTTGGAAAGCATCCCAAAAGAGTTCCCAAAGAGGGGGTATAGTGCGTGTTTGATTTGTGGAAAAAAGTTTTTTGGCTAAAAATCAGCCATTTTTGGCTTGGCCGGGTATTAGATTTTTTGACGTTTTCAGGTTTTGCGAAAAATCACTTAATTCTCCTACATCTAGAGGGTTATAACTATGTTGGAAAGCATCCCAAAAGAGTTCCCAACGAGGGGGTATAGTGCGTGTTTGATTTGAGGAAAAAACAATTTGGCTGAAAATCAGCCATTTTTGGCTTGGCCGGTATTAGATTTTTTGACGTTTTCAGGTTTTGCGAAAAATCACTTAATTCTCCTACTTCTACATCTAGAGGGTTAAAACTATGTTGGAAAGCATCCCAAAAGAGTTCCCAAAGAGGGGGTATAGTGCGTGTTTGATTTGTGGGAAAACAAATTTTGGCTGAAAATCAGCCAATTTTTGGCTTGGCCGGGTATTAGATTTTTTGACGTTTTCAGCTTTTGCGAAAAATCACTTAATTCTCCTACTTCTACATCTAGAGGGTTAAAACTATGTTGGAAAGCATCCCAAAAGAGTTCCCAAAGAGGGGGTATAGTGCGTGTTTGATTTGTGGAAAAAAATTTTTGGCTGAAAATCAGCCATTTTTGGCTTTGCCGGGTTATTAGATTTTTTTACATGTTCAGGTTTTGCGAAAAATCACTTAATTCTCCTACTTCTACATCTAGAGGGTTAAAACCATGTTGGAAAGCATCCCAAAAGAGTTCCCAAAGAGGGGGTATGGTGCATGTTTGATTTGTGGGAAAACATTTTTTGGCTGAAACTCAGCCATTTTTGGCTTGGCCGGGTATTAGATATTTTGACGTTTTCAGGTTTTGCGAAAAATCACTTAATTCTCCTACTTCTACATCTAGAGGGTTAAAACTGTTGGAAAGCATCCCAAAAGGGTTCCCAAAGAGGGGGTATAGTGCGTGTTTGATTTGTGGAAAAAAAAATTTGGCTGATAATCAGCCATTTTTTAATTGGCCGGGTATTAGATTTTTTGACGTTTTCAGGTTTTGCGAAAAATCACTTAATTCTCCTACTTCTACATCTAGAGGGTTAAAACTATGTTGGAAAGCATCCCAAAAGAGTTCCCAAAGAGGGGGTATAGTGTGTGTTTGATTTGTGGAAAAACAAATTTTGGCTGAAAATCAGCCATTTTTGGCTTGGCCGGGTATTAGATTTTTTGACGTTTTCAGGTTTTGCGAAAAATTACTTAATTCTCCTACTTCTACATCTAGAGGGTTAAAACTATGATGGAAAGCATCCCAAAAGAGTTCCCAAAGAGGGGGTATAGTGCGTGTTTGATTTGTGGAAAAAAGTTTTTTGGCTAAAAATCAGCCATTTTTGGCTTGGCCGGGTATTAGATTTTTTGATGTTTTCAGGTTTTGCGAAAAATCACTTAATTCTCCTTCTACATCTAGAGGGTTATAACTATGTTGGAAAGCATCCCAAAAGAGTTCCCAAAGAGGGGGTATAGTGCATGTTTGATTTGAGGAAAAAACAATTTGGCTGAAAATCAGCCATTTTTGGCTTGGCCGGGTATTAGATTTTTTGACGTTTTCAGGTTTTGCGAAAAATCACTTAATTCTCCTACTTCTACATCTAGAGGGTTAAAACTATGTTGGAAAGCATCCCAAAAGAGTTCCCAAAGAGGGAATATAGTGCGTGTTTGATTTGTGGGAAAAATTTTTTTGGCTGAAAATCAGCCATTTTTGGCTTGGCCGGGTATTAGATTTTTTGACGTTTTCAGGTTTTGCGAAAATTCACTTAATTCTCCTACTTCTACATCTAGAGGGTTAAAACTATGTTGGAAAGCATCCCAAAAGAGTTCCCAAAGAGGGGGTATAGTGCGTGTTTGATTTGTGGAAAAACAAATTTTGGCTGAAAATCAGCCATTTTTGGCTTGGCCGGGTATTAGATTTTTTGACGTTTTCAGGTTTTGCGAAAAATCACTTAATTCTCCTACTTCTACATCTAGAGGGTTAAAACTATGTTGGAAAGCATCCCAAAAGAGTTCCCAAAAAAGGGGTATAGTGCGAGTTTGATTTGTGGAAAAAAAAATTTTGGCTAAAAATCAGCCATTTTTGGCTTGGCCGGGTATTAGATTTTTTGACGTTTTCAGGTTTTGCGAAAAATCACTTAATTCTCCTACTTCTACATCTAGAGGGTTAAAACTATGTTGGAAAGCATCCCAAAAGAGTTCCCAAAGAGGGGGTATAGTGCGTGTTTGATTTGTGGGAAAAAAATTTTGGCTGATAATCAGCCATTTTTGGCTTGGCCGGGTATTAGATTTTTTGACGTTTTCAGGTTTTGCGAAAAATCACTTAATTCTCCTACTTCTACATCTAGAGGGTTAAAACTATGTTGGAAAGCATCCCAAAAGAGTTCCCAAAGAGGGGGTATAGTGCGTGTTTGATTTGTGGGAAAAAGTTTTTTGGCTAAAAATCAGCCATTTTTGGCTTGGCCGGGTATTAGATTTTTTGACGTTTTCAGGTTTTGCGAAAAATCACTTAATTCTCCTTCTACATCTAGAGGGTTATAACTATGTTGGAAAGCATCCCAAAAGAGTTCCCAAAGAGGGGGTATAGTGCATGTTTGATTTGAGGAAAAAACAATTTGGCTGAAAATCAGCCATTTTTGGCTTGGCCGGGTATTAGATTTTTTGACGTTTTCAGGTTTTGCGAAAAATCACTTAATTCTCCTACTTCTACATCTAGAGGGTTAAAACTATGTTGGAAAGCATCCCAAAAGAGTTCCCAAAGAGGGGGTATAGTGCGTGTTTGATTTGTGGGAAAAAAATTTTTGGCTGAAAATCAGCCATTTTTGGCTTGGCCGGGTATTAGATTTTTTGACGTTTTCAGGTTTTGCGAAAAATCACTTAATTCTCCTACTTCTACATCTAGAGGGTTAAAACTATGTTGGAAAGCATCCCAAAAGAGTTCCCAAAGAGGGGGTATAGTGCGTGTTTGATTTGTGGAAAAAAATTATTTGGCTGAAAATCAGCCATTTTTGGCTTGGCCGGGTATTAGATTTTTTTACATGTTCAGGTTTTGCGAAAAATCACTTAATTCTCCTTCTACATCTAGAGGGTTATAACTATGTTGGAAAGCATCCCAAAAGAGTTCCCAAAGAGGGGGTATAGTGCATGTTTGATTTGAGGAAAAAACAATTTGGCTGAAAATCAGCCATTTTTGGCTTGGCCGGGTATTAGATTTTTTGACGTTTTCAGGTTTTGCGAAAAATCACTTAATTCTCCTACTTCTACATCTAGAGTGTTAAAACTATGTTGGAAAGCATCCCAAAAGAGTTCCCAGAGAGGGGGTATAGTGCGTGTTTTATTTGTGGGAAAAATATTTTTGGCTGAAAATCAGCCATTTTTGGCTTGGTCGGGTATTAGATTTTTTGACGTTTTCAGGTTTTGCGAAAAATCACTTAATTCTCCTACTTCTACATCTAGAGGGTTAAAACTATGTTGGAAAGCATCCCAAAAGAGTTCCCAAAGAGGGGGTATAGTGCGTGTTTGATTTGTGGGAAAAAAATTTTGGCTGATAATCAGCCATTTTTGGCTTGGCCGGGTATTAGATTTTTTGACGTTTTCAGGTTTTGTGAAAAATCACTTAATTCTCCTACTTCTACATCTAGAGGGTTAAAACTATGTTGGAAAGCATCCCAAAAGAGTTCCCAAAGAGGGGGTATAGTGCGTGTTTGATTTGTGGAAAAAAGTTTTTTGGCTAAAAATCAGCCATTTTTGGCTTGGCCGGGTATTAGATTTTTTGACGTTTTCAGGTTTTGCGAAAAATCACTTAATTCTCCTACATCTAGAGGGTTATAACTATGTTGGAAAGCATCCCAAAAGAGTTCCCAACGAGGGGGTATAGTGCGTGTTTGATTTGAGGAAAAAACAATTTGGCTGAAAATCAGCCATTTTTGGCTTGGCCGGTATTAGATTTTTTGACGTTTTCAGGTTTTGCGAAAAATCACTTAATTCTCCTACTTCTACATCTAGAGGGTTAAAACTATGTTGGAAAGCATCCCAAAAGAGTTCCCAAAGAGGGGGTATAGTGCGTGTTTGATTTGTGGGAAAACAAATTTTGGCTGAAAATCAGCCAATTTTTGGCTTGGCCGGGTATTAGATTTTTTGACGTTTTCAGCTTTTGCGAAAAATCACTTAATTCTCCTACTTCTACATCTAGAGGGTTAAAACTATGTTGGAAAGCATCCCAAAAGAGTTCCCAAAGAGGGGGTATAGTGCGTGTTTGATTTGTGGAAAAAAATTTTTGGCTGAAAATCAGCCATTTTTGGCTTTGCCGGGTTATTAGATTTTTTTACATGATCAGGTTTTGCGAAAAATCACTTAATTCTCCTACTTCTACATCTAGAGGGTTAAAACCATGTTGGAAAGCATCCCAAAAGAGTTCCCAAAGAGGGGGTATGGTGCATGTTTGATTTGTGGGAAAACATTTTTTGGCTGAAACTCAGCCATTTTTGGCTTGGCCGGGTATTAGATATTTTGACGTTTTCAGGTTTTGCGAAAAATCACTTAATTCTCCTACTTCTACATCTAGAGGGTTAAAACTGTTGGAAAGCATCCCAAAAGGGTTCCCAAAGAGGGGGTATAGTGCGTGTTTGATTTGTGGAAAAAAAAATTTGGCTGATAATCAGCCATTTTTTAATTGGCCGGGTATTAGATTTTTTGACGTTTTCAGGTTTTGCGAAAATTCACTTAATTCTCCTACTTCTACATCTAGAGGGTTAAAACTATGTTGGAAAGCATCCCAAAAGAGTTCCCAAAGAGGGGGTATAGTGCGTGTTTGATTTGTGGAAAAACAAATTTTGGCTGAAAATCAGCCATTTTTGGCTTGGCCGGGTATTAGATTTTTTGACGTTTTCAGGTTTTGCGAAAAATCACTTAATTCTCCTACTTCTACATCTAGAGGGTTAAAACTATGTTGGAAAGCATCCCAAAAGAGTTCCCAAAAAAGGGGTATAGTGCGAGTTTGATTTGTGGAAAAAAAAATTTTGGCTAAAAATCAGCCATTTTTGGCTTGGCCGGGTATTAGATTTTTTGACGTTTTCAGGTTTTGCGAAAAATCACTTAATTCTCCTACTTCTACATCTAGAGGGTTAAAACTATGTTGGAAAGCATCCCAAAAGAGTTCCCAAAGAGGGGGTATAGTGCGAGTTTGATTTGTGGGAAAAAAATTTTGGCTGATAATCAGCCATTTTTGGCTTGGCCGGGTATTAGATTTTTTGACGTTTTCAGGTTTTGCGAAAAATCACTTAATTCTCCTACTTCTACATCTAGAGGGTTAAAACTATGTTGGAAAGCATCCCAAAAGAGTTCCCAAAGAGGGGGTATAGTGCGTGTTTGATTTGTGGAAAAAAGTTTTTTGGCTAAAAATCAGCCATTTTTGGCTTGGCCGGGTATTAGATTTTTTGACATTTTCAGGTTTTGCGAAAAATCACTTAATTCTCCTTCTACATCTAGAGGGTTATAACTATGTTGGAAAGCATCCCAAAAGAGTTCCCAAAGAGGGGGTATAGTGCATGTTTGATTTGAGGAAAAAACAATTTGGCTGAAAATCAGCCATTTTTGGCTTGGCCGGGTATTAGATTTTTTGACGTTTTTAGGTTTTGCGAAAAATCACTTAATTCTCCTACTTCTACATCTAGAGGGTTAAAACTATGTTGGAAAGCAACCCAAAAGAGTTCCCAAAGAGGGGGTATAGTGCGTGTTTGATTTGTGGAAAAACAAATTTTGGCTGAAAATCAGCCATTTTTGGCTTGGCCGGGTATTAGATTTTTTGACGTTTTCAGGTTTTGCGAAAAATCACTTAATTCTCCTACTTCTACATCTAGAGGGTTAAAACTATGTTGGAAAGCATCCCAAAAGAGTTCCCAAAAAAGGGGTATAGTGCGAGTTTGATTTGTGGAAAAAAAAATTTTGGCTAAAAATCAGCCATTTTTGGCTTGGCCGGGTATTAGATTTTTTGACGTTTTCAGGTTTTGCGAAAAATCACTTAATTCTCCTACTTCTACATCTAGAGGGTTAAAACTATGTTGGAAAGCATCCCAAAAGAGTTCCCAAAGAGGGGGTATAGTGCGTGTTTGATTTGTGGGAAAAAAATTTTGGCTGATAATCAGCCATTTTTGGCTTGGCCGGGTATTAGATTTTTTGACGTTTTCAGGTTTTGCGAAAAATCACTTAATTCTCCTACTTCTACATCTAGAGGGTTAAAACTATGTTGGAAAGCATCCCAAAAGAGTTCCCAAAGAGGGGGTATAGTGCGTGTTTGATTTGTGGAAAAAAGTTTTTTGGCTAAAAATCAGCCATTTTTGGCTTGGCCGGGTATTAGATTTTTTGACGTTTTCAGGTTTTGCGAAAAATCACTTAATTCTCCTTCTACATCTAGATGGTTATAACTATGTTGGAAAGCATCCCAAAAGAGTTCCCAAAGAGGGGGTATAGTGCATGTTTGATTTGAGGAAAAAACAATTTGGCTGAAAATCAGCCATTTTTGGCTTGGCCGGGTATTAGATTTTTTGACGTTTTTAGGTTTTGCGAAAAATCACTTAATTCTCCTACTTCTACATCTAGAGGGTTAAAACTATGTTGGAAAGCATCCCAAAAGAGTTCCCAAAGAGGGGGTATAGTGCGTGTTTGATTTGTGGGAAAAAAAATTTTGGCTGAAAATCAGCCATTTTTGGCTTGGCCGGGTATTAGATTTTTTGACGTTTTCAGGTTTTGCGAAAAATCACTTAATTCTCCTACTTCTACATCTAGAGGGTTAAAACTATGTTGGAAAGCATCCGAAAAGAGTTCCCAAAGAGGGGGTATAGTGCGTGTTTGATTTGTGGAAAAAAATTATTTGGCTGAAAATCAGCCATTTTTGGCTTGGCCGGGTATTAGATTTTTTTACATGTTCAGGTTTTGCGAAAAATCACTTAACTCTCCTTCTACATCTAGAGGGTTATAACTATGTTGGAAAGCATCCCAAAAGAGTTCCCAAAGAGGGGGTATAGTGCATGTTTGATTTGAGGAAAAAACAATTTGGCTGAAAATCAGCCATTTTTGGCTTGGCCGGGTATTAGATTTTTTGACGTTTTCAGGTTTTGCGAAAAATCACTTAATTCTCCTACTTCTACATCTAGAGGGTTAAAACTATGTTGGAAAGCATCCCAAAAGAGTTCCCAGAGAGGGGGTATAGTGCGTGTTTTATTTGTGGGAAAAAAATTTTTGGGTGAAAATCAGCCATTTTTGTCTTGGCCGGGTATTAGATTTTTTGACGTTTTCAGGTTTTGCGAAAAATCACTTAATTCTCCTACTTCTACATCTAGAGGGTTAAAACTATGTTGGAAAGCATCCCAAAAGAGTTCCCAAAGAGGGGGTATAGTGCGTGTTTGATTTGTGGGAAAAAAATTTTGGCTGATAATCAGCCATTTTTGGCTTGGCCGGGTATTAGATTTTTTGACGTTTTCAGGTTTTGTGAAAAATCACTTAATTCCCCTACTTCTACATCTAGAGGGTTAAAACTATGTTGGAAAGCATCCCAAAAAAGTTCCCAAAGAGGGGGTATAGTGCGTGTTTGATTTGTGGAAAAAAGTTTTTTGGCTAAAAATCAGCCATTTTTGGCTTGGCCGGGTATTAGATTTTTTGACGTTTTCAGGTTTTGCGAAAAATCACTTAATTCTCCTTCTACATCTAGAGGGTTATAACTATGTTGGAAAGCATCCCAAAAGAGTTCCCAAAGAGGGGGTATAGTGCATGTTTGATTTGAGGAAAAAACAATTTGGCTGAAAATCAGCCATTTTTGGCTTGGCCGGGTATTAGATTTTTTGACGTTTTCAGGTTTTGCGAAAAATCACTTAATTCTCCTACTTCTACATCTAGAGGGTTAAAACTATGTTGGAAAGCATCCCAAAAGAGTTCCCAAAGAGGGGGTATAGTGCGTGTTTGATTTGTGGGAAAAAAAATTTTGGCTGAAAATCAGCCATTTTTGGCTTGGCCGGGTATTAGATTTTTTGACGTTTTCAGGTTTTGCGAAAAATCACTTAATTCTCCTACTTCTACATCTAGAGGGTTAAAACTATGTTGGAAAGCATCCCAAAAGAGTTCCCAAAGAGGGGGTATAGTGCGTGTTTGATTTGTGGAAAAAAATTATTTGGCTGAAAATCAGCCATTTTTGGCTTGGCCGGGTATTAGATTTTTTTACATGTTCAGGTTTTGCGAAAAATCACTTAATTCTCCTTCTACATCTAGAGGGTTATGACTATGTTGGAAAGCATCCCAAAAGAGTTCCCAAAGAGGGGGTATAGTGCATGTTTGATTTGAGGAAAAAACAATTTGGCTGAAAATCAGCCATTTTTGGCTTGGCCGGGTATTAGATTTTTTGACGTTTTCAGGTTTTGCGAAAAATCACTTAATTCTCCTACTTCTACATCTAGAGGGTTAAAACTATGTTGGAAAGCATCCCAAAAGAGTTCCCAGAGGGGGGTATAGTGCGTGTTTTATTTGTGGGAAAAAAATTTTTGGCTGAAAATCAGCCATTTTTGGCTTGGCCGGGTATTAGATTTTTTGACGTTTTCAGGTTTTGCGAAAAATCACTTAATTCTCCTACTTCTACATCTAGAGGGTTAAAACTATGTTGGAAAGCATCCCAAAAGAGTTCCCAAAGAGGGGGTATAGTGCGTGTTTGATTTGTGGGAAAAAAATTTTGGCTGATAATCAGCCATTTTTGGCTTGGCCGGGTATTAGATTTTTTGACGTTTTCAGGTTTTGCGAAAAATCACTTAATTCTCCTACTTCTACATCTAGAGGGTTAAAACTATGTTGGAAAGCATCCCAAAAGAGTTCCCAAAGAGGGGGTATAGTGCGTGTTTGATTTGTGGAAAAAAGTTTTTTGGCTAAAAATCAGCCATTTTTGGCTTGGCCGGGTATTAGATTTTTTGACGTTTTCAGGTTTTGCGAAAAATCACTTAATTCTCCTACATCTAGAGGGTTATAACTATGTTGGAAAGCATCCCAAAAGAGTTCCCAAAGAGGGGGTATAGTGCATGTTTGATTTGAGGAAAAAACAATTTGGCTGAAAATCAGCCATTTTTGGCTTGGCCGGGTATTAGATTTTTTGACGTTTTCAGGTTTTGCGAAAAATCACTTAATTCTCCTACTTCTACATCTAGAGGGTTACAACTATGTTGGAAAGCATCCCAAAAGAGTTCCCAAAGAGGGGGTATAGTGCGTGTTTGATTTGTGGGAAAAAAAATTTTGGCTGAAAATCAGCCATTTTTGGCTTGGCCGGGTATTAGATTTTTTGACGTTTTCAGGTTTTGCGAAAAATCACTTAATTCTCCTACTTCTACATCTAGAGGGTTAAAACTATGTTGGAAAGCATCCCAAAAGAGTTCCCAAAGAGGGGGTATAGTGCGTGTTTGATTTGTGGAAAAAAATTATTTGGCTGAAAATCAGCCATTTTTGGCTTGGCCGGGTATTAGATTTTTTTACATGTTCAGGTTTTGCGAAAAATCACTTAATTCTCCTACTTCTACATCTAGAGGGTTAAAACCATGCTGGAAAGCATCCCAAAAGAGTTCCCAAAGAGGGGGTATGGTGCATGTTTGATTTGTGGGAAAAAAATTTTTGGCTGAAACTCAGCCATTTTTGGCTTGGCCAGGTATTAGATATTTTGACGTTTTCAGGTTTTGCGAAAAATCACTTAATTCTCCTACTTCTACATCTAGAGGGTTACAACTATGTTGGAAAGCATCCCAAAAGAGTTCCCAAAGAGGGGGTATAGTGCGTGTTTGATTTGTGGAAAAAAGTTTTTTGGCTAAAAATCAGCCATTTTTGGCTTGGCCGGGTATTAGATTTTTTGACGTTTTCAGGTTTTGCGAAAAATCACTTAATTCTCCTACTTCTACATCTAGAGGGTTAAAACTATGTTGGAAAGCATCCCAAAAGAGTTCCCAGAGGGGGGTATAGTGCGTGTTTTATTTGTGGGAAAAAAATTTTTGGCTGAAAATCAGCCATTTTTGGCTTGGCCGGGTATTAGATTTTTTGACGTTTTCAGGTTTTGCGAAAAATCACTTAATTCTCCTACTTCTACATCTAGAGGGTTAAAACTATGTTGGAAAGCATCCCAAAAGAGTTCCCAAAGAGGGGGTATAGTGCGTGTTTGATTTGTGGGAAAAAAATTTTGGCTGATAATCAGCCATTTTTGGCTTGGCCGGGTATTAGATTTTTTGACGTTTTCAGGTTTTGCGAAAAATCACTTAATTCTCCTACTTCTACATCTAGAGGGTTAAAACTATGTTGGAAAGCATCCCAAAAGAGTTCTCAAAGAGGGGGTATAGTGCGTGTTTGATTTGTGGAAAAAACTTTTTTGGCTAAAAATCAGCCATTTTTGGCTTGGCCGGGTATTAGATTTTTTGACGTTTTCAGGTTTTGCGAAAAATCACTTAATTCTCCTACATCTAGAGGGTTATAACTATGTTGGAAAGCATCCCAAAAGAGTTCCCAAAGAGGGGGTATAGTGCATGTTTGATTTGAGGAAAAAACAATTTGGCTGAAAATCAGCCATTTTTGGCTTGGCCGGGTATTAGATTCTTTGACGTTTTCAGGTTTTGCGAAAAATCACTTAATTCTCCTACTTCTACATCTAGAGGGTTACAACTATGTTGGAAAGCATCCCAAAAGAGTTCCCAAAGAGGGGGTATAGTGCGTGTTTGATTTGTGGGAAAAAAAATTTTGGCTGAAAATCAGCCATTTTTGGCTTGGCCGGGTATTAGATTTTTTGACGTTTTCAGCTTTTGCGAAAAATCACTTAATTCTCCTACTTCTACATCTAGAGGGTTAAAACTATGTTGGAAAGCATCCCAAAAGAGTTCCCAAAGAGGGGGTATAGTGCGTGTTTGATTTGTGGAAAAAAATTATTTGGCTGAAAATCAGCCATTTTTGGCTTGGCCGGGTATTAGATTTTTTTACATGTTCAGGTTTTGCGAAAAATCACTTAATTCTCCTACTTCTACATCTAGAGGGTTAAAACCATGCTGGAAAGCATCCCAAAAGAGTTCCCAAAGAGGGGGTATGGTGCATGTTTGATTTGTGGGAAAAAAATTTTTGGCTGAAACTCAGCCATTTTTGGCTTGGCCAGGTATTAGATATTTTGACGTTTTCAGGTTTTGCGAAAAATCACTTAATTCTCCTACTTCTACATCTAGAGGGTTAAAACTATGTTGGAAAGCATCCCAAAAGGGTTCCCAAAGAGGGGGTATAGTGCGTGTTTGATTTGTGGAAAAAAATTTTTGGCTGATAATCAGCCATTTTTTAATTGGCCGGGTATTAGATTTTTTGACGTTTTCAGGTTTTGCGAAAAATCACTTAATTCTCCTACTTCTACATCTAGAGGGTTAAAACTATGTTGGAAAGCATCCCAAAAGAGTTCCCAAAGAGGGGGTATAGTGCGTGTTTGATTTGTGGAAAAACAAATTTTGGCTGAAAATCAGCCATTTTTGGCTTGGCCGGGTATTAGATTTTTTGACGTTTTCAGGTTTTGCGAAAAATCACTTAATTCTCCTACTTCTACATTTAGGGGGTTAAAACTATGTTGGAAAGCATCCCAAAAGAGTTCCCAAAGAGGGGGTATAGTGCGTGTTTGATTTGTGGAAAAAAAAATTTTGGCTGAAAATCAGCCATTTTTGGCTTGGCCGGGTATTAGATTTTTTGACGTTTTCAGGTTTTGCGAAAAATCACTTAATTCTCCTACTTCTACATCTAGAGGGTTAAAACTATGTTGGAAAGCATCCCAAAAGAGTTCCCAAAGAGGGGGTATAGTGCGAGTTTGATTTGTGGAAAAAAAAATTTTGGCTAAAAATCAGCCATTTTTGGCTTGGCCGGGTATTAGATTTTTTGACGTTTTCAGGTTTTGCGAAAAATCACTTAATTCTCCTACTTCTACATCTAGAGGGTTAAAACTATGTTGGAAAGCATCCCAAAAGAGTTCCCAAAGAGGGGGTATAGTGCGTGTTTGATTTGTGGGAAAAAAATTTTTGGCTGAAAATCTGCCATTTTTGGCTTGGCCGGGTATTAGATTTTTTGACGTTTTCAGCTTTTGCGAAAAATCACTTAATTCTCCTACTTCTACATCTAGAGGGTTAAAACTATGTTGGAAAGCATCCCAAAAGAGTTCCCAAAGAGGGGGTATAGTGCGTGTTTGATTTGTGGAAAAAAATTATTTGGCTGAAAATCAGCCATTTTTGGCTTGGCCGGGTATTAGATTTTTTTACATGTTCAGGTTTTGCGAAAAATCACTTAATACTCCTACTTCTACATCTAGAGGGTTAAAACTATGTTGGAAAGCATCCCAAAAGAGTTCCCAAAGAGGGGGTATAGTGCGTGTTTGATTTGTGGAAAAAAATTATTTGGCTGAAAATCAGCCATTTTTGGCTTGGCCGGGTATTAGATTTTTTTACATGTTCAGGTTTTGCGAAAAATCACTTAATTCTCCTACTTCTACATCTAGAGGGTTAAAACCATGCTGGAAAGCATCCCAAAAGAGTTCCCAAAGAGGGGGTATGGTGCATGTTTGATTTGTGGGAAAAATTTTTTTGGCTGAAACTCAGCCATTTTTGGCTTGGCCAGGTATTAGATATTTTGACGTTTTCAGGTTTTGCGAAAAATCACTTAATTCTCCTACTTCTACATCTAGAGGGTTAAAACTATGTTGGAAAGCATCCCAAAAGGGTTCCCAAAGAGGGGGTATAGTGCGTGTTTGATTTGTGGAAAAAGAATTTTGGCTGATAATCAGCCATTTTTTAATTGGCCGGGTATTAGATTTTTTGACGTTTTCAGGTTTTGCGAAAAATCACTTAATTCTCCTACTTCTACATCTAGAGGGTTAAAACTATGTTGGAAAGCATCCCAAAAGAGTTCCCAAAGAGGGGGTATAGTGCGTGTTTGATTTGTGGAAAAACAAATTTTGGCTGAAAATCAGCCATTTTTGGCTTGGCCGGGTATTAGATTTTTTGACGTTTTCAGGTTTTGCGAAAAATCACTTAATTCTCCTACTTCTACATTTAGGGGGTTAAAACTATGTTGGAAAGCATCCCAAAAGAGTTCCCAAAAAGGGGGTATAGTGCGTGTTTGATTTGTGGAAAAAAAAATTTGGGCTGAAAATCAGCCATTTTTGGCTTGGCCGGGTATTAGATTTTTTGACGTTTTCAGGTTTTGCGAAAAATCACTTAATTCTCCTACTTCTACATCTAGAGGGTTAAAACTATGTTGGAAAGCATCCCAAAAGAGTTCCCAAAGAGGGGGTATAGTGCGAGTTTGATTTGTGGAAAAAAAAATTTTGGCTAAAAATCAGCCATTTTTGGCTTGGCCGGGTATTAGATTTTTTGACGTTTTCAGGTTTTGCGAAAAATCACTTAATTCTCCTACTTCTACATCTAGAGGGTTAAAACTATGTTGGAAAGCATCCCAAAAGAGTTCCCAAAGAGGGGGTATAGTGCGTGTTTGATTTGTGGGAAAAAAATTTTTGGCTGAAAATCAGCCATTTTTGGCTTGGCCGGGTATTAGATTTTTTGACGTTTTCAGCTTTTGCGAAAAATCACTTAATTCTCCTACTTCTACATCTAGAGGGTTAAAACTATGTTGGAAAGCATCCCAAAAGAGTTCCCAAAGAGGGGGTATAGTGCATGTTTGATTTGTGGAAAAAAAATTATTTGGCTGAAAATCAGCCATTTTTGGCTTGGCCGGGTATTAGATTTTTTTACATGTTCAGGTTTTGCGAAAAATCACTTAATTCTCCTACTTCTACATCTAGAGGGTTAAAACCATGCTGGAAAGCATCCCAAAAGAGCTCCCAAAGAGGGGGTATGGTGCATGTTTGATTTGTGGAAAAAAATTTTTTGGCTGAAACTCAGCCATTTTTGGCTTGGCCGGGTATTACATATTTTGACGTTTTCAGGTTTTGCGAAAAATCACCTAATTCTCCTACTTCTACATCTAGAGGGTTAAAACTATGTTGGAAAGCATCCCAAAAGAGTTCCCAAAGAGGGGGTATAGTGCGTGTTTGATTTGTGGGAAAAAAAATTTTGGCTGAAAATCAGCCAATTTTTGGCTTGGCCGGGTATTAGATTTTTTGACGTTTTCAGCTTTTGCGAAAAATCACTTAATTCTCCTACTTCTACATCTAGAGGGTTAAAACTATGTTGGAAAGCATCCCAAAAGAGTTCCCAAAGAGGGGGTATAGTGCGTGTTTGATTTGTGGAAAAAAATTTTTGGCTGAAAATCAGCCATTTTTGGCTTGGCCGGGTATTAGATTTTTTTACATGTTCAGGTTTTGCGAAAAATCACTTAATTCTCCTACTTCTACATCTAGAGGGTTAAAACCATGTTGGAAAGCATCCCAAAAGAGTTCCCAAAGAGGGGGTATGGTGCATGTTTGATTTGTGGGAAAACATTTTTTGGCTGAAACTCAGCCATTTTTGGCTTGGCCGGGTATTAGATATTTTGACGTTTTCAGGTTTTGCGAAAAATCACTTAATTCTCCTACTTCTACATCTAGAGGGTTAAAACTATGTTGGAAAGCATCCCAAAAGGGTTCCCAAAGAGGGGGTATAGTGCGTGTTTGATTTGTGGAAAAAAAATTTTGGCTGAAAATCAGCCATTTTTTAATTGGCCGGGTATTAGATTTTTTGACGTTTTCAGGTTTTGCGAAAAATCACTTAATTCTCCTACTTCTACATCTAGAGGGTTAAAACTATGTTGGAAAGCATCCCAAAAGAGTTCCCAAAGAGGGGGTATAGTGCGTGTTTGATTTGTGGAAAAACAAATTTTGGCTGAAAATCAGCCATTTTTGGCTTGGACGGGTATTAGATTTTTTGACGTTTTCAGGTTTTGCGAAAAATCACTTAATTCTCCTACTTCTACATCAAGAGGGTTAAAACTATGTTGGAAAGCATCCCAAAAGAGTTCCCAAAAAAGGGGTATAGTGCGAGTTTGATTTGTGGAAAAAAAAATGTTGGCTAAAAATCAGCCATTTTTGGCTTGGCCGGGTATTAGATTTTTTGACGTTTTCAGGTTTTGCGAAAAATCACTTAATTCTCCTACTTCTACATCTAGAGGGTTAAAACTATGTTGGAAAGCATCCCAAAAGAGTTCCCAAAGAGGGGGTATAGTGCGTGTTTTATTTGTGGGAAAAAAAATTTTGGCTGAAAATCAGCCATTTTTGGCTTGGCCGGGTATTAGATTTTTTGACGTTTTCAGGTTTTGCGAAAAATCACTTAATTCTCCTACTTCTACATCTAGAGGGTTAAAACTATGTTGGAAAGCATCCCAAAAGAGTTCCCAAAGAGGGGGTATAGTGCGTGTTTGATTTGTGGGAAAATAATTTTGGCTGATAATCAGCCATTTTTGGCTTGGCCGGGTATTAGATTTTTTGACGTTTTCAGGTTTTGCGAAAAATCACTTAATTCTCCTACTTCTACATCTAGAGGGTTAAAACTATGTTGGAAAGCATCCCAAAAGAGTTCCCAAAGAGGGGGTATAGTGCGTGTTTGATTTGTGGAAAAAAGTTTTTTGGCTAAAAATCAGCCATTTTTGGCTTGTCCGGGTATTAGATTTTTTGACGTTTTCAGGTTTTGCGAAAAATCACTTAATTCTCCTTCTACATCTAGAGGGTTATAACTATGTTGGAAAGCATCCCAAAAGAGTTCCCAAAGAGGGGGTATAGTGCATGTTTGATTTGAGGAAAAAACAATTTGGCTGAAAATCAGCCATTTTTGGCTTGGCCGGGTATTAGATTTTTTGACGTTTTCAGGTTTTGCGAAAAATCACTTAATTCTCCTACTTCTACATCTAGAGGGTTAAAACTATGTTGGAAAGCATCCCAAAAGAGTTCCCAAAGAGGGGGTATAGTGCGTGTTTGATTTGTGGGAAAAAAATTTTGGCTGAAAATCAGCCAATTTTTGGCTTGGCCGGGTATTAGATTTTTTGACGTTTTCAGCTTTTGCGAAAAATCACTTAATTCTCCTACTTCTACATCTAGAGGGTTAAAACTATGTTGGAAAGCATCCCAAAAGAGTTCCCAAAGAGGGGATATAGTGCATGTTTGATTTGTGGAAAAAAAAATTTGGCTGAAAATCAGCCATTTTTGGCTTGGCCGGGTATTAGATTTTTTTACATGTTCAGGTTTTGCGAAAAATCACTTAATTCTCCTACTTCTACATCTAGAGGGTTAAAACCATGTTGGAAAGCATCCCAAAAGAGTTCCCAAAGAGGGGGTATGGTGCATGTTTGATTTGTGGGAAAAAAAATTTTGGCTGAAACTCAGCCATTTTTGGCTTGGCCGGGTATTAGATATTTTGACGTTTTCAGGTTTTGCGAAAAATCACTTAATTCTCCTACTTCTACATCTAGAGGGTTAAAACTATGTTGGAAAGCATCCCAAAAGGGTTCCCAAAGAGGGGGTATAGTGCGTGTTTGATTTGTGGAAAAAAATTTTTGGCTGATAATCAGCTATTTTTTAATTGGCCGGGTATTAGATTTTTTGACGTTTTCAGGTTTTGCGAAAAATCACTTAATTCTCTGTTGTGAATTTGGATTCTGGGCTCCCCCGGTGGCCGCTTGTGGAATTGGACTTGTCATCCTCTTTCCTGTTTCACCTGGTTCCATCAGTAGTGGGTGTCGCTATTTAAGCTCATTTCTCTGGTGGTTTCTTGCCGGTCAACAATGTTATCTGATGCCTCTCAGTGCTTGTTCCTGCTTCTAGACAACTACTGATAAGTTGGACTTTTGTCCATGTTTTGTTTTGCCTATTTGTTCCAGTTCACAGCTGAAGTTTTGTTACTGTGTCTGGAAAGCTCTCGATGATCAGGGATTGCTACTCTGGCGTTATGAGTTAATGCCAGAGTTTAAGGTAATCTCTGGATGGTGTTTTGTTAGTGTTTTTCTGCTGACCATGAAAGTATACTATCTGTCTTCTGCTATCTAGTAAGCGGACCTCAAATTTGCTAAGACTATTTTCCTGCTGCGTTTGTTGTTTCATCTGAACTCACCGTCATTATATGTGGGGGGCTACTGTCTTCTTTGGAATATTTCTCTAGAGGTGAGCCAGGTCTTATATTTCCCTCTGCTAGCTATTTAGGTCTTAGGCCAGAGCTGGGCATCTAGCGATAAATAGGAAATGCTACCTGGCTATTTCTAGTTGCGCGGCAGGCTTAGTTCATGGTCAGTATAGTTCCATCTTCCGAGAGCTTGTCCCTCTATAGGCTTGCTATGATCTCTGCCTGCAGAGATCATGACAGTTTGACCGGCCAATAAAGTGTTAAAGACCCAGGTTGAGAAAGGAGAGTTATAAGAAGTCTGCTGGAATTTTTTTTTTTTTTTTTTTTTTCCTCCAGTCTGCCTTGCTGCAGTCTTTTTTCTCTCTCTCCTCCTAATCTCTGTATGCTCTGTGTGCACCTGACAATAATGGATCTCCAGAGTGTAAATGCGGGTTTGAATAATCTCATCACGAAAGTACAAAATTTACAAGATTTTGTGGTACATGCTCCGGTATCTGAACCGAGAATTCCTTTGCCGGAGTTCTTCACAGGGAATAGAGCTAGCTTCCAGAATTTCCGAAATAATTGTAAGCTTTATTTGTCCCTGAAGTCTCGTTCAGCTGGAGACCCTGCTCAGCAGGTTAGGATTGTGATTTCCTTGCTCAGGGGTGACCCTCAAGATTGGGCCTTCTCATTGCCAGCAGGGGATCCTGCGTTACGCGATGTGGATGCGTTTTTTCTGGCCTTGGGCTTGCTTTATGAGGAACCTCATTTGGAACTTCAGGCAGAAAAAACTTTGATGGCACTATCTCAGGGGCAAGATGAAGCTGAAGTTTTCTGCCAAAAATTCCGTAAATGGTCTGTGCTTACTCAGTGGAATGAGTGCGCCTTGGCGGCAACTTTCAGAGAAGGTCTCTCTGATGCCGTTAAGGATGTTATGGTGGGGTTCCCTTTGCCTGCAGGTCTGAATGAGTCCATGACAATGGCTATTCAGATTGATAGGCGTCTGCGGGAGCGCAAACCGGTGCACCATCTGGCGGTGTCTATGGAAAAGACGCCAGAAAGTATGCAGTGTGATAGAATTCTGTCCAGGAGCGAGCGACAGAATTTTAGACGGAAGAATGGATTGTGTTTCTATTGTGGGGATTCTACTCATGTTATATCAGCATGCTCTAGGCGTACAAAGAAGCTTGATAAGTCTGTTTCCATTGGCACCATTCAGTCTAAGTTTATTTTGTCTGTAACCCTGATTTGCTCTTTGTCATCCATTGCCACGGACGCCTATGTTGACTCTGGCGCCGCTCTGAGTCTTATGGATTGGTCCTTTGCCAATCGTTGTGGTTTTTATTTAGAGCCTTTGGAGACTCTTATTCCTCTGAAGGGGATTGACTCCACCCCATTGGCTAATAATAAACCACAATACTGGACACAAGTAACCATGCGTATCAATCCGGATCACCAGGAGATTATTCGTTTCCTGGTGCTGTATAATTTACATGACGATTTGGTACTGGGATTGCCATGGTTGCAGTCTCACAACCCAGTCTTGGACTGGAGAGCAATGTCTGTGTTGAGCTGGGGATGTAAGGGTATTCATGGGGACGTACCTTTGGTTTCTATTTCGTCGTCCATTCCCTCTGAAGTCCCTGAGTTCCTCTCTGATTATCAAGACGTCTTTGACGAACCCAAGCTTGGGTCGTTACCTCCGCACCGTGAGTGCGATTGTGCCATAGATTTGATACCGGGTTGTAAATATCCAAAGGGTCGTTTGTTTAATTTGTCTGTGCCGGAACATGCTGCTATGCGGGAATATATAAAGGAGTCTTTGGAAAAGGGACATATTCGTCCATCTTCTTCTCCCTTGGGAGCTGGGTTTTTCTTTGTCTCAAAAAAAGACGGCTCTTTGAGACCATGTATTGATTATCGGCTTCTGAATAAGATCACTGTTAAGTATCAATACCCATTGCCATTGCTTACTGATTTGTTTGCTCGTATAGAGGGTGCTAAGTGGTTCTCTAAAATTGATCTTCGTGGGGCGTATAATTTGGTGCGGATCAGGCAGGGGGATGAGTGGAAGACCGCATTTAATACGCCCGAGGGCCACTTTGAGTATTTGGTCATGCCTTTTGGTCTTTCTAATGCCCCTTCAGTTTTCCAGTCTTTTATGCATGATATTTTCCGCGATTTTCTGGATAAATTTATGATAATATATCTGGATGATATTCTGATTTTTTCTGATGACTGGGACTCTCATGTCCAGCAGGTCAGGAGAGTTTTTCAGGTTCTGCGGTCTAATTCTTTATGTGTGAAGGGGTCTAAGTGCGTTTTTGGGGTCCAGAAAATTTCCTTTTTGGGGTATATTTTTTCTCCCTCTTCCATTGAGATGGATCCCGTCAAGGTGCAAGCTATTTGTGACTGGACTCAGCCCTCCTCTCTTAAGGGTCTTCAGAGATTTTTGGGCTTTGCCAACTTTTACCGCCGATTTATTGCTGGTTTTTCGGATGTCGTTAAACCACTGACTGATTTGACCAGACAAGGCGCTGATGTTGCTAATTGGTCCCCTCATGCTGTAGAGGCCTTTCAGGAGCTTAAGCGCCGTTTTGCCTCTGCCCCTGTGTTGCGTCAGCCTGATGTGAATCTGCCTTTTCAGGTTGAGGTTGACGCTTCGGAGATCGGAGCTGGGGCAGTGTTGTCGCAGAAAGGTTCCGACTGCTCCGTCATTAGGCCTTGTGCTTTCTTTTCTCGCAAATTTTCGCCCGCAGAGCGGAATTATGATGTTGGGAATCGGGAGCTTTTGGCCATGAAGTGGGCGTTTGAGGAGTGGCGCCATTGGCTCGAGGGGGCTAGGCATCAGGTGGTGGTATTGACTGACCACAAAAATTTGATTTATCTTGAGACTGCCAGACGCCTGAATCCTAGACAGGCGCGCTGGTCTTTATTTTTTTCTCGCTTTAATTTTGTGGTGTCATACCTACCGGGTTCTAAGAATGTTAAGGCAGATGCCCTTTCTAGGAGTTTTGACCCGGACTCTCCTGGTAATTCTGAACCCACAGGTATCCTTAGGGAGGGAGTAATTTTGTCGGCCGTTTCTCCTGATCTGCGGCGGTCCTTGCAAGAGTTTCAGGCGGATAGACCGGATCGTTGTCCGCCTGATAGACTGTTTGTTCCGGATGATTGGACCAGCAGAGTCATCTCTGAGGTACATTCTTCTGCATTGGCAGGTCATCCCGGAATTTTTGGTACCAGGGATTTGGTGGCAAGATCCTTCTGGTGGCCTTCCCTGTCACGAGATGTGCGAGTTTTTGTGCAGTCATGTGACGTTTGTGCTCGGGCCAAGTCTTGTAGTTCTCGGGCTAGCGGACTGCTGTTGCCCTTGCCTATTCCTAAGAGGCCTTGGACACACATCTCGATGGATTTTATTTCAGATCTGCCTGTTTCCCAGAAGATGTCTGTCATCTGGGTGGTCTGTGACCGTTTCTCTAAAATGGTCCATTTGGTTCCTCTGCCCAAGTTGCCTTCTTCTTCTGAGTTGGTTCCTCTGTTTTTTCAGAATGTTGTCCGATTGCACGGTATTCCTGAGAATATTGTTTCTGACAGAGGTACCCAATTTGTGTCTAGATTTTGGCGGGCATTCTGTGCTAGGATGGGCATAGATTTGTCTTTTTCATCTGCTTTTCACCCTCAGACTAATGGCCAGACCGAGCGGACTAATCAGACCCTTGAGACATATCTGAGGTGTTTTGTCTCTGCTGACCAGGATGATTGGGTTGCTTTTTTGCCATTGGCAGAGTTCGCCCTCAATAATCGGGCCAGTTCTTCCACCTTGGTGTCCCCGTTTTTCTGTAATTCGGGGTTTCACCCTCGATTTTCCTCCGGTCAGGTGGAATCCTCGGATTGTCCTGGAGTGGATGCGGTGGTGGAGAGATTGCATCACATCTGGGGGCAGGTTATGGACAATTTGAAGTTGTCCCAGGAGAAGACTCAGCGTTTTGCCAACCGTCATCGTCGTGTTGGTTCTCGGCTTTGTGTTGGAGATTTAGTGTGGTTGTCTTCTCGTTTTGTCCCTATGAGGGTCTCTTCTCCTAAGTTTAAACCTCGGTTCATCGGCCCTTATAGAATATTGGAGATTCTTAATCCTGTTTCTTTCCGTTTGGACCTCCCTGCGTCCTTTTCCATTCATAACGTTTTTCATCGGTCGTTATTGCGCAGGTATGAGGTACCTGTTGTACCTTCAGTTGAGCCTCCTGCTCCGGTGTTGGTTGAGGGTGAGTTGGAGTACGTTGTGGAGAAAATTTTGGACTCTCGTGTTTCCAGACGGAAACTCCAGTATCTGGTCAACTGGAAGGGTTACGGCCAGGAGGATAATTCTTGGGTCAATGCATCTGATGTTCATGCTTCTGATCTTGTTCGTGCTTTCCATAGGGCTCATCCTGGTCGCCCTGGTGGATCTGGTGAGGGTTCGGTGCCCCCTCCTTGAGGGGGGGGTACTGTTGTGAATTTGGATTCTGGGCTCCCCCGGTGGCCGCTTGTGGAATTGGACTTGTCATCCTCTTTCCTGTTTCACCTGGTTCCATCAGTAGTGGGTGTCGCTATTTAAGCTCATTTCTCTGGTGGTTTCTTGCCGGTCAACAATGTTATCTGATGCCTCTCAGTGCTTGTTCCTGCTTCTAGACAACTACTGATAAGTTGGACTTTTGTCCATGTTTTGTTTTGCCTATTTGTTCCAGTTCACAGCTGAAGTTTTGTTACTGTGTCTGGAAAGCTCTCGATGATCAGGGATTGCTACTCTGGCGTTATGAGTTAATGCCAGAGTTTAAGGTAATCTCTGGATGGTGTTTTGTTAGTGTTTTTCTGCTGACCATGAAAGTATACTATCTGTCTTCTGCTATCTAGTAAGCGGACCTCAAATTTGCTAAGACTATTTTCCTGCTGCGTTTGTTGTTTCATCTGAACTCACCGTCATTATATGTGGGGGGCTACTGTCTTCTTTGGAATATTTCTCTAGAGGTGAGCCAGGTCTTATATTTCCCTCTGCTAGCTATTTAGGTCTTAGGCCAGAGCTGGGCATCTAGCGATAAATAGGAAATGCTACCTGGCTATTTCTAGTTGCGCGGCAGGCTTAGTTCATGGTCAGTATAGTTCCATCTTCCGAGAGCTTGTCCCTCTATAGGCTTGCTATGATCTCTGCCTGCAGAGATCATGACAATTCTCCTACTTCTACATCTAGAGGGTTAAAACTATGTTGGAAAGCATCCCAAAAGAGTTCCCAAAGAGGGGGTATAGTGCGTGTTTGATTTGTGGAAAAACAAATTTTGGCTGAAAATCAGCCATTTTTGGCTTGGCCGGGTATTAGATTTTTTGACGTTTTCAGGTTTTGCGAAAAATCACTTAATTCTCCTACTTCTACATCTAGAGGGTTAAAACTATGTTGGAAAGCATCCCAAAAGAGTTCCCAAAAAAGGGGTATAGTGCGAGTTTGATTTGTGGAAAGAAAAATTTTGGCTAAAAATCAGCCATTTTTGGCTTGGCCGGGTATTAGATTTTTTGACGTTTTCAGGTTTTGCGAAAAATCACTTAATTCTCCTTCTACATCTAGAGGGTTATAACTATGTTGGAAAGCATCCCAAAAGAGTTCCCAAAGAGGGGGTATAGTGCATGTTTGATTTGAGGAAAAAACAATTTGGCTGAAAATCAGCCATTTTTGGCTTGGCCGGGTATTAGATTTTTTGACGTTTTCAGGTTTTGTGAAAAATCACTTAATTCTCCTACTTCTACATCTAGAGGGTTAAAACTATGTTGGAAAGCATCCCAAAAGAGTTCCCAAAGAGGGGGTATAGTGCGTGTTTGATTTGTGGGAAAAAAAATTTTGGCTGAAAATCAGCCATTTTTGGCTTGGCCGGGTATTAGATTTTTTTTCATGTTCAGGTTTTGCGAAAAATCACTTAATTCTCCTACTTCTACATCTAGAGGGTTAAAACTATGTTGGAAAGCATCCCAAAAGAGTTCCCAAAGAGGGGGTATAGTGCGTGTTTGATTTGTGGAAAAAAATTATTTGGCTGAAAATCAGCCATTTTTGGCTTGGCCGGGTATTAGATATTTTGACGTTTTCAGGTTTTGTGAAAAATCACTTAATTCTCCTACTTCTACATCTAGAGGGTTAAAACTATGTTGGAAAGCATCCCAAAAGGGTTCCCAAAGAGGGGGTATAGTGCGTGTTTGATTTGTGGAAAAAAAATTTTGGCTGATAATCAGCTATTTTTTAATTGGCCGGGTATTAGATTTTTTGACGTTTTCAGGTTTTGCGAAAAATCACTTAATTCTCCTACTTCTACATCTAGAGGGTTAAAACTATGTTGGAAAGCATCCCAAAAGAGTTCCCAAAGAGGGGGTATAGTGCGTGTTTGATTTGTGGAAAAACAAATTTTGGCTGAAAATCAGCCATTTTTGGCTTTGGCTTGGTATTAGATTTTTTGACGTTTTCAGGTTTTGCGAAAAATTACTTAATTCTCCTACTTCTACATTTAGGGGGTTAAAACTATGTTGGAAAGCATCCCAAAAGAGTTCCCAAAGAGGGGGTATAGTGCGTGTTTGATTTGTGGAAAAAAAAATTTTGGCTGAAAATCAGCCATTTTTGGCTTGGCCGGGTATTAAATTTTTTGACGTTTTCAGGTTTTGCGAAAAATCACTTAATTCTCCTACTTCTACATCTAGAGGGTTAAAACTATGTTGGAAAGCATCCCAAAAGAGTTCCCAAAGAGGGGGTATAGTGTGAGTTTGATTTGTGGAAAAAAAAATTTTGGCTAAAAATCAGCCATTTTTGGCTTGGCCGGGTATTAGATTTTTTGACGTTTTCAGGTTTTGCGAAAAATCACTTAATTCTCCTACTTCTACATCTAGAGGGTTAAAACTATGTTGGAAAGCATCCCAAAAGAGTTCCCAAAGAGGGGGTATAGTGCGTGTTTGATTTGTGGAAAAAAATTATTTGGCTGAAAATCAGCCATTTTTGGCTTGGCCGGGTATTAGATTTTTTTACATGTTCAGGTTTTGCGAAAAATCACTTAATTCTCCTACTTCTACATCTAGAGGGTTAAAACCATGTTGGAAAGCATCCCAAAAGAGTTCCCAAAGAGGGGGTATGGTGCATGTTTGATTTGTGGGAAAAAAATTTTTGGCTGAAACTCAGCCATTTTTGGCTTGGCCGGGTATTAGATATTTTGACGTTTTCAGGTTTTGCGAAAAATCACTTAATTCTCCTACTTCTACATCTAGAGGGTTAAAACTATGTTGGAAAGCATCCCAAAAGGGTTCCCAAAGAGGGGGTATAGTGCGTGTTTGATTTGTGGAAAAAAAATTTTGGCTGATAATCAGCCATTTTTTAATTGGCCGGGTATTAGATTTTTTGACGTTTTCAGGTTTTGCGAAAAATCACTTAATTCTCCTACTTCTACATCTAGAGGGTTAAAACTATGTTGGAAAGCATCCCAAAAGAGTTCCCAAAGAGGGGGTATAGTGCGTGTTTGATTTGTGGAAAAACAAATTTTGGCTGAAAATCAGCCATTTTTGGCTTGGCCGGGTATTAGATTTTTTGACGTTTTCAGGTTTTGCGAAAAATCACTTAATTCTCCTACTTCTACATCTAGAGGGTTAAAACTATGTTGGAAAGCATCCCAAAAGAGTTCCCAAAAAAGGGGTATAGTGCGAGTTTGATTTGTGGGAAAAAGTTTTTTGGCTAAAAATCAGCCATTTTTGGCTTGGCCGGGTATTAGATTTTTTGACGTTTTCAGGTTTTGCGAAAAATCACTTAATTCTCCTTCTACATCTAGAGGGTTATAACTATGTTGGAAAGCATCCCAAAAGAGTTCCCAAAGAGGGGGTATAGTGCATGTTTGATTTGAGGAAAAAACAATTTGGCTGAAAATCAGCCATTTTTGGCTTGGCCGGGTATTAGATTTTTTGACGTTTTCAGGTTTTGCGAAAAATCACTTAATTCTCCTACTTCTACATCTAGAGGGTTAAAACTATGTTGGAAAGCATCCCAAAAGAGTTCCCAAAGAGGGGGTATAGTGCGTGTTTTGTTTGTGGGAAAAAATTTTTTGGCTGAAAATCAGCCATTTTTGGCTTGGCCGGGTATTAGATTTTTTGACGTTTTCAGGTTTTGCGAAAAATCACTTAATTCTCCTACTTCTACATCTAGAGAGTTAAAACTATGTTGGAAAGCATCCCAAAAGAGTTCCCAAAGAGGGGGTATAGTGCGCGTTTGATTTGTGGAAAAAAGTTTTTTGGCTAAAAATCAGCCATTTTTGGCTTGGCCGGGTATTAGATTTTTTGACGTTTTCAGGTTTTGCGAAAAATCACTTAATTCTCCTACTTCTACATCTAGAGGGTTAAAACTATGTTGGAAAGCATCCCAAAAGAGTTCCCAAAGAGGGGGTATAGTGCGTGTTTGATTTGTGGAAAAAAATTATTTGGCTGAAAATCAGCCATTTTTGGCTTGGCCGGGTATTAGATTTTTTTACATGTTCAGGTTTTGCGAAAAATCACTTAATACTCCTACTTCTACATCTAGAGGGTTAAAACTATGTTGGAAAGCATCCCAAAAGAATTCCCAAAGAGGGGGTATAGTGCGTGTTTGATTTGTGGAAAAAAATTATTTGGCTGAAAATCAGCCATTTTTGGCTTGGCCGGGTATTAGATTTTTTTACATGTTCAGGTTTTGCGAAAAATCACTTAATTCTCCTACTTCTACATCTAGAGGGTTAAAACCATGCTGGAAAGCATCCCAAAAGAGTTCCCAAAGAGGGGGTATGGTGCATGTTTGATTTGTGGGAAAAAATTTTTTGGCTGAAACTCAGCCATTTTTGGCTTGGCCAGGTATTAGATATTTTGACGTTTTCAGGTTTTGCGAAAAATCACTTAATTCTCCTACTTCTACATCTAGAGGGTTAAAACTATGTTGGAAAGCATCCCAAAAGGGTTCCCAAAGAGGGGGTATAGTGCGTGTTTGATTTGTGGAAAAAGAATTTTGGCTGATAATCAGCCATTTTTTAATTGGCCGGGTATTAGATTTTTTGACGTTTTCAGGTTTTGCGAAAAATCACTTAATTCTCCTACTTCTACATCTAGAGGGTTAAAACTATGTTGGAAAGCATCCCAAAAGAGTTCCCAAAGAGGGGGTATAGTGCGTGTTTGATTTGTGGAAAAACAAATTTTGGCTGAAAATCAGCCATTTTTGGCTTGGCCGGGTATTAGATTTTTTGACGTTTTCAGGTTTTGCGAAAAATCACTTAATTCTCCTACTTCTACATTTAGGGGGTTAAAACTATGTTGGAAAGCATCCCAAAAGAGTTCCCAAAAAGGGGGTATAGTGCGTGTTTGATTTGTGGAAAAAAAAATTTTGGCTGAAAATCAGCCATTTTTGGCTTGGCCGGGTATTAGATTTTTTGACGTTTTCAGGTTTTGCGAAAAATCACTTAATTCTCCTACTTCTACATCTAGAGGGTTAAAACTATGTTGGAAAGCATCCCAAAAGAGTTCCCAAAGAGGGGGTATAGTGCGAGTTTGATTTGTGGAAAAAAAAATTTTGGCTAAAAATCAGCCATTTTTGGCTTGGCCGGGTATTAGATTTTTTGACGTTTTCAGGTTTTGCGAAAAATCACTTAATTCTCCTACTTCTACATCTAGAGGGTTAAAACTATGTTGGAAAGCATCCCAAAAGAGTTCCCAAAGAGGGGGTATAGTGCGTGTTTGATTTGTGGGAAAAAAATTTTTGGCTGAAAATCAGCCATTTTTGGCTTGGCCGGGTATTAGATTTTTTGACGTTTTCAGCTTTTGCGAAAAATCACTTAATTCTCCTACTTCTACATCTAGAGGGTTAAAACTGTTGGAAAGCATCCCAAAAGAGTTCCCAAAGAGGGGGTATAGTGCATGTTTGATTTGTGGAAAAAAAATTATTTGGCTGAAAATCAGCCATTTTTGGCTTGGCCGGGTATTAGATTTTTTTACATGTTCAGGTTTTGCGAAAAATCACTTAATTCTCCTACTTCTACATCTAGAGGGTTAAAACCATGCTGGAAAGCATCCCAAAAGAGCTCCCAAAGAGGGGGTATGGTGCATGTTTGATTTGTGGGAAAAAATTTTTTGGCTGAAACTCAGCCATTTTTGGCTTGGCCGGGTATTACATATTTTGACGTTTTCAGGTTTTGCGAAAAATCACCTAATTCTCCTACTTCTACATCTAGAGGGTTAAAACTATGTTGGAAAGCATCCCAAAAGAGTTCCCAAAGAGGGGGTATAGTGCGTGTTTGATTTGTGGGAAAAAAAATTTTGGCTGAAAATCAGCCAATTTTTGGCTTGGCCGGGTATTAGATTTTTTGACGTTTTCAGCTTTTGCGAAAAATCACTTAATTCTCCTACTTCTACATCTAGAGGGTTAAAACTATGTTGGAAAGCATCCCAAAAGAGTTCCCAAAGAGGGGGTATAGTGCGTGTTTGATTTGTGGAAAAAAATTTTTGGCTGAAAATCAGCCATTTTTGGCTTGGCCGGGTATTAGATTTTTTTACATGTTCAGGTTTTGCGAAAAATCACTTAATTCTCCTACTTCTACATCTAGAGGGTTAAAACCATGTTGGAAAGCATCCCAAAAGAGTTCCCAAAGAGGGGGTATGGTGCATGTTTGATTTGTGGGAAAACATTTTTTGGCTGAAACTCAGCCATTTTTGGCTTGGCCGGGTATTAGATATTTTGACGTTTTCAGGTTTTGCGAAAAATCACTTAATTCTCCTACTTCTACATCTAGAGGGTTAAAACTATGTTGGAAAGCATCCCAAAAGGGTTCCCAAAGAGGGGGTATAGTGCGTGTTTGATTTGTGGAAAAAAAATTTTGGCTGAAAATCAGCCATTTTTTAATTGGCCGGGTATTAGATTTTTTGACGTTTTCAGGTTTTGCGAAAAATCACTTAATTCTCCTACTTCTACATCTAGAGGGTTAAAACTATGTTGGAAAGCATCCCAAAAGAGTTCCCAAAGAGGGGGTATAGTGCGTGTTTGATTTGTGGAAAAACAAATTTTGGCTGAAAATCAGCCATTTTTGGCTTGGACGGGTATTAGATTTTTTGACGTTTTCAGGTTTTGCGAAAAATCACTTAATTCTCCTACTTCTACATCTAGAGGGTTAAAACTATGTTGGAAAGCATCCCAAAAGAGTTCCCAAAAAAGGGGTATAGTGCGAGTTTGATTTGTGGAAAAAAAAATGTTGGCTAAAAATCAGCCATTTTTGGCTTGGCCGGGTATTAGATTTTTTGACGTTTTCAGGTTTTGCGAAAAATCACTTAATTCTCCTACTTCTACATCTAGAGGGTTAAAACTATGTTGGAAAGCATCCCAAAAGAGTTCCCAAAGAGGGGGTATAGTGCGTGTTTTATTTGTGGGAAAAAAAATTTTGGCTGAAAATCAGCCATTTTTGGCTTGGCCGGGTATTAGATTTTTTGACGTTTTCAGGTTTTGCGAAAAATCACTTAATTCTCCTACTTCTACATCTAGAGGGTTAAAACTATGTTGGAAAGCATCCCAAAAGAGTTCCCAAAGAGGGGGTATAGTGCGTGTTTGATTTGTGGGAAAAAAATTTTGGCTGATAATCAGCCATTTTTGGCTTGGCCGGGTATTAGATTTTTTGACGTTTTCAGGTTTTGCGAAAAATCACTTAATTCTCCTACTTCTACATCTAGAGGGTTAAAACTATGTTGGAAAGGATCCCAAAAGAGTTCCCAAAGAGGGGGTATAGTGCGTGTTTGATTTGTGGAAAAAAGTTTTTTGGCTAAAAATCAGCCATTTTTGGCTTGTCCGGGTATTAGATTTTTTGACGTTTTCAGGTTTTGCGAAAAATCACTTAATTCTCCTTCTACATCTAGAGGGTTATAACTATGTTGGAAAGCATCCCAAAAGAGTTCCCAAAGAGGGGGTATAGTGCATGTTTGATTTGAGGAAAAAACAATTTGGCTGAAAATCAGCCATTTTTGGCTTGGCCGGGTATTAGATTTTTTGACGTTTTCAGGTTTTGCGAAAAATCACTTAATTCTCCTACTTCTACATCTAGAGGGTTAAAACTATGTTGGAAAGCATCCCAAAAGAGTTCCCAAAGAGGGGGTATAGTGCGTGTTTGATTTGTGGGAAAAAAATTTTGGCTGAAAATCAGCCAATTTTTGGCTTGGCCGGGTATTAGATTTTTTGACGTTTTCAGCTTTTGCGAAAAATCACTTAATTCTCCTACTTCTACATCTAGAGGGTTAAAACTATGTTGGAAAGCATCCCAAAAGAGTTCCCAAAGAGGGGATATAGTGCGTGTTTGATTTGTGGAAAAAAAATTTTGGCTGAAAATCAGCCATTTTTGGCTTGGCCGGGTATTAGATTTTTTTACATGTTCAGGTTTTGCGAAAAATCACTTAATTCTCCTACTTCTACATCTAGAGGGTTAAAACCATGTTGGAAAGCATCCCAAAAGAGTTCCCAAAGAGGGGGTATGGTGCATGTTTGATTTGTGGGAAAAAAAATTTTGGCTGAAACTCAGCCATTTTTGGCTTGGCCGGGTATTAGATATTTTGACGTTTTCAGGTTTTGCGAAAAATCACTTAATTCTCCTACTTCTACATCTAGAGGGTTAAAACTATGTTGGAAAGCATCCCAAAAGGGTTCCCAAAGAGGGGGTATAGTGCGTGTTTGATTTGTGGAAAAAAATTTTTGGCTGATAATCAGCTATTTTTTAATTGGCCGGGTATTAGATTTTTTGACGTTTTCAGGTTTTGCGAAAAATCACTTAATTCTCCTACTTCTACATCTAGAGGGTTAAAACTATGTTGGAAAGCATCCCAAAAGAGTTCCCAAAGAGGGGGTATAGTGCGTGTTTGATTTGTGGAAAAACAAATTTTGGCTGAAAATCAGCCATTTTTGGCTTGGCCGGGTATTAGATTTTTTGACGTTTTCAGGTTTTGCGAAAAATCACTTAATTCTCCTACTTCTACATCTAGAGGGTTAAAACTATGTTGGAAAGCATCCCAAAAGAGTTCCCAAAAAAGGGGTATAGTGCGAGTTTGATTTGTGGAAAGAAAAATTTTGGCTAAAAATCAGCCATTTTTGGCTTGGCCGGGTATTAGATTTTTTGACGTTTTCAGGTTTTGCGAAAAATCACTTAATTCTCCTTCTACATCTAGAGGGTTATAACTATGTTGGAAAGCATCCCAAAAGAGTTCCCAAAGAGGGGGTATAGTGCATGTTTGATTTGAGGAAAAAACAATTTGGCTGAAAATCAGCCATTTTTGGCTTGGCCGGGTATTAGATTTTTTGACGTTTTCAGGTTTTGTGAAAAATCACTTAATTCTCCTACTTCTACATCTAGAGGGTTAAAACTATGTTGGAAAGCATCCCAAAAGAGTTCCCAAAAAGGGGGTATAGTGCGTGTTTGATTTGTGGGAAAAAAAATTTTGGCTGAAAATCAGCCATTTTTGGCTTGGCCGGGTATTAGATTTTTTGACGTTTTCAGCTTTTGCGAAAAATCACTTAATTCTCCTACTTCTACATCTAGAGGGTTAAAACTATGTTGGAAAGCATCCCAAAAGAGTTCCCAAAGAGGGGGTATAGTGCGTGTTTGATTTGTGGAAAAAAATTATTTGGCTGAAAATCAGCCATTTTTGGCTTGGCCGGGTATTAGATTTTTTTTCATGTTCAGGTTTTGCGAAAAATCACTTAATTCTCCTACTTCTACATCTAGAGGGTTAAAACCATGCTGGAAAGCATCCCAAAAGAGTTCCCAAAGAGGGGGTATGGTGCATGTTTGATTTGTGGGAAAAAAATTTTTGGCTGAAACTCAGCCATTTTTGGCTTGGCCGGGTATTAGATATTTTGACGTTTTCAGGTTTTGTGAAAAATCACTTAATTCTCCTACTTCTACATCTAGAGGGTTAAAACTATGTTGGAAAGCATCCCAAATGGGTTCCCAAAGAGGGGGTATAGTGCGTGTTTGATTTGTGGAAAAAAAATTTTGGCTGATAATCAGCTATTTTTTAATTGGCCGGGTATTAGATTTTTTGACGTTTTCAGGTTTTGCGAAAAATCACTTAATTCTCCTACTTCTACATCTAGAGGGTTAAAACTATGTTGGAAAGCATCCCAAAAGAGTTCCCAAAGAGGGGGTATAGTGCGTGTTTGATTTGTGGAAAAACAAATTTTGGCTGAAAATCAGCCATTTTTGGCTTTGGCTTGGTATTAGATTTTTTGACGTTTTCAGGTTTTGCGAAAAATTACTTAATTCTCCTACTTCTACATTTAGGGGGTTAAAACTATGTTGGAAAGCATCCCAAAAGAGTTCCCAAAGAGGGGGTATAGTGCGTGTTTGATTTGTGGAAAAAAAAATTTTGGCTGAAAATCAGCCATTTTTGGCTTGGCCGGGTATTAAATTTTTTGACGTTTTCAGGTTTTGCGAAAAATCACTTAATTCTCCTACTTCTACATCTAGAGGGTTAAAACTATGTTGGAAAGCATCCCAAAAGAGTTCCCAAAGAGGGGGTATAGTGTGAGTTTGATTTGTGGAAAAAAAAATTTTGGCTAAAAATCAGCCATTTTTGGCTTGGCCGGGTATTAGATTTTTTGACGTTTTCAGGTTTTGCGAAAAATCACTTAATTCTCCTACTTCTACATCTAGAGGGTTAAAACTATGTTGGAAAGCATCCCAAAAGAGTTCCCAAAGAGGGGGTATAGTGCGTGTTTGATTTGTGGGAAAAAAAATTTTGGCTGAAAATCAGCCATTTTTGGCTTGGCCGGGTATTAGATTTTTTGACGTTTTCAGCTTTTGCGAAAAATCACTTAATTCTCCTACTTCTACATCTAGAGGGTTAAAACTATGTTGGAAAGCATCCCAAAAGAGTTCCCAAAGAGGGGGTATAGTGCGTGTTTGATTTGTGGAAAAAAATTATTTGGCTGAAAATCAGCCATTTTTGGCTTGGCCGGGTATTAGATTTTTTTACATGTTCAGGTTTTGCGAAAAATCACTTAATTCTCCTACTTCTACATCTAGAGGGTTAAAACCATGCTGGAAAGCATCCCAAAAAAGCTCCCAAAGAGGGGGTATGGTGCATGTTTGATTTGTGGGAAAAATTTTTTGGCTGAAACTCAGCCATTTTTGGCTTGGCCGGGTATTAGATATTTTGACGTTTTCAGGTTTTGCGAAAAATCACTTAATTCTCCTACTTCTACATCTAGAGGGTTAAAACTATGTTGGAAAGCATCCCAAAAGAGTTCCCAAAGAGGGGGTATAGTGCGTGTTTGATTTGTGGGAAAAAAAATTTTGGCTGAAAATCAGCCAATTTTTGGCTTGGCCGGGTATTAGATTTTTTGACGTTTTCAGCTTTTGCGAAAAATCACTTAATTCTCCTACTTCTACATCTAGAGGGTTAAAACTATGTTGGAAAGCATCCCAAAAGAGTTCCCAAAGAGGGGGTATAGTGCGTGTTTGATTTGTGGAAAAAAATTTTTGGCTGAAAATCAGCCATTTTTGGCTTGGCCGGGTATTAGATTTTTTTACATGTTCAGGTTTTGCGAAAAATCACTTAATTCTCCTACTTCTACATCTAGAGGGTTAAAACCATGTTGGAAAGCATCCCAAAAGAGTTCCCAAAGAGGGGGTATGGTGCATGTTTGATTTGTGGGAAAAAAATTTTTGGCTGAAACTCAGCCATTTTTGGCTTGGCCGGGTATTAGATATTTTGACGTTTTCAGGTTTTGCGAAAAATCACTTAATTCTCCTACTTCTACATCTAGAGGGTTAAAACTATGTTGGAAAGCATCCCAAAAGGGTTCCCAAAGAGGGGGTATAGTGCGTGTTTGATTTGTGGAAAAAAAATTTTGGCTGATAATCAGCCATTTTTTAATTGGCCGGGTATTAGATTTTTTGACGTTTTCAGGTTTTGCGAAAAATCACTTAATTCTCCTACTTCTACATCTAGAGGGTTAAAACTATGTTGGAAAGCATCCCAAAAGAGTTCCCAAAGAGGGGGTATAGTGCGTGTTTGATTTGTGGAAAAACAAATTTTGGCTGAAAATCAGCCATTTTTGGCTTGGCCGGGTATTAGATTTTTTGACGTTTTCAGGTTTTGCGAAAAATCACTTAATTCTCCTACTTCTACATCTAGAGGGTTAAAACTATGTTGGAAAGCATCCCAAAAGAGTTCCCAAAAAAGGGGTATAGTGCGAGTTTGATTTGTGGAAAAAAAAATTTTGGCTAAAAATCAGCCATTTTTGGCTTGGCCGGGTATTAGATTTTTTGACGTTTTCAGGTTTTGCGAAAAATCACTTAATTCTCCTACTTCTACATCTAGAGGGTTAAAACTATGTTGGAAAGCATCCCAAAAGAGTTCCCAAAGAGGGGGTATAGTGCGTGTTTGATTTGTGGGAAAAAAATTTTGGCTGATAATCAGCCATTTTTGGCTTGGCCGGGTATTAGATTTTTTGACGTTTTCAGGTTTTGCGAAAAATCACTTAATTCTCCTACTTCTACATCTAGAGGGTTAAAACTATGTTGGAAAGCATCCCAAAAGAGTTCCCAAAGAGGGGGTATAGTGCGTGTTTGATTTGTGGAAAAAAGTTTTTTGGCTAAAAATCAGCCATTTTTGGCTTGGCCGGGTATTAGATTTTTTGACGTTTTCAGGTTTTGCGAAAAATCACTTAATTCTCCTTCTACATCTAGAGGGTTATAACTATGTTGGAAAGCATCCCAAAAGAGTTCCCAAAGAGGGGGTATAGTGCATGTTTGATTTGAGGAAAAAACAATTTGGCTGAAAATCAGCCATTTTTGGCTTGGCCGGGTATTAGATTTTTTGACGTTTTCAGGTTTTGCGAAAAATCACTTAATTCTCCTACTTCTACATCTAGAGGGTTAAAACTATGTTGGAAAGCATCCCAAAAGAGTTCCCAAAGAGGGGGTATAGTGCGTGTTTTGTTTGTGGGAAAAAATTTTTTGGCTGAAAATCAGCCATTTTTGGCTTGGCCGGGTATTAGATTTTTTGACGTTTTCAGGTTTTGCGAAAAATCACTTAATTCTCCTACTTCTACATCTAGAGGGTTAAAACTATGTTGGAAAGCATCCCAAAAGAGTTCCCAAAGAGGGGGTATAGTGCGCGTTTGATTTGTGGAAAAAAGTTTTTTGGCTAAAAATCAGCCATTTTTGGCTTGGCCGGGTATTAGATTTTTTGACGTTTTCAGGTTTTGCGAAAAATCACTTAATTCTCCTTCTACATCTAGAGGGTTATAACTATGTTGGAAAGCATCCCAAAAGAGTTCCCAAAGAGGGGGTATAGTGCATGTTTGATTTGAGGAAAAAACAATTTGGCTGAAAATCAGCCATTTTTGGCTTGGCCGGGTATTAGATTTTTTGACGTTTTCAGCTTTTGCGAAAAATCACTTAATTCTCCTACTTCTACATCTAGAGGGTTAAAACTATGTTGGAAAGCATCCCAAAAGAGTTCCCAAAGAGGGGGTATAGTGCGTGTTTGATTTGTGGAAAAAAATTATTTGGCTGAAAATCAGCCATTTTTGGCTTGGCCGGGTATTAGATTTTTTTACATGTTCAAGTTTTGCGAAAAATCACTTAATTCTCCTACTTCTACATCTAGAGGGTTAAAACCATGCTGGAAAGCATCCCAAAAGAGTTCCCAAAGAGGGGGTATGGTGCATGTTTGATTTGTGGGAAAAAAAATTTTGACTGAAACTCAGCCATTTTTGGCTTGGCCGGGTATTAGATATTTTGACGTTTTCAGGTTTTGCGAAAAATCACTTAATTCTCCTACTTCTACATCTAGAGGGTTAAAACTATGTTGGAAAGCATCCCAAAAGGGTTCCCAAAGAGGGGGTATAGTGCGTGTTTGATTTGTGGAAAAAAAATTTTGGCTGATAATCAGCCATTTTTTAATTGGCCGGGTATTAGATTTTTTGACGTTTTCAGGTTTTGCGAAAAATCACTTAATTCTCCTACTTCTACATCTAGAGGGTTAAAACTATGTTGGAAAGCATCCCAAAAGAGTTCCCAAAGAGGGGGTATAGCGCGTGTTTGATTTGTGGAAAAACAAATTTTGGCTGAAAATCAGCCATTTTTGGCTTGGCCGGGTATTAGATTTTTTGACGTTTTCAGGTTTTGCGAAAAATCACTTAATTCTCCTACTTCTACATTTAGGGGGTTAAAACTATGTTGGAAAGCATCCCAAAAGAGTTCCCAAAGAGGGGGTATAGTGCGTGTTTGATTTGTGGAAAAAAAAATTTTGGCTGAAAATCAGCCATTTTTGGCTTGGCCGGGTATTAGATTTTTTGACGTTTTCAGGTTTTGCGAAAAATCACTTAATTCTCCTACTTCTACATCTAGAGGGTTAAAACTATGTTGGAAAGCATCCCAAAAGAGTTCCCAAAGAGGGGGTTTAGTGCGAGTTTGATTTGTGGAAAAAAAATTTTGGCTGAAAATCAGCCAATTTTTGGCTTGGCCGGGTATTAGATTTTTTGACGTTTTCAGGTTTTGCGAAAAATCACTTAATTCTCCTACTTCTACATCTAGAGGGTTAAAACTATGTTGGAAAGCATCCCAAAAGAGTTCCCAAAGAGGGGGTATAGTGCGTGTTTGATTTGTGGGAAAAAAAATTTTGGCTGAAAATCAGCCATTTTTGGCTTGGCCGGGTATTAGATTTTTTGACGTTTTCAGCTTTTGCGAAAAATCACTTAATTCTCCTACTTCTACATCTAGAGGGTTAAAACTATGTTGGAAAGCATCCCAAAAGAGTTCCCAAAGAGGGGGTATAGTGCGTGTTTGATTTGTGGAAAAAAATTATTTGGCTGAAAATCAGCCATTTTTGGCTTGGCCGGGTATTAGATTTTTTTACATGTTCAGGTTTTGCGAAAAATCACTTAATTCTCCTACTTCTACATCTAGAGGGTTAAAACCATGCTGGAAAGCATCCCAAAAGAGCTCCCAAAGAGGGGGTATGGTGCATGTTTGATTTGTGGGAAAAAAATTTTTGGCTGAAACTCAGCCATTTTTGGCTTGGCCGGGTATTAGATATTTTGACGTTTTCAGGTTTTGCGAAAAATCACTTAATTCTCCTACTTCTACATCTAGAGGGTTAAAACTATGTTGGAAAGCATCCCAAAAGAGTTCCCAAAGAGGGGGTATAGTGCGTGTTTGATTTGTGGGAAAAAATTTTTGGCTGATAATCAGCCATTTTTGGCTTGGCCGGGTATTAGATTTTTTGACGTTTTCAGGTTTTGCGAAAAATCACTTAATTCTCCTACTTCTACATCTAGAGGGTTAAAACTATGTTGGAAAGCATCCCAAAAGAGTTCCCAAAGAGGGGGTATAGTGCGTGTTTGATTTGTGGAAAAAAGTTTTTTGGCTAAAAATCAGCCATTTTTGGCTTGGCCGGGTATTAGATTTTTTGACGTTTTCAGGTTTTGCGAAAAATTACTTAATTCTCCTTCTACATCTAGAGGGTTATAACTATGTTGGAAAGCATCCCAAAAGAGTTCCCAAAGAGGGGGTATAGTGCATGTTTGATTTGAGGAAAAAACAATTTGGCTGAAAATCAGCCATTTTTGGCTTGGCCGGGTATTAGATTTTTTGACGTTTTCAGGTTTTGCGAAAAATCGCTTAATTCTCCTACTTCTACATCTAGAGGGTTAAAACTATGTTGGAAAGCATCCCAAAAGAGTTCCCAAAGAGGGGGTATAGTGCGTGTTTGATTTGTGGGAAAAAAAATTTTGGCTGAAAATCAGCCATTTTTGGCTTGGCCGGGTATTAGATTTTTTGACGTTTTCAGCTTTTGCGAAAAATCACTTAATTCTCCTACTTCTACATCTAGAGGGTTAAAACTATGTTGGAAAGCATCCCAAAAGGGTTCCCAAAGAGGGGGTATAGTGCGTGTTTGATTTGTGGAAAAAAAATTTTGGCTGATAATCAGCCATTTTTTAATTGGCCGGGTATTAGATTTTTTGACGTTTTCAGGTTTTGCGAAAAATCACTTAATTCTCCTACTTCTACATCTAGAGGGTTAAAACTATGTTGGAAAGCATCCCAAAAGAGTTCCCAAAGAGGGGGTATAGTGCGTGTTTGATTTGTGGAAAAACAAATTTTGGCTGAAACTCAGCCATTTTTGGCTTGGCCGGGTATTAGATTTTTTGACGTTTTCAGGTTTTGCGAAAAATCACTTAATTCTCCTACTTCTACATCTAGAGGGTTAAAACTATGTTGGAAAGCATCCCAAAAGAGTTCCCAAAAAAGGGGTATAGTGCGAGTTTGATTTGTGGAAAAAAAAATTTTGGCTAAAAATCAGCCATTTTTGGCTTGGCCGGGTATTAGATTTTTTGACGTTTTCAGGTTTTGCGAAAAATCACTTAATTCTCCTACTTCTACATCTAGAGGGTTAAAACTATGTTGGAAAGCATCCCAAAAGAGTTCCCAAAGAGGGGGTATAGTGCGTGTTTGATTTGTGGGAAAAAAATTTTGGCTGATAATCAGCCATTTTTGGCTTGGCCGGGTATTAGATTTTTTGACGTTTTCAGGTTTTGCGAAAAATCACTTAATTCTCCTACTTCTACATCTAGAGGGTTAAAACTATGTTGGAAAGCATCCCAAAAGAGTTCCCAAAGAGGGGGTATAGTGCGTGTTTGATTTGTGGAAAAAAGTTTTTTGGCTAAAAATCAGCCATTTTTGGCTTGGCCGGGTATTAGATTTTTTGACGTTTTCAGGTTTTGCGAAAAATCACTTAATTCTCCTTCTACATCTAGAGGGTTATAACTATGTTGGAAAGCATCCCAAAAGAGTTCCCAAAGAGGGGGTATAGTGCATGTTTGATTTGAGGAAAAAACAATTTGGCTGAAAATCAGCCATTTTTGGCTTGGCCGGGTATTAGATTTTTTGACGTTTTCAGGTTTTGCGAAAAATCACTTAATTCTCCTACTTCTACATCTAGAGGGTTAAAACTATGTTGGAAAGCATCCCAAAAGAGTTCCCAAAGAGGGGGTATAGTGCGTGTTTGATTTGTGGGAAAAAAAATTTTGGCTGAAAATCAGCCATTTTTGGCTCGGCCGGGTATTAGATTTTTTGACGTTTTCAGCTTTTGCGAAAAATCACTTAATTCTCCTACTTCTACATCTAGAGGGTTAAAACTATGTTGGAAAGCATCCCAAAAGAGTTCCCAAAGAGGGGGTATAGTGCGTGTTTGATTTGTGGAAAAAAATTATTTGGCTGAAAATCAGCCATTTTTGGCTTGGCCGGGTATTAGATTTTTTTACATGTTCAGGTTTTGCGAAAAATCACGTAATTCTCCTACTTCTACATCTAGAGGGTTAAAACTATGTTGGAAAGCATCCCAAAAGAGTTCCCAAAAAAGGGGTATAGTGCGAGTTTGATTTGTGGAAAAAAAAATTTTGGCTAAAAATCAGCCATTTTTGGCTTGGCCGGGTATTAGATTTTTTGACGTTTTCAGGTTTTGCGAAAAATCACTTAATTCTCCTACTTCTACATCTAGAGGGTTAAAACTATGTTGGAAAGCATCCCAAAAGAGTTCCCAAAGAGGGGGTATAGTGCGTGTTTGATTTGTGGGAAAAAAAATTTTGGCTGAAAATCAGCCATTTTTGGCTTGGCCGGGTATTAGATTTTTTGACGTTTTCAGCTTTTGCGAAAAATCACTTAATTCTCCTACTTCTACATCTAGAGGGTTAAAACTATGTTGGAAAGCATCCCAAAAGAGTTCCCAAAGAGGGGGTATAGTGCGTGTTTGATTTGTGGAAAAAAATTATTTGGCTGAAAATCAGCCATTTTTGGCTTGGCCGGGTATTAGATTTTTTTTCATGTTCAGGTTTTGCGAAAAATCACTTAATTCTCCTACTTCTACATCTAGAGGGTTAAAACCATGCTGGAAAGCATCCCAAAAAAGCTCCCAAAGAGGGGGTATGGTGCATGTTTGATTTGTGGGAAAAAATTTTTGGCTGAAACTCAGCCATTTTTGGCTTGGCCGGGTATTAGATATTTTGACGTTTTCAGGTTTTGCGAAAAATCACTTAATTCTCCTACTTCTACATCTAGAGGGTTAAAACTATGTTGGAAAGCATCCCAAAAGAGTTCCCAAAGAGGGGGTATAGTGCGTGTTTGATTTGTGGGAAAAAAAATTTTGGCTGAAAATCAGCCAATTTTTGGCTTGGCCGGGTATTAGATTTTTTGACGTTTTCAGCTTTTGCGAAAAATCACTTAATTCTCCTACTTCTACATCTAGAGGGTTAAAACTATGTTGGAAAGCATCCCAAAAGAGTTCCCAAAGAGGGGGTATAGTGCGTGTTTGATTTGTGGAAAAAAATTTTTGGCTGAAAATCAGCCATTTTTGGCTTGGCCGGGTATTAGATTTTTTTACATGTTCAGGTTTTGCGAAAAATCACTTAATTCTCCTACTTCT